>NW_020454483.1:144137-235956 GCF_003342845.1 Nothoprocta perdicaria
CAATCCTTCTCAACCCGCAGAAGGTCTTCCTTTAGCCCATTTATATCTCTTCTATTGGAGTCCTGCAGTTCATGGGGGGTCGCTTTAGCAGTAAAGACAGAGGCAAAGAAGGCATTTCCTTCTAGGACCCTGACCCAGGGGACTGCTCCAAGGAGCTCGCTGAAGAGGTCGAAGTTGGCTCTCTTGAAGTCCAGGGTAGCTATCCTACTTCTCGCCCCACTTCCTCCACGCAGGATTGTGAATTCCAACATCTCGTGGCCGCTGCAGCCCAGACTGCCCCCACCCTCACATCTCCCACTAGACCATCTCTGTTTGTTAGTATCAGGTCTAGCAGCGCCCCTCCCCTTGTTGGCTCCTCAACCACCTGTGTCAAGAAGTTATCTGCAATGTTCTGCAGGAACCTCCTGGACTGTCTGTTCCTGGCTATGTGGTTTTCCCAGCAGATATCAGGGTGGTTGAAGCMCCCCAGGAGGACCAGGGCCTGTGATTGGGAGGCTTCCCGCAGCTGCCTATAGAAGGCCTTGTCCACTTCCTTGTCCTGGTCAGGAGGCCTGTAGTAAACTCCCACCACCATGTCACCCCTGCTGGCTTGCCCCTTTATCCTCACCCACAGGCTCTCTACTCGCGTTCCATTCTCCCCTATGCTGAGCTCTATGCATTCCAGTTGCTCCCTCACATAAAGAGCAACTCCGCCACCTCACCTGCCTACCCTGTCCCTCCTGAAAAGCCTATAGCCCTCCATGGCCACATTCCAGTCATGGGAGCTGTCCCACCATGTCTCAGTAATTGCGATGAGATCATGGCCCTGTAGCCGCACGTGCATCTCCTCCTTGTCGGGACAGCTGCAGCCTGACTGGGYGRGCTCTCAGAAGTTCTCCTATTTTGCCCTATGGCCTCTTCAGTCCTAGAGGACCCTTCACAGGCCACAGCTCTAGATTGCTGGGGATGGGGTGATGGGCCATCAGGCACCATCTCATTTGCCACCCCACGGAAACCCCCCTTCCCCCCTCAAATCTAGTTTAAAGCCCTCATGATGAGCCCAGCTAGCTCCTGCCCCAGGGCCCTCTTCCCCCTTTGAGASAGATGGACCCCATTGAGTGCCATCATGCCTGGTGCCATGTAAGACTTCCTGTTACCAAAGAAGTCAAAGTTATGGCGATGACACCAGTCACGGAGCCACATGTTAATGGACTGTACCCTGTGATTTCTTTCTGTATTGCCAGCTGCACAGGGAAGTATCAAACAGAAGATGACCTGCGTGCCTTTGCCCCTGATCGTCCGCCCCAACTCCCTAAAGTCTCTTTTAATTGCTCTCAGGCTATGTGTCGCTGCTTCCTCTGCACCCACRTGTAGGACCATCAAGGGATGATAGTCCGTGGGTTGGACCAGCCTGGGAAGTCGTCTGGTGACATATTATTTTCTTTGTACCTGTCTCATGACTCATATTAAGTAATACTATTCTTTTCAGCACACAGTGTTTTTTGTTTTTGGCTGAAAGATGTTAGCTATGACACTTAGAATATTTATTTATTTACTTTTTGAGTAAATTAGGTATTTTCCAGCACCATGATATGAGAGGATTTTTGGTCCAACTCTTTTGCAAAATGTATGTTTAAAAACCTCTCCTTCTTAATATGGAAGATATAATCAGTTTCTGTCTGGTGATTTTTCTAATTCCCTATAGAAAATTTTAATTACGAATTTGCAGTTTAATATTCGCTTCAGTTGATGTTTTTGTTTTTATTTGTTCTTTACCTAAACCTGTCTTTGTATGTGTGTGTGTTTGTGTGTGTGTGCATCGAACATTTGATAGTGCTGGATTCATTATATCTTTTCATTTGACTTAGTTATTAATAATTCTTTAGTGATATTAATGCACTGTTCAAGAAGTTTCAGCTTCTGCTGGTAGAGTTGACTTTCCTCATTGATGAAATTTGATGCATGAACCTCAAAAGTTGAAAAAAAGATCTTCAGAAATTCACTAAAAGAATTAGAAAATATGTAGCATATGAAATTGTCCCTTTTTTAATAGTCTGTTTCAAAAACAATATCTTTGATTTATAATAGAGATGAAGAATGATAAAAGGTAACTCCTGATATTCCTGTAGATTCTACTATATATATGGCACATATGTAGCACAAGATAAAATCCAAGCTGCAGCATTTGCCCAGATATTTTTTTCTAGTGTGCATGAATATTACATTTGCTAGTGGAGTGTATGTGTCTGAGTGAGGGGGAATTGCATCTCTTACCTACTCTAGTAGGAATGGCTGTAATGGATATTTCCTATCATCTCATTAGCCTATTCTCCATTCAATAGGTAGATTTTTAAAGGAAAAATTTCCTGTCTTTTGGATAACTAAAAACATTTTCTTGGGTTGTCTTTATTTCCTATTTTTTTTCCTGTTCTGTTGTTGTTATTGAGAGTGGAGTTTGTTTTTAATGACAACAAATCTGAATTTTTTTTTCCTGTTCTGTTGTTGTTATTGAGAGTGGAGTTTGTTTTTAATGACAACAAATCTGAATTTTTTTTTCCTGTTCTGTTTTTGTTATTGAGAGTGGAGTTTGTTTTTAATGACAACAAATCTGAAATTTCTTCTCTTACCCTCCCTTCCCCTCCCTTCCTCACCCCTCCATGAACGATCTTCTGTTAATAGGCATTTAAGTAGTTTATGTAGTTGTAGTTCTTCTTGTATGTCTGATTTACAATTTTGATACAATTATCTGTCTTGTGTAATACAATCCCAGAATGCTTAAGGTTGGAAGGGACCTCAGAGGTCATCTAGTCCAACCCGCCGGCACACACAAGGTCACCCAGAGCACATGGCACAGGGCTKCRTCCAAGCGGGTTTTAAAGACCTCCAGAGAAGGAGACTCCACAACCTCTCTGGGCAGCCTGTTCCAGGGCTCTGTCACCCTCACTGTCAAGAAATGTTTTCTTAAGTTCCTGTGGAACTTTTGGTGCCTCAGCTTGTGGYCGTTTCCTCTAGTCCTATCGCCGGCCACCACTGAAAAGAGGCCGCCCCCTCCTCCTCACTGCCTCCCTTGAGGTATTTATACACGCTGATCAGGTCCCCCCTCAGCCTYCTCTTCTCCAGGCTGAACAGGCCCAGCTCTCTCAGCCTTTGTTCATATGGTAGATGTACCAGGCCCCTGATCATCCTSGTAGCCCTGCGCTGGACTCTCTCCAGCAGCTCCACATCCCTCTTGTACTGGGGAGCCCAGAACTGGACACAGTACTCCAGATGTGGCCTCACCAGGGCTGTGTAGAGGGGGACGATCACCTCCCTCAACCTGCTGGAGACGCTCTTCTTAATGCACCCCAGGATCCCATTGGTCTTCTTGGTCACAAGGGCACACTGCTGCCTCATGGTGAATGCCTCGTGGTAATAGTAGCAATGACCTTCATTAGTAGTTTTGAGTTTTGCAAGGTCTTTGAGACTTTCTGATCTAGAAAGATTTCCTTTAGTAATTTCAGCCTTTCTGAATGTAGGCTTGCTTTCTCAGGACTTGTAGCCAGGTAGTATCTGCTGACTTCCTGGAGTCCATACTAAACTGCAGATCTAACTAATGCGYTTTGTGTAAATGGGGCAAAAGCTACAGGTAATACACTGGGTATTGATGTAAAGTAGGAAACAGTAAATTTACGAGTATTTTCAATTTCAAGTGTCTCTATTTGTTTTTTTGCACCCATATTTGTATGTTCATAGACCCWGGCATCTGGTATGCCCCAAGTGTTTAGTTTTTTCTTGAGGGATTGTTCTGGATGGGTTCAGGGCTCGGCAATTGAAAGCACACGCACTGAGAGCAAAATCCACCCCTTAGTTTATTTAGGACAATTCACACTAACATCACACTAAGGAGTAGATTTTGCTCTCAGTGCGTGTGCTTTCAATTGCCGATCCCTGAACCCATCCAGAACAGGGATACTGTCACTCCTGCAGGAATCCTGGAAAAGCAGTAAGCAGGTTCAGGCCTGCTATTTAAAACATGAATGCAATTCATGATTTGACTTTGTCAGAGCTCTCAAATTTTAAAATGACCCAGACTGACTGAAATGACTTTGAATTTTGTCTCTGTCCATGGATAGCAGACTGCCTGCTGGTTTTGAAGCTAGTCAGACAGATGGTTTTCCCGACTTTTCGGAACCCTCTTTATTGGTTTACATGCAACGATAAGCCTACTCAGGTCAATGCCTTCTGATTTTGTTATGTGAAATATTTCTTGATGTTAAGGAAATAATGCAGGCTTCAAAGTTCAGGTTTGTTTTGTGTTCTAAAAACAACACCTCTACAGCATTTATTGATAAAGGTATTGGTCTTATCCCGGCATTACATTTCATGGAAAACATTACTGTTAAAATCCAAACCAAGTACAGAAATAAAATTTTCCAGAAATGGAATCAAGAAATGTAGCTGACAGTTGTTTTTTTAACATATAATAACTTCAGTGGGTGTATGTTGGGATGGATGTGTAAAACGTTACACATTTAGCAACATTACACATTTAGCAACACAACAGGGAAAGCTAGCTGTGGTGGTCTCCCCCCCTTCCCCCCCCCCCCCCCCGACTTCCAAAAAATGAGTTCTCATACAAAGAATGAATGACACAGAGCTTTGAACAGTCTTGGTACATGGTCAAAATTTGATGAATGACCTTTGTCAAGTTGCTTACTGTTCCATGCCCTCTGAACATCTGGAAGCCTGTGTGTGTGTGTGAGGTGCATGTGAGTCTGTGTACAGTGCCAGAGTTCCCYATCAGGCATGTAGAGGATGCAGTCAAGGTGATAGTCTTCCTCCAGAGGGTGTCAAAAGTCCTGCTCTTGGTCTAAATAAACAACATTAGTTTTCTCTCATGCTTCATGGGCTTTTTTTTTTTTTCTCCTTTTGAATGGAAAAACTTTGAGCATGGAGAGAGACTGGGTTTGTGCAACTTCTCTGGTTTCAACAGTTAATCTATGGGAACTATGAGAATGAAGCTTAAGTGATCCATAGCAGGACTTACTTAGGTGCTTTTCAGAGCTTAATACTATGTGTGGATCAATGGAAGGGTTTCTGTCACTAGTAACAGCAGCGATGTAAAGCTAGTGGATAGTTTTTTTCTGACCTATGCTTTAAGAAAAGGTGTTCAAAGCTCGTGGATTGAGTTCTCCGTGGTGTGACTTAGCGCTCTATGAGCTTTAGACTCCATGTCYACCTGCCCTTATTTTTTCTGTGGGGATATGTTACTCAGCTTTTTCTAAATATTAAAAACTCTTTGCCTATTGAATCATTTATGTATTGCTGCTTCAATTCATCTAGTTAATTCAAATTTGTGAACATGAAAAAAATTGCTTTTAAACATATGCATATTTGTATGCACTTTTGTAGATGGCACTTGTGTACTATGTCTTTGGGGTTTTTTCATTAATTACTAAGCAAAATTTACTGGTGCTGAACTCTGTATTCTCCAGGCTTGCTATACTGCCTTCATTATGCCTTTTTATTTTCTGTAATCTTAAAATATACAGATTTTATTTTGATAAAGTATATCTACTAAATGTAGACAACATTATTTATCAAAATACCACTTAGGAACATTATCTGCCAAGGTAAAATAGAGAGAACAGTACRCTAAAAAACATGTAACTATATAACAAACTTTCTTGCATATCAAATATGCCTTGAATCGTTTTAAGATGATCATCAAGACATATTGAGCCAACTGGCAAATATTGACTGAGTCTCAGCGGAGATTAATATTTACCTCAAGGGTCAATAAATTTTGATGTTGCCTGAAATATGAAGTCAATATATATATTGTTAATACCTTATGAATGCAAGTAGAAGAAATATCTAGAAAACTGTCATATAACCTTGGAGATCCCAAGGGACACTTTCTTTCTGGCTAATATTGCAGAGAAAAGAAGCAATGGAAAAACTTCCTACGATTCTAGTTAKACAGTCAAATGTATATATATAWTTTTTTTATATATATAATATATATACACACACATACGCACACATATCTGGTGACTCAGTACTGGTAGAGTGAGAACTTTCTGGGGAMCTGGCCCCAAGTTGTACAACAGCTTTGTGCTCTCCTATAGGTCACATACATACTCTCTGTACTTTGGTGTAAAATGCAGTGTGTTTAATTGGCTTTGCTTTATCTGCCATAAAAATAAAACACTGTATATATGTTTAAAAAATATCCGGAATGTATGTACAAACACACACACACACACACACACACACTCTTCCAGCATGTGCTACTTTCTTCTGAGAATACAGAACAAGCACAGGACAGGTTTATTTTATGTTGCAATGTACTGTTGGCAGTTGCACAAACAGTTCAGCAAGGAGCATTATATATTTAGTATAGGTGTTATCCTTGACGCATTCTAATTCAAGCAGTCAGGAGGGTTATTTACATAAACCAAATGACTAATCCTGGGGMCAGGCATCCATAGGGCTGATTTGAATGAAGATAAGATAGGCTTATCTGGTGGGAGAAATGAGAGGAAAAAAGAAATCCTCCCATCTGTAAAATAAGGTGACAAGTCCAAATTTTGCTGACTGTGTGTGTGTGTGAAATCTTTTGTCTACCATTTTTCCTATGTATACCTGCTTTCTTGGTATACTCCAGAAAAACAATAGTATCATCCTTTGGCAAAGCACAATTGACTTTTCATTGAAAATGGGCATTTAGCTTACAAATAACTTTAGAAAAATCAAGACCTGGTTGTTACATACCCAACTAACGACCCTCTAAAAGTAACCAAATTCCTATATTCACATCAACCACTTGAACCGTTTAACTTAAAGCTCTGGAGTCATGAATCTAGGGTTTTACCTATTTGATCAAGAGAAGCAGAATCTCCAGGAAGCCTATGATGGAGCTTATTTATTTCTCATAGTTGACAGAATTCACTAGATGTCTGCACAGTGTTTATAGGTGTCTACATAGTGCTTATAGGTGTCTCTCTTCTCTTTCAGGCCACTTTTTTCCCTTCAGTTAAATGGAATATCTAAAATAGTGTTGTTTTTATTTGTTTTTCTCATTGTTTGAAGAAACTTTTAAAAGATTTATGCATTTATTGATCATATTCTAATGTATTCAAAAATTGGCTCTGACTTTTGCATTAAATAACTGTAATCTGCTGGGAAAAAAAAAAGATTAGAAATTTAGCTRTTTTTAATTTTCAAAAGGAATGAAACACAGACCTAAAGTCTGGAGCACAGACCTTACAAGGAGTGACTCAGGGAGCTGGGATAATTTAGTCTGGAGAAGAGGAGACTCGGGGGAGACCTTATTGCTCTCTCCAACAACCTGAAAGGAGGTTGTAGTGAGGCAAGGGTCTCTTCTCCAGAATAATTACTGAAAACAGGGCAAGAGGAAATAGCCCGAAGTTGCACCAGGATATTGGATAGATATTAGGAAAAAAATCTACACAGAAAGAACAGACAAACGTTAGAACAGGCTGCCCAGGGAAATAGTGGAGTCACTGCCCCGGCAGTGTTCAAGAAATGAGTGGATGAGGCTCTTMGGTACGTGGTTTAGCAGGGATGCTGTTGAAGGGCTTATGGTTGGACTCGATGATCTTGAAGGTCTTTTCCAATTGTAATGATTCTATACTATACAATGGCAAAAATTATAAAGGTAATATTGGACTGTCAGAATGCCTACTTTCTTATGGCCTCAAAATATAGTAGAAAATAAAAATATCTTGGGAAATAACATTTACTGTCTAAGATACTAATATAGAAATTAGGGATATGTCTTTACTAGCCAAGCTCTCTTCCTGTTTATTCGTAGGTTAAGGTAGAAGATCATATTGATTGCAGAAAACTGCAAAAAGTTAGAACTCAGCTCTAGCTTTGAATTGTTGTCCTTTTAAGGTTGTCAGACACAAATGCTGTTTTAATGAACATTATGTATCTAATGTTGTTACATTTGAATGAGAAATGTAGCTGTGTTCTTACAGCATTGTGAAGTACTTGTGCCATTTCAATCTCACTAAAATAATAAACGTATACATAAACTCTTGCTAAGGACAGCAATTGACTCAGAGTGAGGTACCCATTTAGCATTTCAGTAGCTACAAGACTGCACCCGGATGCCACAGAATGCCATGCAAAAGCAAGACTATGCGAATGAAATATTTGAATCTTGCTTATTCAGTGAAGAAGAAGTAACAAGAGAAATAAAGAGCAGTGTAGCTCAAAGACAGTTTTACTTTGCCATTATCTGCTCCCATTTGGTATGTGCACTCAAATTCATGTTTAAAAGAGATTCCCTGGTTTCTAAATAGAAGAGTGTGTTCTGAACTTTGCAGTAAATTCTTCCATTTATCTACTGAAGAGTTTCTCTGCAGATTGAACTGGAGATACCAGAATCAGAAACAAAGTGCTTAATCCTCTTATTTTTTTTTATACATTAGCAATGTATAAAAATACATTGCTGCTAAAATACATTTTCTGCTATTTTAGAGTTTCAAGGGTAGAACTGAGAATATTTGTCCAAAGTGCTACTCCAGTAGGAAAAAGCCAAAATCATCCAGTTTTAATCTTCCAGCTCATCTCTTTAAGCTGTATAATTACCAGTTGTAGTTGCTACAGTAGTAAATTTAGTAATACAATAGCTTAATGGTACAAAGTTCATTTGTTGTTGAAATATACTGGACTGATGTCATCAAACTTTGTTATCATTGTGACAATCTTTCATTTTTACCTCTCCAAAAGCATTCTTTTATAGCCCTATGTAAGAGCTGGCATTGCTGCTACTTACTTTTTTTAACTACATTCTCTTTCTGCTCTTCCTCTCATTTATATATATGCATGCTACTTCTGTAGTTCAGTATCATTTTGCTATCTCTCACTTCTTTTCAGAAAGAAGCCTCTTAAGACACTACTGCTCTGCATTAGATTTTTTTTGGTTGCAATATAAAAYACATGGTACCTAGGGAGACTGACCTTTTTTTCCAGAGAGCGTTCAGATGTTCTGTGGGGATTGAGCAATCTGTCTTAGTTTCTACAGTTATTTTGAATTGTTGAATGTAAAATACACAGATATGTTGTCATGGTTTGACTGCAGACAGAGCAATCACATCTCATAGGAACAGAAGATAAAGCCACCTGTGAATGAAAGGAACAACTTTTTCATAATATTTGTGTTGGCTAAAATATTGTTAGCTTTGCTCTCAGAGATTATTAGGAGTAAAGTGGACCTGACTTGTTTATATAAAGTCTGTGCGAATATATGCCCCCTAAGACCAATGACCATTCCTCCTTCCATTAAACCAGCTATTTTTAAGGACCCCTGCTTTTAGTCATGTATGTCTTGGTGTTTGTCTTTCTTTTGGCTGATCACAACATAAATTTACTGTCAAAAGATATTTCTGTCCATTGAGTCTGTTGCAAAGACTGAGGTTTTAATTCCAGCACCCTTTGAACATCCATTATGAAGCTGTGAGAAACTTAAATGGCTTTGAAGAGTGACGCTATGCAACTGAAGTCTCCACAAATACATCTTTACTGAAACTGAAATCTGTTTCTGTTTCATCTGTTTCATCAAGGCCAACACTTCCCAATGATTAAATTTGGTAGTGTGTTTTCAGATCAGTTATAAAGGGAAGTTGAAAAGCTTACATCTCTTGAAATCATTTTCTTTGTAATCACCAAGTGGTTAAACTGTTGATGTAACTTGTCCAGCAGCTTTMTACTCCAGCCAATTTGCTATCTCCACATGGCAATTATTCTAGCTTTAAAACTGTCTTCTCTAGGAGATGGATCACTAGGAAAAAACAAGACAACCTAATGATGATTAATAGTCTTCCAAGGGCTTAACAACTTAGACTGATACTGCTTTCCAAAGTCACACTGGCTGGTTATTTTCTGGTTTCAGTTGATCTTCCTCCTAAAAATCTTCTAAACGGTTCTTTTGCCAAGAAATTGGAATTATAGAGAAGCACTCAGACTACTTGTTGAACATGTTTTATGATGCACTCTCCTTTGTGGTATAAAGTTCAGGAAGAATTTCTGGATGGGGAAAAAAAAAAAAAAAAAGCTTTTATCGCAGGATTGCAGGGACCTCTCCAACTTACATACGACATACCCATCCTTGGAGATATTTAAAGCTCCTCTGACAATTTGTTCCAATGTTATCTCCTGTGYCCCTCCAAAATGTCTGCAATTCAGGTTTCTTTATATCCTACTGTGAGATAGTTTTGCACAAGCTTTATTAGCAGGGACTGAAAGTTTTGAAATTGCATATTGTCTCTGTGAGGTCTAGGAGAGAAAATACAGCTGTGAGGAATGACGATATTAAGAGAAAATATAAGCATARAAAAGCATCCCGTAGCTCAGTTCATAGCTCTTTTTTATATCAAACATGCTGATAGAGTTAAACACATGTCTGTAGTGTGTGTATCTTGTTCTAAGAACTTGACATGGAATATTAAATACTGAGATTAAGTGCAAGACTGTTGAGCCACTGATGAATTAGATGTTTTTTTCTTCACATAAAACCAGCATTTGATTTTTTTCACAGAGCCTTACAAAATCTTTTGGGAAGATTTGATCAAGGGATGCTCATGGACATTTTAGTAACTGGTTTAAATGTCGCAATGTGCTCTTGAGAGAGGCCTATGAATACCTTTGATTAACTTCAGCTTTTGACATCCAAAAACACAARAATCATAAATTTTAGGCAAATTAATGTTATTTAAAACTGTAAATATTACACACAGTAGGGATGTAATATATGAATTTATTTCTCTTATGAATTAATTAACACCCACCCCAGCCCTATCCCCCCAATAGCTACAGATTTAATGCTGTTTCACAGCTAAAGGATTGATACTGCAAACTTTTAACAGATTGAGTTAATTGGTTGCTATAAATTGTTTTAAATCAAATATAGCAAATTCTATATTGTTTTAAATGCAGGAGAATCATTACATAATACACTGGAATAGTAACAAAATATTCCATATCAGTTAAGAGACTAGGTAAGAGACAGCAGTGCTTTGTGTCTGTACAGGGAGAAAAAAACTACAACAGTAAAAATAGATGGAAAAAGGAATAAATGGATAAAAAGATAAATTGCCTATTAGGAAAATATTTTAGTTAGCTTGGGAAGGAGTTTTCCCTAGTATTAATTCCATATGGTCTCTGTGCAGTTAATAACTTCAAGCACATACATTTTAACYATAGATAGAGCTTTGCACCTCATATCAATGCTAGTAAAAAGGAAGGTGCATTGGTTGGCGAAGACCTTTCATTGTCCTGCATATGCTGCTGCAATGACAAACTTTACCTACTTCTAGAGGTGAGATGTCTCACCTCAGTCTAGAAGAGGTCTCACTCTAGAAGAGGTGAACATGAACACTTTTCAAGGTGAACACGAATGAGGACAGAGACCTCTGGAAAGCAGGCACTGCTAATTCCCCCGAAGATGGACATTAGGGTCCAATAGCTCTTGATGTCACTAAATACCTTTAGGACTCCTGCTGAAGTTAGAAAATTTCAATGATGTTTTTATAACAGATGTAACTGTATAGGCTACTAATGCAGAATATACCCTGAGGCAACATAGATAAAATCTTGGAATGACCTATAGATGAGGCCTTTCCTTCTCTTCAGAGGACAAAAGCAGCCAAAAATAATCTTGATGACAGTGATAGTCTGTCACTGATCTTCAGATACATCAAGCTGTTCTCAGTGCTCAAGATTTTCTCCTAAATCCTTATTTACGACCCAATCAAGGGTTTTGGAGTGTGTCGTGCTCATTTACGCTTTGCAAGAATATATCCACATGTAGTCATAGGTTGGTCTCTAGCAGGAAGAAAAGAGACTGAAACACCCACAGAAGCAACATTTTGGGAGGATGGAAACAATGGTATTAGGGTTGGAGTRCAAAATAGGCAGATCAATGAAACAGTCCTATTTCAATGCAGAGAGGTGCAGATTACTTTTCTGTTTCATTTGTATGTAGCTATTAAGCTATAAAGTAAAATAAAAAGGGCTCAGTGCCTTACAAAAGCTTTTCTTTTATAAGGTTTTCCTTTCCTCCCACTGATTCTGGGGCAAAACAAATTYAATATCCTACTGTTTTGCTACAAAATGTTTAGATAATGGCTTCAGTTTTTTTAAGATAGGGTCATTTGGTATCGCATGAATTGTGACACCCCAATAAATATTTAGTGCATTATAATGTGGGATTTTATGTGTCTATTTCAAGAATATTTTGTCTAAGAAAAGTATAACAATAAATTCTTATATCCAGTAAAATACTTGACACCTGGATGGCCATAGGTGTGTATCAGCTGAAGTCGTTTCAATACCAACCAAACAAGGCATCCCTTTCTCAGCAAAGATGCCTTGTGAGATGCTTTGTGTCTTACAGAAATTCTAGAGATGGAAAAATATCATGTTAAAAAAAATGACTACCTATTTTGAGCAGTGAGGGAGTTACACCACATTAATTAACCATTGTCCTCTGATGATTGTGTAACATTACCTTCAAAAACGTTTTGGAGGGTGTGTGTGTATGTGTGTGTGTGTATGTGTGTGTGTGAGAGAGAGAATGCATATTCTCTAAATGGCATGGGAGATTGGAAAGCTGCTGGGCTCTGTCTGGATTGAAGTGAGCCAAGCAGAACAATTCAAGGGTATAAGACCGTTTCTGCAAATCTTTAAGACAAATCTTTAATCTTTAAGATTTTTCCCCCTTGACAGAGTTCTGTGTTTTTGTATATGATGATTCAGGTTAGATGAATATTATTTACAAACAACATATAAGGAAAAATACTGAAATATTTTATGAACTACGTCTCTGATAATAAATCTCTTTCCAGTGTTTTTCTTTCTAGTAATACATTCTGATGCAGGGAGTTTTGCAGGCTAAATGTGCAATGAATGTGCAAAGTATGATTCTTGCAGAGAAAGGCGTTCACAGACCACTGCAGAGTTAACTCTTTAGTACCATTTCCTCTGCTTGAAGAATGTGCAAGGGAAAAACACTGTAGAATTAGGGTTGTTTTCACATTTTTTTTTTTAGAAAAAGCATAGCCATAAAAGTGTGAACACCAATATGAATTAAACAGTCTTTAAATCTTCAAGGATCAGGGAAAAATGCTCCTAATGCATCATCAATAGCTATCTTTAATGATCCTCTGCACTTATATCTTTCTGTTACTGTTGAAATGAACCTTACTCATTAAAAGATGTTATGAAAGATGAACTAGGACTAAAAGAAACTTAATTGAGAGCATTTAAACAAGATGTTTCCATTCTGAGATCAGTCCATTCCCATTCCCCTAATACTGTGAATAGGATGAGCAATGCAACTGCAAGTGTATGCTATCATATAAGCCTTTCCTTTTATCTTACAGTCAGCATTCAAGGTACTAAAGCAATCATACCTATCATACCTTTATTACTATCTTAAATCATATAGGATACTTTTTTGGATATAATTCAAAAATGGGTTGAATTATTCCTCAAATGTTGAAAAAAATATTTCCTGTATCAAAATACTAACAGAGACTGTAAAGCATGAACCACTGCACTTATATCTTTCTGTTACTGTTCATACCTGGATTTATGGCAATGAGGGTCTAAATTTACAAATTATTTACAGTATAAATACTGTACAGCTTTAGTTAACATATCTTTGTCTGCATCTTTTTGCTGGTGTCTGTGACTCTGAAATTTTCCAGCCATTTTGTTATGTCATTTAATGTGTAGCAAATATAAATTTCAAATATAAATGCTAAGCTGTAGCAGCAATGTTTTTAGTTAATCAGGAGGAGTTGAGACTAATCAAATAATTTTATAGGATTTTTGCAGCATTGCTACCTTTATCTCAGTTAGTGCAAAATGGGGGAATATTAATCCATTTATTTCTCGTTTCTATTTGTTCTGTCTAAAGACTGTTAAGAAGCATTAATCATAGATTTAAAAAAATCTCTAAAGGTAAAACAAAACACCTCAGAAATGCTATTATCTCTGTTCTTTTTTTGTTTTGTTTTGTTTTGGTTTGTTTTTTTTTTTTCTTTCTGTTACGCTCGGAGCTTTACAGGTCAGAATAAAGGGAACACACACTCTTTGCCAACATGCATAATGAATATATTTTTCTTTCATTTTATCTCACATTATTCAGTGTTTGTAGTGTGACATAATCAGGACATATAAAAAATATGTATTTGTTGTTCTAATTCAATGACACAAAATTGAAGATCCCTGAGGTAAGGTTAAGTAGGAGCTCATATAGTCAGGGTGGAAATTCAGACACTGCAGATATAATCCATCTCCCTGACACATGCAGTGCTTCATTGTGAGACTGCCAGACACAGTCTGCTGAGACGCGAATGTCACAGAATACCAAAACAGGGTGAGATGCAGTTTTGTTCATCATTGCTTTTATCGACGAATATCCATCTAGCAGCCTACATACGTAGCTGTTGCCAGACAGAGAAATATGAATGCAGCAGAGGGATGTAGCAGCTAATATTCGAAGAAGTGCTAGGGACATATGCTAGGAGCTCACAATTACCTGAAAATAATTTGGGTACTTAATCAGGCTAATTGCTTGTCTTCAAGGCAGTATTTTGGCTCAGACGCTGAGTCATCACCTTGGCTGTCTAGCGGAGATCAATGGCTGTCTGCTTGCCTGCATTTCCTGGTGAATTCTGAACTAAAACGACAAAAGAGACCCTGAAGGCAAAGAAAGTGCACTGTCATCACTGGGGAGAKAGGGAAGGAGGGAGAAAAAGCTGCAATGGCAGAAAGAAAGAAGCTCTTTGGAAAATATAAAGTGCTCCTAGCCTTGTGATTACATCTCTGTTACTCCCACTCCAGGATGCGTTCAAGGTTTCCCCCCACAGGCAAAGGGAATGAGACCCAAAACAATAAAGATAGTTACTCTTCGAGAGGCAGATTTTAGCTTATCTTTGGTGTACGTGCAAATTTTGTCTGAAGCAGAAACAAGGATGTTAAGTCATTTGTATTATGCAGATTGGCCACTAGCACTGATTTCCGAGTGGACTTTCAGGTATCCATGTAAGAGAGCAAATTTTCCACAAAAAAAAAAAAACCATTGAGTGCCAAGCTTTCAGCAATTTCAATCGGGCATGAGCACAGACAGTGCTATAGAAAACTATCGTGATTCCTGTGTAAATTGGGCTTGAATTAAAACAAAAACAAAATTCTGGGTCATTGTGGGAATACATCCTTGCTATTGCCTTGGCAGAAAGCAGGCTGCCCATATGACCAACCAGGCTGGAGGAATAGGCATGTCTGGGTTTGCTGGGACGTATGTTGAGCTTGGCAATATGATTAAGTATTGTTGTTTTGGGCTTCATAAGCTTATTTTTATTTGGAGTAGAGTATCCCGTTCTAGACGCACAGAGAAACATCTCTACATAAGCTTTTCCCTGCCCATCTGTAAAGGACAGCYGCTGGTGAAAAGCAATAGCTCTTGCTCAGTAGGTTGTGTTATGCAGCAGCTCAGGGCAGGTAGTTTAGTGCCCCCCAAATTCTGCGGTCAACCATCTATTCCTGTCTACAGGACAGAAATATGTCTACATCATGATAAGCCCTTCTCTTTGCAAACGTGTCTGCTCTTCCACAAATCTGGTATGTTTAATTGGGTGTGCATAAAGATCTGATCACCACTGTTACTTAGACAAGGATTAGACCTACGTGGCATGTTATTCTTATGAAACAGTGCATAATAGGTCATTCAGCATTCACCTCGCATCTTTATATTTTAAATAAGTCTGGTTTTGTTTTAGGAATGGAAAAATTTATATAGATATATTTATGTATAATCTTATTCTGTTTCTGTGTTCTGTTAAGAACACTGTTTCAAGTGTTCCTAAATTTTTATATTAGAGTGCTGATAATTGCTAAAATTATTTACTTCTGGTTTATGATCCGTATCTCCCTCCTCTCACCCACCAAGAAATCAGGTGCACAGATTTTGAGTAGCATCGAGCTGTAGCATTACACTTCATCTTGCTTGCTTTTTGTCTCTCGGTGCTGCAAGTGAAACACAAACCAATTTTAGTAGTGTCGTAACAGCTTATTAGTTCTGTTATTAAGTTCTCAGCTAAGAATATTTATTAAGAAAAACTCTCTTGTGTTCTGAAGCATCAAGAAGAGTACATGCTCACTGGCCACTGCCTGGGATGGCAACATGGTGCCTGTACGTGAAAAGCATCAAATGTTTGACCCTTGTAAAAAAAGAAAATCTTACAGGAAGCAGAGTCTTGCTGATTGCCATGGGGTAGTCTGTTTCTCCAGCTGCACCAATGCTGTGCTCTGGCCAACAGTGTCCAGTATCTATTCTGTAAGTATCAGCAGAGAATCTGTATGTCCTTTTTGGCTCCTAAAGAGATAGCAAACAGGCCTCTTAACTGAGTATTTTTAGCATTCATTAACAATAACACACTGAATTTTAACCAGAAGTTGTCTCCCTATTTCAAGATGATTAATCCAAAATTAATCAGTTAAATTAAAGCTCAGTTAGAATTACCTTCTAGATTACAGTTGAAACAGACATTGTCATTTTCACTAGACTGCTATCCAGGCAGTTTTCATGTGTTTATTTCTTGTCTTGAGAAAATATGTATTTCTGCAGACCCAGCAGGAAATTCATACTCTCAAATAAATAATTCTTTAACACCCTGTAGGGGATTTTACCCCAGGATTTTTTTTTTAATAAGGTTAAATTGAGTTGTAAATATGCTGCTAATTCCCAAATGCTTAAAAGAGATAAGATCTCACTAGAAAACAGAGGCAAAAGAAAGCAAATACACAAATTAAAAAACATTGATCTAAATACATGGACTACATGAGATAATGAAGCAGTTTTAGATTACATTTCTTATCTTTTTYTTTTTATTAGCTTAGAAGATGAGGTATTAAAATGCTGCTGCTGTCAATTTTGATGTTACCTTCATTTTCACAGAATCACAGAGGAAGGTTGAGSCTGGCAGGCACCTCTGGAGATCACACAGTCCAACTCCTGCTCAGAGCAAGGTCAATAAATGCGAATTTCCTAGCCTTGAATATCTGCAAAGATGGAAACTCCTCTTCCTCCTAAAGTGCTACTCTGKGCACTGCTTTTGCAATGTTTCAATGCGTTACTTCCATCTAATATTTTTGTTTTTTTTCCATGAGAGGTCACAACTTTCCTGTCATTCATTGTGCAATAGTCCTTCTTACAGCTTTGCAACTGCAACCTAAATCAAAAAACAAAAAACAAACAAACAAAATCCTTATGCTTCTCTGTTTCAGTGTCAGAATGCCACTACCTTGGTTCCATTAATTTAATGGAAAATTTGTTGGTGCTTTTGATAAATATTCTTTGCTGGGATTCTTAGCAGAATTATTTGATATAGAAACAGTGTTTTCAAAGTCTTTGGGGATATTCTGTAAATTTTTTTGTCAKATATTTTATTTTCCTGATATTTTCCCCATATCACCCAGATAACATTTCAAAAATCTTTGCTTAGCACTTTGTTTCTTTACAACATGAAGTTGTCATACCATATCATGCCATACTATAATGTCATCAAAGGATGCAGATCAATTAATTCTCAGCATTTTGTTTCTTGAAATGTGTAATCCCTGCAAATTTCCTACCTGTTCTACTTTCAAAAAATCACAATTGGGACTGTTATGATTTGAAAGGCAAGTACCTTTGTTCATTTTTAAAGCTGTAGAAAAGCAAGAAACTTGTATTGAAAGTGACATGAAGTATACTGTTATTCTAATGATCATAGTTTATGAGATACTGGATGTTCATAATGTTTTTGTGCATTATTGCATTTACAATCATGTCCAGAGTGTTTATTGAGGGGGCTTGCCTTTAAAGGAAAAAATTGTAAGAATAGCACATATTAACTCATAGCTCTCAAAATCTATTCAAGATCATCCAATTTGTCATACTATATTCGACCAGGTGTATCATTCTCAGTGATATTCTCAGTTGAGGAACTTGTTGATAAATTCTTTCTCTAATAACTTCTGTTGATACTTTATTGGAAGTGGAAATCCTGGACCTGAACATAATACCYGCCACTGCTATTCCATATGATCCTGCTACGTTGCTTTCCCTTCCTGTGCTCATACTTTCCTCCCTCTGTCTTTTCTGTCTGTTTGTAGTCTCGCCTCTTCAGGGAGGTTTGCCTCTTGCAAACCACTGCCTTTAGCAATGGTTTCCTTTTTTCTTTCTTTCTTTTTTTTTTTTTTTTTGTCAGCTGATAATACCCAGTAATGTTGGCTGATTCATTCTCTATCTGTACCTGTCTTTTGGTGTGGCCGCATATTGGATTTTTTTTTATATACAGTCCAACAACTGGCATTTAATTAGAAATACTTGCAGGCTTAAATCTTTTGTGCTAATGGTTTTYCCCTGAATCACTGTTGACAACTAGTAGGTCCATGAAATTAAAATGGACAGTATGTTTAATAAAATATTAGTAAAAATGGAATTCTGCCTGGGGAGGTTAGTTTATTAGAATAAGGCTTTGGAAAAGAATAGAAAGTCAAAGACAAAGCATCAGTCTACTTCTTCTGCGGGACCAAAGCAGCTGTTCCATCACATAAGCCAGCGGCAACGAGGGCTTTGCGACTCAGAGGAATGCTGGTGTAATTATCCCGACTCATTATGAACTTCACCTGGTTTTAATTTAGTAGTGTAATTTATTGAATATTTTTTCCATTAATATGACGTGTGTGTGTGGGCACAGCAGGGATTCATTTGGGGACATCTGACTTTTTTCTCCTTTCCTCCACTTTTCCCTCTTTTATTATGCTAAAGTACAAGAGAGTTACTGCACATGTAACTTCCACATGAAGACCGAATGAATGTGGCATGTTGTTTTAAAAATTAATACTGACAAAAGCAAAGATGATTTGTTGCTATTGTAAAATTTAGCCAATTTAATTATTTGTTCTACTCTGAAGATGTACGTGGGACCCTCACCAAACCTTTARAAAGCATAGCAGTGGTACAACATGTTCATCTCTCTCTCCCATTTGTGACACATCCTGGACTATTGGGTATGGTTTCCATGTGCAATGATTTAAAGTACACTATTTCAGAAGATGATAAGAGACCATTATGAAGCTATAAGTATTCTCTAATTTCATTTTTGGAACATAAGATAAAGCTCAGAGCTGTATCTTCATCAAACATCATTGTTACATCATGTTTAAATCAGGCATTTTCCAACTTTTTGTCAAACTTCATTATTTCTATTTTATACCAATGATCACAGATTATTTTGATGGCAGGCCTGTATTTTGCAGATGTGAAYAAGGGCTGGGTTTTGGGKTTTTTTTTTTTTKTGTGTGTGTGTATGTGTGCAATATGTATCTCAGCACAAAGTGCCTTATTTGTTTGACAGTCTCAAAGCAAACAAATCTGCAGTTTTAGCTGACTCCTCGACTCCTCAGACTTAAGCTCTTCTGTAGAGGACTTGGAACATAGCTAAGCTCACAAGTATTGAGCCATAAGCAGAAATGTGCAAGTGAAATTTAAAGATGAGTTGTAGAGCGGCTCCGGAGAGTTGTACAGGAGCTACAAATACTTAACACCCCTCAGATGAGGCCCTGGAGACAGATGTCTTCTTACTGGGCTGATGGCACTTGATTGCTTATGARGGGTTTATGTATTCTCCAAGTACAAAATGCAAAGTGCCCGAGTGAAAGAATACGAAAGGTGGTAAGATTGCCAAAGAGTTTTGATTTTTAAGACATGTTCTCAGAGTGGTGTGAACTTCAGAAGACTTGTTCAACTGAAAGATCGGCACCAGGTCTGTTTCTCTTTCTTTGTGTCCTTTCACTGTGTTTTATATTCAGTGATTGCCATTAAGCTCTTTCCTGTTGCTGTTGGCCTTGCGTTAATTCACTGTATCGTTAAGACTAGAGAATACTGTAATAACGACAATGTCATTAATTAGGCCAAATGAAAAATAAGGAAGATTTTTATACTTACTATTCCACGTCTGCTTCAGATAGAATCAGTCTTTTTAGTTGCAATGAATTGTTATAGTGTAAGAAACAGGATTCCCTGAACTCTCTCTTTACTCTGTCTCCTTTTGGTATTATGATTTTCATATTCAAGTTCTTTGTTCCTCTGAGCATTTTTTATTATTCAAATGCCATTTTATTTATCAGATAACAGAGTATGTAATTTGAAATAAGAATGTCATGTAATTGCCAAAATGATCAAGATGTGAATTAATGTAAATATAGTGATAATAATCATATATAAGTTAAATTCAAGCCCAAATTTTGATTACAACAAAAATATAATTTATTCAAACATCAAACTATAGCTGGGGATGTATAGATGATTCTATCAGGTGAGTGGCTGAGAACTGTGAACCCCCTGCTGTGAGTCTTGATCTGCTTCTGGTTGTGTTTTGCGGAAATAAAAGATGGTGCCATACCAGACAGCACCAAGAGCCCTTTGCAGCAATGAATGGAGGCCCCTTGTTAACCCATATTTACCAAAGCTTTTTCATAAACAAAATAAAATCCTCATAATGATTTCAAATGATCCCTTTAGAGAAATCTGGAATCACTTGAATCATCTGTAAACATGTCTTTTTTCGGAGTCTTTTGGATAATAATTTGCCATCTGGAAAACTAAAAGAATAACAAAAACTTTAGAGCTGCTTTCTTAAGTTTTATTCTGAAATTCAGATATTTTTGATGACAACCTCTTCCCAGGAAAAAGTAGATACGGTGCAAAATTCTTTTGTGTACATCTTAGTGCTTACATTGAAAGCAATTATGATAGGCCTACCTGTTGTAGTGCCTTATTCCTAAGGTGCATTAGATGATGATATGCTGGTGTTTTGGAGTAGCTTTATCATTTTTATGTCCCAAATTAAAATAAATGGTAACAAAAGAAATCATGTTGTCTTTGTTTTGATGACTAGTTCTAGCTAAGAAAATAAATGCATGTCTGTGTATCATGGTGTAGCAGAAGTTCTTCAGAGGAAGCATTTTGTTTGTTTCTAATGTGGAACTGGTAAAGCCAATATCAGTCTTTGTCCCTTGATTTAACTGACTATTGATTGGCTGCTTCCCTTTATTCTGTAGTAGAGTGAGGTCTTTAAAAGATTTATTATTTTAATGAATACACTTAAAAAATAAAAAGCAAGCCTAGCATTTTTGTGCATTTAATTCGCTTTCTTTAAGGAAAAAAGGCAACTGGGAACTGAGGCAATGTAGACAAGTAGCATAAGGTTGTTTTATCAAAGTATAAAACTTTTGAAGTGACAGTTTGGAAAGTCATTTGGATAGGGAGGGAAAGCTGTGTAAGAAATACATCCTTATCATGTAGGAACTATGCTCCTGGTGCTCTGCCTATCAGTTAGATCTAAGTGCAGATATAAAAAATATGTTATTTATTGGAGTAATTCAAGAGTTCATTAAATAGCACTGATGTTCTCTTCATTAATCTTATATACATCAGTCAGATCTGGTTCATGAATAATCTTGGGTGGGTATGAATCATCATGCTTATTCGTTCCTGACATGATTGATTTTAAGAGTGAYGTGTACCCCAGGATCTGGCAAGTCTCTCTGAAAGTGTGTTTGTGCTTGTGCCTGTACATAATAATATGTGCACTCCAACCCTTCTCTTCGTTTTTTTCTACTAAAATCAGTTCCATTCAGAGTATTGCCTGAATAAGGGCAGGAGTATATAAATGTTATTTTTTTCTAGGTTTCTTAGTTTATTCTTCCTGCAAGTAGTTCCCTTAATGCTAATATATTTAGTAAACAGATGGTTCTGGAGACCAAAACAACTATGGTCTTTACTGTTAAGGAGTGAGGGACACCATCAGTTTATTCAGGTCTTGTTCCTTTTGTTGGACATTTGTTTAATTTCTGAATTCCTTTTAAATTGCTAGGACTAATAACATGGACAAATGCTTGCCATTATGGAAGATCACTTTTTCTTTTCCATAATGATTTTTTTTCCTGTTTTGATAAGTACTTTCATTAAAGTTAATGAAAATTACATGCACACATTGAAGGTGGAGTATATCCCTGAAGGTTTCATTGGAAAATTTGACAGTGCTAGCATAATCAGAGGGTTGTAGCAACATGCTTCCCTGAGAATGAATGCTTAACCTGTTAGCTCAGCTGCTCTGGTGCAGGTAAAAGGTTCCCTTCCAGAGGTACTCTTGTAAGATGCCCATAGGACTTTGGCTCATTTACCTTTCAACATTTCCACTGCGCTTGGCAGGAAATCTGCAAATCTGCCAAAATGAGATTAGATATTTAGGAGGTCTAAGTCGCCTCGAGTGTCTTGCTTTAACTTAATGGTCAGGACAACCTCTAACAAGACTAAAGTGGTTAGAAGATATAAGTTTGAGTAGGGTCTTTAGCAATGTATGGAACACAGATTTATTTTAATTTTTGGATAAACAAAGTATTAGTTTTCTGGTGAATATGCTTCTCCTTCAGAGACCAACAACTATGTAGTATCATTTAAGATCTTGATGTGGAAGGGAGCAGGGATTCATCTTGYCCTCGTTCAGATGCCTTTTGGTTGCACAGTGCTCCCAAGGAGATTTTGAACAATGTACTGGGACTGGGCCTTTGTTTTGAAACTGCTATAACAGCCTACTCTGCTTACTCTGCTCTTCCACAGAAATTTCTACCTTAATCAAATCATTTTACGTTGAAAGTCAGTGGAGAAACAAAAAGAGAAAAGAATGAATAAAAGTAATATTTTGTCATTTTAAAACAGATTATTCCCCTTTGTTTCTCATTCCTTTCCCCTGCAGAACTAATTTATAAGGCAGACAATGCCTGTTTGAATGAAATAGATTTTCTGTACTCACTGGAAGTATGCTGGATTAGTGAGAGTGAGGGTAGGTATTATTTGGCTTTTTTTTTCTTTTTATCTGAGAGATGTAGCAAAATCTAGTTGGCAGATTTTCAGTTTTTACAAGAAAAAAATCATCCGTTGTGTTTCAGTGGTGTTACCAGCACTTTGCTGTGGAGCTGCTGCCAGTCACACTCTGTGCTAATATCTAGTTCACTATATACAGAAAAAACACTGTGTGGAAATGGTGCTTCTCTAGGCAAGTAATAATCAACCTAATGTCAATGTCATGCTAGAATCAGACTCTGACAAGGTTTGCAAATATCTTGAAAGGAACTGTTCATCTTTGAATGCTGTAGATCAAAGCCTGACTGGAACAAAAAAAAATAAGCACACTGCATGTCAGCTGCGGAGCATTGCTGATGAGCACAGCATGTAGTAGCAGAGGCCACCACTGTCATCACCGGCAGGAACAGCCAGATGGACGGAGCTGCTCTACTAGTTAAAATCTTGCTGCGTAACCACAAAAATGAAAACTAAAGCTTAAAGCCCATTGCTCATCTTCAGAGACCCAGACTGTCTTTTTAAACCTTCGAGTCCATTTTTAAGCCATGTTAAACACTTTTTTAGACATGTCTGTTCTCAGGAACTTCTGTTYATTTAGTTATTTGTTTTTCTTGCCATTCATCAGAATGGCATAGGAAGGGATAGGATGATTGAGCAGAGGGATAATATATAAACCCTCCCATCTCTGCTGTAGATATGCATGTTGTGCAACTGGGAAAGTAATTTTCTCTGTGTGTGCATTTATTTTTCCAACTGTGAAATGGGAGCAATATCTCATTTATAACCCCAACGTGAGGCTTGATGCATTAATGCATTTCCAGAGGACTTACGGATCTACAGGATGAATAGCTAGTGCCTTTTGGGAGAAAACAGAATAGCCAATATGATAAAGCATAGTTTGCATTACACGAGCCCTAGCCTGTTGGATAATGAGCTTCTGAGGCAAATCTTTTGCTTTTTTTTTTTTTTTTTTTTTTTTTTTTTTTTTTTTTTTTTTTTTTTTTTTTTTTTTTTTTTTTGAGGCAAATTTTTTTTTTTTTTTTTTTTTTTTTTTTTACTGTGGTATCTCTACTATTTTTGAGCATTAAGAGCTCGGGGGAGGCTATATCTGGCTTTTCCCTCTGTTCGCTCAGTTGTCCTCTTCAAGTGTGTTGGGGCATGGTGAAGCCAGTTTGCATGGGAAGGGGTACCTCATATGTATTAAACCTGCCTGCACTGAATGCCTGAAGTGATCTTCAAGACGGCCATAAAAGAATTAAAGCATGTTATAGCCAGAAAGGACCTAATCTGCTGTTATCTATACCTGAGGCTAGGAGATCTCTCTGAATGGCCTTGTGCAGAGCTCCAGAAGCCTGTGGTAGGCATATACTTCCTTGATGTGGCAGAAATATAGTGGCAGGCCAACTGGCGTGTAAGACGGGGAAACAGATGCCTTAATCTATGGAACTCATCCTGTATTTGAGCATGAAATGAGACTGCAATGATGCCACCATCTCATAATTTTATGCAATTAATTTATTTAGTAAAAAAAAAACAAAAACAAATGACCATCACTAAAACTTTACATACATTTTCTTCAAGAGTGTCTTTTCTTTGGTCTAGGCTTTTCTTGTGATATTTGAATTTGCAAGTTATACAGTGAGAAATTTTCTTTACCAAAGGAACATAAATCACTTAAAAGAAGCACATTTAAAGCAGTTTTTTTGTTGTCCTCCCCCCACTAAACTTTGCGAGCAAATTCTCTTAGCTTGTTATCTTGCAATGAACCCTGTGAATCTACAGCTGAGGGGTATTTCTGTTTGGGCATGTTCACAGGTGGAAGATCTTCCTGGAGTTTCCCAGTTTCCCAACTGAATCCCCTCAAGCACTCCACTTGTAATGTGAAATGATGAGAAAGTTCATTTTAGTTTGGATTATAGTTGTGCTTCATATAGTTTTGAATCTCTGCTAGATCCTCCAAGCTAGATAGGGGAGTATAGAAAGCTTAGAGGAGTGAGGGGAATATCCAAAGTTGTATAGCAGCTCAAAAAGATTGGGACAGGTGAAGAATCTGTCCTCATGTTCTGCTTCACAAGTTAAAACCCATATTTTAAAGTTTGCCTGTTATTTACTAGCAAACACACAGCCAATAGCACTTAATGTCAGAGGGTCCTTGAAAGAGGTTAACAGACCATTTGTTAGAAGACTAGAAGGTGTGTAGTGCCAACATCTGGGAAGATTTAATTTGTAACCCCTTGCAGACCACACTGATTTTAGTAATACCGAGGTGAAAGAAATATATGTGATATAACATTCTTCTTTATCTCAATTACTTAATGTAGTGTTTCTACTCTAAGGATTTTACCCTCATAG
The DNA here is from genome assembly GCF_003342845.1 of Nothoprocta perdicaria. NCBI lineage: Eukaryota > Metazoa > Chordata > Aves > Tinamiformes > Tinamidae > Nothoprocta > Nothoprocta perdicaria. Next base: position 169,402 of record NW_020454483.1, read on the forward strand.
AAATGAGCAGACATTATGGTGCTTACTGTCACCTTGATAATAGATCAAGAGTCACCTTTGAACTTGCTTTATTTAACTGCATTTTCCTTCTTTTTATGTTGTATTTTATGGTTGAAAAAAAAATCTCAACAGTGAGAGATAAAAGTAGTTTATGAAAAGTTTAAGGCCATGAAATCCAAACCAAAACAACTAAAGTKGATATGTTCCATCTCTAAAGGGGAAAGGGTTGAGTTTGCCTCTAAAATGAAACACAATATAAAGATCTTGAATAAATTTCATAAGAAAGGAAAAGAGATACCCTATCAGAGATAAATGACATCTTGAAGACTAAATAAATTTCAACTAAATAAATTCAACTAAATTTCAACTAAATACCAGAAATCAGAATAAATTATTTCTTTAAAATGTATTTATATGTATTTATATGTATGTGTTGAAAAGTACTGTATTCTTACAGAGGTGTTGAATGTTGACTCTAACTAGTTTAAACTTTTTTTTTCACTAATGTGTCCCCGCTAAAACAGTATCATAAAAAGAGGATGATACTCAAGCAAAACCCATAAAAGAGAGTTATGTTTTTTTTTTTTTTTTTTTTTTTTTTTAACAGATGCCATGCAGTTTGGTTGAGAAGAGCAGATAACAATTTTTGTTATGCTATCTTAAAGTCTGTAGGTCTACGTAGTTATAACTGGCAAGAAAACGTGTTCCAGTACCAATATAGATTCTATGTATTATATCTGTAATAGAAAATGATTGGTGAGTGACATAGACTGACCTCTAGTAGATAATTGTCTGATAAAAATTCATATTTCACTCCAGAATTTCTAAAAAGCTACAATGTCATAGTGATGCTTGTTCACAAAAAGGGTTCTAGAGAACCTTCCCGTAATCTTAGATCAGTCCACTGTCAAATTCCTTTAAGGCCACATCTTTTATAAATGATATGATGTGTAATTTATGTGGAGAATAAAATAAAGTTTAAAATGTTTGTATTAAAAAGGTAAGATGATCCTCTATTAAATCATATTTATGACCTCATTTTGTAGAAGAGAATCCTTCTCTCTGAAGTTTAGCACTTTTTAAATAACTTCTAAGAAATAAAAAGTGTAATAAGGATGTTGGCAGATACATAAGCTCTTTTTAAAAATCCTCGTGTTGATCTGTCGTATTATTCTCTATTAACTACCCCCACATTTTCTACAAATTGCTTTCAACTATATTTTTCTAAATTTGTTTTGGAAAAAGCAGTGTAAACTGCAGATTTAGCATTAGTGTTTGGACAATGCAAGCTCAAGATTAATGGAACTTCCCTATGAACAAAGAAGAAAAATAAAAATGTTTTAAGTTGCATCACCTTATGGGTATAGCCAAATTACAGTAATCATGGAACGTATTGCCATTGTAGAATATAAAAGCAAGAATGTAGGGAGGAAGGGACCAAACTGTTTTTGGTGGTGGCCTGGGATAGGACAAGGGATAATGGGTACAAGTTGAAACACAGGCAGTTCCATCTCCAGGTGAGGAGGAACTTCTTCCCTGTGAGGGTGACAGAGCCCTGGCACAKGCTGCCCAGGGAGGTTGTGGAGTTTCCCACTCTGGAGGTCTTCCAAACCCGCCTGGATGGCGCCCTGTGCCCCGTGCTCTGGGTGTCCCTGCTGGAGCAGGGGAGTTGGACTGGATGATCTCTAGAGGCCCCTTCCAACCTCAACCATTYTGTGATTTTAAATTCTTGGTGTATTTTGCTCGTTTTCCTTCCTTCTTTCTAAAGTCTACTGCCTACTCTTGAAATTTTGTGCTCCTTGTCACACAGTGTAAAACCAAATTTGCTGCTGTTGACTCTCTTCAAATATCTTCAAATAGTTTTTGAGAGGACAGAATAATAATCCTTTTTTATATGATTATATTTTCTTGCACAAATCTGAGCACTGAACTCATTATCAGACTTTCAACAATATGAATGGAAAGCAAAAATAGAGTATCTATTTCAAAGGAGTTGGGATTTTAGTCCTACTGACACCTCTGTTGCAAAATTGTAAAGATTCACCAGTGTCTTATTGCATAAATGGCTTTAGATATTGGAAAAAAAGCATGCTTTTAATAACACCATGGGAGATTTGACAAATATTTGCTAATATGACTTTGAACAGTAATTTGGCAGTATTTTGTTTGGAGACTTTGTTTTCTTTGAAACTTTAACTAGTCACGTTAGTTTGCCTTTGACAGTGAAGAAAAATTACAACAGTCTTTTTTCTGTATAGTTCAAGATGATTCTTTTCTTTCTATTTTGCCTTAGTGGTACAGACTCTCCTAGTGTCACTTTTCCTATCTCCTTCGCCCCAAAATTAATACTTGGAAGTGAAATCAGACAAGTTTTCAGGAAGAATTTTTTTTTTTTCTGATAAACTGTGGGCTCAATTGTTTTGGCCCTCTGCTCACACCTTGCAGAAGTGGGCACAAAATACCACTATACTGCTATATAGTATACTGCACATATTGTTCAAAAGAGGGGAAAAGCGAGTGCTAGTTTTTTGAYGCAGAAGCTGGCAACATATCTCCATCAGTTTCAGAAGTGTTTTGTCCTTAAAAATAAGAGGATTGATCCTATTGTCACCCTTTATTCTTATATTTATTTCAGTCCCTCTCCTGTTTTGTAAATCTTGCTCTTCCTGGCTGCCAGAAAAACATGATGCATGTTGTCAAGGTCATCTTCTGCTTTTGCACAACAGCCCCAAATTCTCTTCACTTTTCTCCTCCAGAYGCTTTTGATTGCTGTCCCAGTGGAAAATGAAATTATTTTCCCATTCTTATCTCAGGACCAGCTCCTGTTTTAATACCTCTCTCACCAATGTCATGATACCAGCTTCATGTTCATACTTCTGTCATAACCAGTCTTGGAGTCAGGCAGATTTTTACATTTTTTGCTCCCATGCACAAGCATCAAGCTCCATTCTTTAATGCCTATGGCACTGACTTGACTCCAATATTTTCTGTCAGGTGAGTGCTATGAGATAYGCACACAGGACAATCAGGTGGCAAAGATCTTCTCTTCAGATGCTACTTCTTGGTTTTCTGCTGCTCATATCTCGAGCTGATCATGAAGCTAAAGTGTGGATCTGTGGAATCTGAGATGTACATCTTGCAGAGGTGCACAGCTGTCCTGAATACAGGCCCTAGAGAAGTGATGGGTGAATTATGAAACTGGAGAATTGCATGAGTTTGATGAAGRTAATGCTCCATATATATGTTATGTGTGGGGTGGATGAGGGAGCTAAGAGAAGTCTTGATTCATGCAGCCTTAAATCTTACAGAGGGGAGAAAGGGGTATGCTGAACATGGACAGCAGTGAGTAAATGTCTATRGAAAAATAGTCGTATTTGAATGAAGGCCCTTTCTGACTGTATTATCCCAGTGCAGAACAGGAGGTTCCTATGGGGCAGGCACGTTGCTGTGTGATTAGACAAAGTTGGAAGCACTGGCTGTCAAGCCATGCTGAACTAGTGCTTTGGCAAAGTGATGAGGGGAGAATGACAGTCCTCTGAAATCCTATATAAGCTTGGCTTTACCTAACCTTCATGGTGCTGGTTATAAGACCTGGGGACTAGGACACTGTGTTTGATGGGAGGTGAAATGCTTCTGTCTCTTCAGAAATATGGCTGTCACCAGCAGAGATACCAAAGGAAACAAATTGGGCAGCCTTTGCTATATAGAATCAGACTGTAGCAGAGAAAGCTGGGCTGGGTTCCACTTACTCCTGTAGATTTTCTTTTACAGGAGTCACCACCTCTGAGTTTGCMGCTCTCATGTTTTAGTGCTTTCTTTTTTGAATAGCTACAAAACTATGCCCTTCATGYCATTCACTCTTTAAAACCATTCTCTGATGCTAGAAAGGCTCAACAATATTAGGTAAGTGGTTTTGTTATCACCTGTGTTCATAACAATTATCTCATTGGTTTACATTGAATCCCTGTGTTGTCTTTTTTTGCCACAGGTAGAAATATTATGGATCATAGTTTCATTCTTATGATGCTTTGCACAGATGGTTACTTGATGATAAAAGAGGATCAACAATAGTAATTTCAAGGTTGATCTAAAAAAAATAGTTTAGCATTTATAACTCATTTATGCATGTGTTAGTATACACAGTATACAGTATTTGAAATTTCATTTTGTGACACAATGATACAGTTACTGTCACCTAGCTTTATAGATGTTTTTTTCAATCTAGATCTTAAATAACTTTATAAAGAGATTCTGTATTGTTGATTCCTGTTTAAGTTCAGAAAAAAAGAAAAGATTTTTACTGAATGGTGCTAATTAACACTAATGAGTATTAAATTACTGGTAACAAAATTTGCAGATATCTCCAATATCTTAAATAATTCAATACTCATTTTTTTCCCCTTTTCTTTTAATGTCCACTGCAAGTATTGTGGTAAGTGCTGCTGTTGTAGTAGATCTTCATTTGGTCAAACAAATGGATATCTTTGGAGACAGACATTTTGTATTAGATGCTGATCCAACAATACAGTGTTATTTCTCTTAGGCTGCTAATCATAATCACTGTAATTCATTATGGTCATAGAACATTTATGTGGTTTTAAACAAAACTTTTCAGTTTCTCTCTAATTATTGTTAACCATGGCTATTTTCAACCCTCCCATAACCAACTAAGTGCTATCTAATGTCTTTTAACAATAAAACATGTATTTAAAAAACAAAAATAAATGCAGGTGATTTCCCAATTTGAATTAATGTTAATTTTGCCTGCATTTTTGCATTGTGGGCTTAAGGCAGCTACACTTCTTCCTTGTATGATGCTTTTAATGCCACCTCACCAGTAGTGCTTTACCCCTTGCTGATGGAGCTGAAAAATGTCAGCAGCAAGCAAACGATGATGGGATAATATGTAGCTAGTGCTTGAGCACCTCTTGCTGGCATTTCTGTGAAAAATTTTTGTGTCAGTCAATGAGGGGGTGATTGACTCATCTGCATTTTGAACCTAAAAGGGTGATGTAACTGTGAAAGCGACAAATTGAAACAAAATTTTGTATTTTTTCCTTGCAAATGACAAAATAGAGAGTAAGGGGAAGAGCTCTGTTCTAAAAAGAGCCTCATTTCAATTTAGAATTGGATATAAATTTTGGCAGTTTATCCTGGAGTGAGTAGGCAGTTCTTACCAATGCTGCCAAGAATAAATGATTGGTAATAATTATAATAATTATTATTATACACTGCTTTAACAAGGAGTGCATTATAGAGAGCAACAGGAGTTGAGGTTGCACCACCACCAAGAGACAACATGCCAAAGTGTTTTTTTGGTATTTACTTCTAAAACTCTCTCCAAAGGAAATTGTATAGGGAAGCACCTCCAATACATGAAAAGACCACACTGAACAAAATGAAGTAAATTACATTATCTTGCCACAATATTCATGATTTGAATCAGCACGATTTTGCAATAAATGAACCAGCAGAAGATGGGCAAAGTGAAAATAGTTCTGAATACAGGTTAGAATCTGCTGGCGGTTCATGCTTTTGGAGTAAATTAAATGAGCAAATACTGTATCTTTATCTTTCTTGTTATTTTCCTTTGCTATCATCCTCCACTTCCTTTTCTGTAAGTAACAAGTCATAAGAACAGTTTGCGAGAGGAAGGAACCTGTTCCTTATCTCTTTATATGTCAAGGAAAATTTTCTGCCAAATTTTCTTAAGATTAAAGGAAAGGTATTTTGAAGGAGAGAGCATAAGTAAGAATATTAACATAAAAATTACCTCCTTTATGCAACCTCTATAATAATGAAGAAAGAAAATGTACAGATAAAATGTTCTGATAGTGTAAGACCTGGACTTAAGCCAAACCAACATCATCAACAAGAAACATTCATTCCGTTTTTGCTGTACAATGTAAGCAAAGAAGGCTTTCAATGATAAACATAAACTGTATTTTCAAATTAATTACTTTAATTAAATTCTTCTTTTCTTTTGTTCTTACCTCTTTCTATTCATCAGCCTTTCCTCTTTGTGTACGGTAGAGGCATGCATATCTTTTTTCCCCCCCTTTTTTCTTTTTCAAATAAGGTTTGATTTCAGCGGAATATTATCCCCTGAGTAGATTCAACCAGTATTCATAGATTTGTAGTATTCTCATAATTGATAAGACTTATATGATCTAGATTTTTTCCCTCTCCATTCCTCCAGAAATACATGTAGCAGGATACTGCTAATTATTTTAAATTGTACTTTCCTGATTTAGAGTTTGATCATCCTTTGTGTTTTGATAATTTAAAGTCCGGATTATCCTAACCTGACCAAAAATGTCATCTTTATCAGGACCCCGTCCTTCCGAACAGAAGTGGTGTTGGTGTCTTACTCATCTCTCTCCTGTACTTTCTTCTCCTTGCTCTAGGCTTTGGAGGTCATGTCAAGAGGAAGAGGATGACTGAGAGGCAGACTTTGAGAAGAAGTAGCAGCTAGTCTGAGGTATTAGGACTGTCCTTTAATTTAAATTAAAAAAAAAAAAAAAGAGAGAGAAGATTAATTAGGATATTTTACCTTTAGTTTATATAGAATATATTCCTCAATCTTTTTATTTCTAATCTCCTTTGTTCTAGTGTTCTAATCCTTTATTTCATTTATATCCACAATGTGTACTATTACTGTGTTTTTTTTTAAATCCTCTACCCTTTAGAGTGTTTTTATTTTTAACCTGAAATATTCCTTTGTATCTTCTTCAATTGATATGAAATTGCTTTCTATTAACTGAAACAATATATTGTACGGGTATAATCTAAGTGCAATACTGCATTAACAAGTAAAAAGCAGAGTATAGCTTAAAGGATAAGTGGCCAGTGCCTGTTGGACCAATTCAGCTAGCATTTTTAAAATGATTTTGAGTGTATTGTAGTCAAAAACAAATTTGAAAAGCAATAAGAGAGTAATTGTGAATAAAATAATTTGGAGGGGGCAAAAAGAGAAAAAAGGAAAAAAGAAAAAAAGAAAAAAGAAATGGAAGTTAAGGATCAAGAAGTGAGGGAAGAAAATGGCTGTCAAGGAAAAGGAAGGTGAAAGGAGAAGAAGGAAGAGAATTAATACACATATTTTAAATGGTGTGTGACATGCTTAATTATGTTACTGTATGTGCACACAGAAGCAGAAGATTATATTATCTGTATGTGCACACAGAAGCAAGCCTATATTAGGCAAATTTAAAAAGGTACAGTGAATACAGAAAAATGACAGTTAATGTATTGTTTACTATAAAAATCTATTTAAAAATTGTCAAATTCTATATAGAAAAAAAAAATAAAGGGGGAGGTCTGTTGGAATTAATTGGAAGGAGGATTAATTGAATCGCAATGGGTTTTTGGAGAGACCTTTACTTCAAATTGCCTACGCCCTTCCTCCCCTAGCCTACTGTTCTCCCCTGAATGCCTCCTCCTCACTTGGCTTGTCCAGTTATAGACTTTTACTGCTGTTTCAATGCCCTTTCTAGAGGTTGCTGCTGTTTCTTCTTTGCTTCTAACAGGTAGTCTCTGTGGTATATCCCAAGAAATAAACCCAACTGACTTATTAGATTTCTCTGGCCCGCTCTGTGCTGAGACTTACTTGGTTGGGAACAAGGAGGCTCTGAAAAAACGTGGATTGGGGCATGCATTAGGCAAAACCTTGAATTTTCTTCTATATTCATGTGATTTCAGGGAGAAGTGTGCAAAGGTGAAGTTCCCGAAGGTGAAGAAACAGTATGAGTGTATTGAAAACAGGCTGTGTTACAAACGGTGACAAGGAGCAGCTGCTGAACTGAAAGTCACTGGTATTTTTTCCAGTGAACTCTTTATTTTTGAATGTGTTGAATGAGATAACTTTTGTACCCACATTCTGTTTTTAAATAGTAATGCAAATTTCTTGTTGTAAAATGCTATATCAATGCAATAATGATTAATTTAACTGATCAAAAAATAAGCAGGCATGTGTTCTCTGCCTTACTGTGTTCTGTATGGAGTTTAATTTAGAATATTTTCAGTGTAATATAATTATATATTTGAAATTACAGGGAAAATACTCTCTTCTAAGTTATTGATAATACCAATTATACATGATGTGAGTAAATAGTTATTTAAACAATTGCAATTATTTAATTTGTCTTTTTGTAAGATAGCATAGGAGAAGGACCATACTGTTGCATAGATCCTGAAAGCTATTTTTATATCATCTTTTCTGAGGAAAATATGTGACCTTTTGAATACCTGTTGAACCTGCCAGGGTTCTAGGAATTAAATTACTGAGAAGCAACCTGCTTGATGTTAAAACTTTTACCCATTAATACACAAGGAACACCTATTAACAAATAATCCTCCTGTTGTTGTGATTGGAATGTGTAATACTATCAAAATATATACCTATTTAAGAGGATGAGGGCTTTAAGCAGAATTATACGTTTTGGCACCCTTCTATATTTTCACCCTAGTAAATGATGTTCAGCAAAAATCATGTTACTAGGTGTTTTTATTAGGTGATGTATCTTTTTATTAGTATTGGGGTGATCCTCCCATTACAATAGACTGTGGGAATATTGTTTGTTCAGGGCTGAGGGAAACAACTAKTAGCTTTGTGAAATACCCTCAAAACTTCTTTCTCTAAGAAAAAGACACAAGAAAACTTCTTGAGCTAATGGTTGGTTGTAAGGTTCAGTACTTTGGGACTGGCTGTAGAGAGAAGTAATTTAGGCTTTAGCCCTACTGAAGAGATTGACATTTATCTTTTAGCTAGTTTTTGTGGCCACCAAAAAACTAAATGTATACAATAAAGTATCCATTACATGAAAGTTAACCCAACTATCTTAAATAAGTGTTAATTCTGCACTAGTTTTGGGGTTCACAATGAGCAGCAATTGAGTTCCATTTGTACATATAAAACTGGGGAAGGAGGAATGTATTTTTTTTTCTATGTATATATGACCACATTCTGTAAAATGTCAGTTTTACAAAGGGAAGCTTGTAGATAATTGTCTTTAAAATGTCCTGAAACTTCGCAGGTTGAGTCAGTGTGTCAGGAATAAGTGCAGAAAACAAGGATAGGTTAGTTGTCTTTGTTTCCTTGTCAGGGTCACTAAATGAGTTTACCTAAACATTCCCGGGCTGTCTTTCAGCCTCCTTCCAATGGAGTAAGGACTGCTTGTGAACATCAGAATACTTCAGAAAAAATCAGACCTTGTCAACTTGATATTCGAGGAAAAAAGGAATCTAAGAAGGAAGCTAAGCAGTAAATTTGGAGTTTTGTGTTACTAGGTATTGGGCATGCAGACTTGAATTTTTCAAACCACTATAGGCAAAATATACCCAATTTTTACAAAACTTAATGGGAGATGCATATGTGCAACTCCCATTAAGTTTTGAAAATCTCTGCTGTAGTATCTTTAAAACAATATTTTGAAGCAATTTTATTTTTCTTTCTTTTTGCTGTAGCTAATTACTAAATATTTCTTCGCAAGCTTTTAATGGCTCTATTTTTTTACAGTTTTCTGAAGTTTAGCTCAATAATTTTGTTTTAAAATGTAAAAATATATAAATTTTGAAATGCTATGACTTTAAAAACTGTAAGGGGGCGATGGACAGGAACAAAAAACAGGGGAATATAAAATCATGGCCTTGATTAAATGTACCTTTGGTAGGCTAAATTTGTTCTAGCAGTTTTGATCTCTTTGGAATAGAGACTAGAGAAAATTGCTGGGTTTTGGAACAAGTCATATTTTCTGCAACTTTCATCTGGTCTGCTTTCTTCCTGTCATCATCCCCTTGGTCTGAGGAAAGAGGCTGCCTGATTTGTTTATGGAAACCTGATGACAGAAGTTGGACAAACAAGAAGGTAAGGAAATCTCTCTGCTCTTAATCCTGGGAGAAAGGCAAATATAATCCATACTTTAAGCAACATTTGGCTCTAATAATTGTACTACAAAGGGAAGGAACATTGCCTAGACTGCATGCAACTTCATGAAGTATCAGAAAAGTGGAAAAAGTTATATTCAAGCCTTTGAGATATAGTTGAGTAAAAGCTTGAATAGAAAACAGAAACTACATATTGCTATATAATTTTTTTAATGGTCATAGCTTAGCCAAGTCCCTGAGGATAAAATGCTTAAAGAAAATAAGCAACAAAAGAAATAAAATTAAAACAAAATAGTCTCAAATTATCTGTAAAACATTCTTGAAGACTGTCCAGAAAGTACATCTGTTGATGGGTGATGGAAAACAGCATGCTAAACATCCAAAGGGCAGTGCCATTGTCATGGAAAGAATACATTTTAATCTACTTAAGATAAAGCTATGAAATATAATGATACCTACCTCTCATATCTGTAGATCTCAGAGTCTTATTGAATATAACAGAGGAGCCCAAATCCCRTTTGTGGATGGAGAAAGCCAGCACACAGGCGTAATTTATTCAAGGTAACACTAACATAATTGCAAATTGAGCTGAGGTCTATGGCCTAGACCAGTGCCTTGTTTGATAGGCCATATATATCTGTGGTACAGTGTGTTAAAGCTCTGTTTGTTTTGTAAGTGTATTTRGTTACTTTAGTATTCTATAACCATTAAAAGGTTCCTGGAGACTGCACTAGTATTTTGCCTTCTACCATCATGCTTCTTTGTAAAGTGCTATAAATGGACTGAGCCACTATATCTGAGGAACATTTCTGAGATATATAGGACAACTCCATACCTTCTTCAGTTCTTTTAGCATACTCACAGCAAGATTAATCCAATGTAAATCCAATGGGAATGAACTGATTTTAGAGAGTATGCTGGGAGGCAAAAAGTTAGCAAGGTACTCTACTCAGTCCTCACCTGACCTCTCAGAGGTTAGGTGAAGAGGAGGATGAATGCATGGAAGTAGTGTCAGAAGAGCCAAAGAGGTAGAATTCCTGCAGAGGAACTTGGTAACTGGAAGMGCAGTGCCGGAAGCCCAGATCAACACTTGCACCCTTTTGATATTTCCCTTTGAATACCTCCTCGGTCTTTTCTCAGCACTGGGGAAATGGGACATAGAGGTAGGGCCACTTTTCTCATCTCACATTATTCTAATGTGTAAAGGTGAGAAGTTAGTGCAACGTCTGTAAATATCTGAAAAGCAGGCAATGAAGATAAGGAGGAACTATGATTTTTTTTAGGTTTAGTAATGCTTATATATTTTATTTCTTTCAAATGTTGAGGAGATTAGACTTTTTTAATTACAAGTCACTGACTCTCCTAGTACTTAGGTAGCTTCAGCACTATCTGCATTCTCCTAGAACCTGAACTGGAAGCATCCCAACTTGGTTGAGAATCAGAACAGGATGGGGCTATGCTGTTTGAAATGCTGATTTAATATTGTCATGGACTGAAATGTGACCTGTAGACCGAGCTCAGGTACTGAATTACAGCTGCCATATAGTTTATGCCATACTGATTTGGTGCTTTCTATCTTTGCTGGAAATTGTAGATAAGAATGAGTTGCTTTTCAGCAGTATGGAACTACTTAATATAAAAACCAATCCACTAGTTAACAGGTAAGACCAGATAGACGCATGTTAAGGTTTAATTCTCCATGATGCAATAACATTTCCAGGCCATTTCCTAAAAATCATGTAGGAGTAGATCTGTAAAGTTCCTCTAGTTACAGTTGAGATTTTTGGGGGCAAGTCGGAATTCTGCTAAGTGTTAAGGTTTCTTGTAAGATGCATTCAGCAACTATTGTCTTCATTTATATACTTTGCTTAGCCTATTATAGTCATCTGTGAAGGGAGGTGTTTCTCGAAAACACCTAATTTAGATTCAATATCCTATAGCCTCAGCAAAAAGTAGGACAGTGTAAAGTGAGGAATCCAAATATAAGCTCTTTTTCTTTTAACTGGATCCAGCATTTTAGTTCTGACCTATCGTACCTGTGAGAGTATAAAAGTATCTGCTGGGAGTAGTTATTTTATCTTCCATTTTGTAATTGTTCCTGTGCCGTGAATGGCGTTTGCATTCACCAAAATGGGGCTAGGAACTGGTCCCTCAGGTTCCAGAATGCCTTCAACAGCACAACATAGGTTTGCTTGTTCTTCTGCTTCAGATATTTCTGTCTTTCATACAGAGATGAGCAGGAAGGATTAAGAGCGTGCCTGAATGTTGTTGAAGTAAGTACATTGAGTTTTGGGCTATGAGAATTTTGTGTGCGTATGAACACAGAATAGCTAATCTGACTACAATAACCTTGTCAATAAAGGCTTAAGTTGGCATACCTTTATATGCCTTCAGGATATGGCAATATATAAATCATATTCTGAAGAATAGGTATATCGTTGTAAATCTAGAATTGAGAATCCTTGTGCTTATATCATTAAAACAGGAGGGTTTTTTTGGTTTGGGGGTTTTTGTTTTGTTTTGTTTTGTTTTAACTTCACAGATGAACATGGAAGATAAATATATTTAAAACTGAGTTATCCTGTTACTTTGATGGTGAGCCATATACATAACTTTTCTACTTCCTATGACAGAACTTGCTTATACTTGCAGTAGCACTTCTGATGATTTCCACTTTGTATATCATGTCATGCTGCTTTAAAGGAAAGAAGATATGCAGCTAAGAATGCAGAGACCTGCCTGTTCAAGATTGGATTAGAAATTAATTGCGTTCTGCTAGTAATGATATGCTAATAATCACATATCAACTGATTCAATATTGTGATAGTTTTCTTACCAAAAAAAAAAAAAAAATCCTCAATATATACCATGAAAATGGAAACTTCTGTTAAGACTGGAGAAAGGGAGATGATCGTGTTTTATAGCAATGAGTAACGGAGTCTCCAACAGTCTGATCATCCTGACTTTTCAGCAGGGTTAGTATGTTAGCAGCTTTCCAGGATTTAAAAGGACAAAAATATTTATTCCATATTTATTTAAGGTTATCACTCAGAAGGTTGTGTTAGAATAATTTTAGAGGGTAAAGGAAACTGAATCATTTGGAAGTTTCATTGGATACATGAGATATGCAAAACAGGCAGATGAAGTGAATTATTTAAGAGAAACTTCAGCATTGCATTTCTGGAATGTAATTAATTCTTTGAAGGTCTCTGTACAAAGGAAAAACAATAACCAATCTCTGCTGCCAGGAATTCACCATTTAAATTCATTCAGTTCAATATACATCAGATATATCCCAAGATGGCTGGAAACTTCGATCTACTAACTAAACAATTATCTGGCTCTATATTGTGCTGTAAGCATATAGAGTGGAGACAGTAGCCTTTTTCCTATTGGATGGGATTTATGTAAATTCAGTTCCAATATGCAGAGGCTTATAGTTTAGGTCTTTAATAAATGTGTGGATAGGTCAAGGACCACATCCTCTTTTGAACAGGCAAAAGTATGATGCAGAAAACTGGACTTAGATTCATTTAATGACTCTAAATCTGTGGTGCTAAAGAGAAATTTGCACGATACTTGATAGAGGATAAGAATCTATTCAATTAATTGCTTGGAAATGGGAGATAAAATGGTTATAAAAAGTAATTGTAAGCAGGCAATGAAGGTGTAGGTTTTGATGTTTGGGCCTTGAGTGCTTAATGTTTGGGCCTTGGAACTCTGAGTCCATAAAGTAGAGTGCATTCGGACTGTCAAAGAGGAAAAATTAYCTCTTTGCTAATTTTATGAGGTCCTTAGGTACCATAATAGGCGACCTGGTTTGTTAGCATGAAGRCCCACTAAATTTGTTAGGATATTGCTGCTATACAGACATAAATAATAATGATTAGTAGTTAAGCTAAACTAAGGAAACTAAATCTAGAACATCTTTTTATGTTTTCTTCTAAGTTCTTACACTTTCCTCCCATTGTTCCTTGTGGCTTTTCCACATATTTCTCTGGAGTCTTCTATTGACTAGAAAGAAACACTAACGAGCTGCATTTTAGCTAGCACAAAAAGAGCAGCTGTAGAAATCAACTGTCTAAGACTTAAAACAGATGAGTCATTTACAGGTCAAATAAGGTCAAATACAGGTCAAATTTTTTTCCAATATTCCCAAATTACTGGGAAATTATATTAATTGGGAATTATTTTTCCTAATATATTCCCAAATATTGTCAGACACCTTCCCCCACTCACAAAACCATTGGTTTATTGTAACCTGCCATCCTTTGCATTTGTGAGTTTCATAATTAGCCTACAAGAGATTTCAAGCATTAACATGGGAATTGTCGTGTTGTATTCTTAATTGGGGAAAAATTCCATGCTCTTGGTAAGGTGCCACATCTGTTCCAGAATAAGAGCTTTGRGAAATGCACAAAGAAGAATTGTTTAGAGCTATTTCTGATCTTTCTGGACAGAAAGAGTGGGAAAAGAGAACATGAACTGAAAATGCAGTGAGAAAGGAATTTTTGTATGTGATTTATGCTTTACTGGCATGGAAGGCTTTTAAACCCTATGCTCAAGTATAAAAGGAGTGTTAGTGTCAGAAGACAGGAAATTCTAGTAGGCACATCAGTGCAGCTGTCTTTTCAATAAGCAAATTCAATTATCGCTCTTTCATTCTATATAAGATAGAAGAGCAATATTAATTTGTAGGGAAAGAAATTCCTTGCTCTGAACTAGAAATATTATAAATGAGGTTTAGGAGAAAGAAAGAAGGATAAGTTAGAAATATTGCATRTGATGCAAAAGGTATTATTAATTGTGTAGTGTATTGATTATAAAAACAACCATGTACTTCCTGGATTTTAAAGACTGATGATCTTCAGAGCTCCATATAATAGAATAACCAGGCCTAATGTTGCTTTTTAAACTGTGCTGGCTAATATTTTAGCAACTCAAAATATTGGTCTTTCCTTTTGGACAAGCCGCCAGTGTCACAAAATAAAGTCACTCAGAGATAACTGTTAAAAAAAAAAAAAAAAAAAAAAAAGGTTAGTATTTCTGATGACAGCTCAGTATTGCTCAATATTGTCATGCATAATGTACCTCTTTTCTTTTTTGGATGCAGACCTTTAAGTTTGGGGCTTACCTTGGGTTTGGGGTTTTCTTTTCTCATGTTTATTGAAAAGAGATCTTTTATATATGTATATCTGTCTGAAGAAAGTGCTGTTCAGTTAAGAGCTCTATGAAACAGACTATGTATGCTGTTAGATGTTATAGGGGCAAACATGAAACAGCCAGAAATATGCAATCTGGTAATCTTGAGGAGCAATGGAAAATGTTAGAAAGAGTGAAATGRGAGTAGATAGTTTAAGTACCAGAAGAGTTTCTTACCTACTTCTTGCCTTGGAGCATTTATTTAAATATCTCTCAGTTTCATGCAAGGGACAGATTCTCAACAGACCTTTCTTATTCAAGAGCAGCTCCACTGGAGACAATAGAGAGAATTACATGATCATGAAATTGGCATAAAAATCATCAGAAGAAGATTCATTAGCTCTAATTAGGGAGTGCAGTGTGATCTTATTTCATTCTACTGTACACAGACTATAAGGCTATTATTCCATGTGACAGACGTTTGTTTTCTGGCACTCAATTTGCACATAGAATTAATGGAAACATATCCAAGAACTGATATTGCTAATGTACATCATTAGCATAGTACTTTCTCTCCCTGACTTCTGCTCTAAAGAGAATTCGAGAAGAGAGAAAACATTTCAGACTCAGTGGAAAAATGGTATTTATTATCTTCTATAKTGAACCATTTTGGCTCAGAGATTGTCAAAAATAGAGGTTATTATCTGTTTTTCATGGTAGTGAAAACAATTTTCAATTGATTGAGCATTTCTATCAGGGTATAGCATTAGCTTCTTCGGAAAGAGGGAATATTTTGTAGACAGATTTTTGCCTGTCTTTAAACGTTTCACCAGCTGACTAACCCCTGAGGTTTAATAGCTGGTAGACATCTGTAGGCAAAAGCAAGAGAAACGAGTTCAGTGARGAACTGTATCATGCTTCCAACATGTGGCAAAATGAGTGCCTCTTCACCATCTGTT
Organism: Nothoprocta perdicaria; assembly: GCF_003342845.1. Lineage (NCBI taxonomy): Eukaryota > Metazoa > Chordata > Aves > Tinamiformes > Tinamidae > Nothoprocta > Nothoprocta perdicaria. The sequence goes on from NW_020454483.1 coordinate 185,385, forward strand.
ATTTGTGTGAGGATTTTATTATGTAAATGACCGTACACACTGCATTGCAAACAAAGGAAAATGATTTCCCTTACAGTATGTTGCGACTGCCAGGCTTCTGTGTCAGCCCTGAAACAAATAATAGAAACATTAAAAAAAGAAAAAAAAAAAAAAAAAAAAGCGTCAGACATTTGGGTTCTTGGGTTCTTCTGCTTGTTCTCTGCAAAGCAGAACACATATCATTAGGAAGGATTTGTTTCTTGCAGCTTGTTACAGCTTATAAAAATAAGTAGGAAAACAATAAAGAGATAAAACAGCTATGTTCAAAGTTATATCTATCTATCTATCTATATCTATCTAAGCAGATCCTCTGTTTATTCTGCTTCATGACATGAACAGTGTCACATATGAAGAAATAGTAGCAAATTACGGACAGTTTTAAGGCTTTAAGCAGACTGAAGAGACAATCCTGCAAAAGTACAAGGAGTCCTAAAACTCTCTGGTCTTCCTGCGAGCCAAAAACATGGGACTGGGCCCTTAAATCATCTGCAGCAAATAAGAAACAAAAGAAATGTTTCAGTGGGATGAGATTGGAAACACAAGATGATAATCTGCCCGGTTTGAAATTTTCCAATAAATTACCAATTTAAATTGAAATGTAATTATCTTAACTGGCATATTTTTGGCAGCTGTGATGAAAAAAAAAAAAAAAGAAGGCTATGCTACACTGGATCAAGTAGAAGCCCAGAGGAGTTCTAACACTGGCCCTTAATCAAAGCCTGCAAAGACACAAAGGCTTAGAGCTAATCTATGCCAAGCCATGTTGGACAGCATGGCATTGCCTAGAGCATCCTTCTGGTGGCATTTAATGCACCTGGTGCCCTAGCAGTAGAAATTATATTCAAGGCTGTAAATTCTCTGTTTTCTTCTACCCATCTACACACCAAGAGTGGCTGCTCCAATAGTGACATAATATTTCATGGGACAGAAAGAAGCACTGCTATTTTTATTTTATTAATTTATTCCGTGTGTGGCACCCAAATTGTTATCTATATGAGCATACTTCATTATGTATTTCATGTGGTTTAATATAATTAAACTATTATTGCATTCATTGATTTATCTTAAATCTTAATTTGATAATTGGAAAAGTTGTACATGGAGGATTAGTTGTTATTTCAACTAAAATTAAATAGAAATAATTGAAGTCAATGCCAGACTTGACCGATCTGATAATTAAAGGGTAGTTGGTTACTTACTGCATTGTTTGTATGATTTCCAATACTGACAGATACTGACACTTGGATTTGTCAACTCTTCCTGATTTAATTATGATTAAGTGTTGAACTTTGCAGATAGTCAATTGCTGGCGCTACTATATTGATTAGGCTTTTTTATTAATGCCTGAAATTTTGTTGTTGCAGCAGGTACATATATTGTGATATAACGACTAATAGCAAGAAAGATTGGCCTTGAAACTATATGGCAAACTAGTTGTAGCAAGTATTTTTTTTCCAATTTGTCTTTTTTTTTTTTTTTTTTTTTTTTTTTTTTTTTTTTTTTTTTTTTTTTTTTTTTTTCCTTTTTTTTTTTTTTTTTTAGGGATACTTTTAATGTGTGTTTTATTGTTAAAAGGCAAACCCTGCTATTTTTTAAAAGGTAGCAGCAAAATTCTAGTATCATTCTTACACCAGTATGCGTAAGGGGTAAAAATGGGACTGGAGTATATCTGGCTCTTTCTGATTTTTTTATGTCCTTAAATTTATGTTTTGCTATACTCTGTAATTTCTATAGAGAACTTTTGTTCTGTTTGTTCACAGAATTAGAAATCAGTGGTACTCACAATGTATGTCCTTGTGTTGAGCGTTTTTTTAAGTCTGAAACTGTGAAAAAATTTATTTCCATCTTTGCGTACATCAGATACAGATAAAAATACATGAAGCATATTGATGAATATTACTGTGTCATTTTTTTTTTTTCTTGCTATGGTGCATGTCTCCTGACCAAAAAATTCAGGCATTCTGTGAAACTAGACTTTTGTATTGATGGCCATCAAAGCATAGTGCACAGCCTATCAGATGTTTGTGATGTGAAATGGTCCTGAAAGTTGAGAAGCCCTTCCCTCCGCCTTTTTAAATCCAATGCACACTTCACACACAAAGACTTAAACAGCCAACAAAACATCCTCCTGTTTTTCTATGAACAGTGATGTTTTTATAATTATGAAGGGTAAAGCTTCTAATTTTCTCCCATTTGCTACCACTTGAAGTTCACTATTTTTTCCACAGTGAGCTGTGCAGATGTAGAATTCATTCTTACAGCACAAAGCTGAATTCAACTGCAACTGCAGTGTTCCTGYTGTTTTTCCATTATATAGTGTTTGATACATCATATGTATGCTAATATGTGATATTCATAATTATTTTATATTCTAAAGTTTAGAAGGGGTATTTTCAAGCAGGAATGCCAATGTTCTTCATTTTTTTTTTAAGATACAACACATTATATGCATCTATAATTAAGTGTTAAGGAGTCCATGGTAATTAAAATTTTTTTTTTTTTTTTTTTTTTGGCTACCGATTTGTATATCTAAACCAATGATGAGAAGTTGCATTAAAACAAACATTCCCTATATATGAAGTCTTTGTAATCTTAGAGCTCTGGAAATGACATTATAAATATCTCACCTTATTTTTTGGAGAGTCATTTTTATTCCCTTTCTGAAAGTGCTTAGGTATAAAGGAAGGGAAGCCTACTCACACAAGGCTTACTGAAGAGGCAATGGAAAACTTGGGAGAAAAATCAGTCATTCTACCTGTGGTCAGAATCATAGGACTTTACCTTATGGAGGGTCATGAAATGCAGGTCAGCTGAAAGAATTCACAGCCTTCTGTGGTCTTTGGTCAAGCCATGAGGGAGTCTTAGGAGGTGTTCAAGATATTGGCCAGTCCTCTAACCTAGGGTTATTGAACAGTCACAGAAGAAAATATTCCAGTCCTAGTGTTTCGACCCCAGGGAAACTAAGAAATGAAGTCAGATTTAGTCGTTATTTAGTTATGCCAGTTACACATGCAAAACACGAAGAAAGAGAGAGAGAGAGAGAGAGAGAGAGAAAGACAGAGAGAGAGAGAGAGAGAGAGAGAGAGAGAAATGGCATCTGTAAGGATCAAGAATTGTCAGTGCTGAGTTTGATTCCATGATGCTAGTTAAAGTTATCACAATGTTAATTTCTTATGGCTATTCTGAAGCAAAATAGTCTTTCCTAGTAGTGTCAAAATGATAGTCTACATATTTTTGTAATGTGTAATTACCCACTTAGGAAATTCAGCTTTCCATAGAGTTGTTGGAATGGAAGGAAGAGAAAGCRAGTAATTTCATTTACTTGCTTCTTTGCCCTTATTTGCAGCAGCAATTTTGCCACCTAATCAGGCTATCCCCACTTCTACAAAACTAACACACATGCCTAGATACCTCCTCCAACAAATAAATTGTATTACCTGAATGTTGCAAAGCTTTAAAATTACATTAGATAATGAAAGAGACTTTCTTGAGCTGGTGTATATATATAAAATCACAGTGCTGAGGAATACAAAACACTGTTGATAAACAGATGATCATTTTCTGCCTTTTTTCCAGCTGATTTGTAACACTGGCTAAGAATAGGCAACAGCTTTAACCTATGGTAAGTGTATACAGGAAAGGGAAACAGCGGATTTTATCAGGCTGGAATAAACCAGAGAACCAACGTCTGGGTTTCTGGAGATCTGGTGATATATCTGAGATCTGATAAAGAACTGACAGGCATTTGTGACAGTAAAAGTAGTTCCTTATGTGAATAATGGCAGAAAATTATGTCTACATACAGTGAAGTCTTGCAGCTGAAGATACCTAGGATACAAGAGTGAATCTGGAAGGAAAAAAAAAAAAAGATTGTTCAAAATTAAGATATTATTGATTTAAAGTCTGACTTCAAATTGTGTTTATATATATATATAAAGGAAAAAATAACTTACATAAATGAATGTGCACCCACAGATATAGATATATACATATGTGGGTTTTCATTGCTCCACTTAATGAATGCACATAAGAAATCTTCATCTCTTTTTGGCATGTTTTGAGATGGTCAGGGATGTAATATGGTGTGTACATTTGAAAAAATCACAGTCTACGCCAATAGGAAGCACTGAGAACATGGAAACTCACCTTTTTGAATGCTGGATGCAATACCTCTATTTCCGTTCTTGGAAGAGAACAGGGATGAGCTTGCACAAGCCAAGGAATGAGTGAGAAGAAAGCAGCCTTACAAACATTTCTGCAAATGAGGTGTTTAGGAAGAMGAAATGGAAAGTAGACAAGCAAGATCTCATTGTATATCTGTTTATCATACAAATCCAAACCTTTTTTTTTTTCTCACTGTGATCTACAAAACAGAGGATCATAACTGGTGTTGCATTCTCTTTTTCGAGTTAAATTCAAGGGTAAAAGAACTTCTTTTCTATGATATGAATCATGGTTGATTTAATGGGAGGGAGCTAATCTGGTATTTTTACCTCTCTCCTTGTAATGCATTTATGTTCCTGTTTGAAATATTTCTGTAGCAAAATATGATAGCTGTATCACTTCATTTTAGCTATTTCATGACAGTTTCTACAGCTARAGAACATCATGGTAGTTTAACAGAGATTTCCAATTAGAAGACGATAAAGCAGACCCCATACTTATCTTCGGCTTATGTTAGCTGAGTTATTACTAGCAAGTTACTAATAAGTAGTATTTTAAAATAAAATACTAGATCCAAGATTTTAATGAATTAAAATGCTTCTGACAAGTCTATGCCTGGAATTTTATGTCTTGCAGTATGTCTATTTACAATGAGGTATCTAGAATCCCTAGACATATTTCTTACTTTTTTATTACCTTCTACAACATCTCAAAGAAGATATTTTCCTTCTACAACAACTCTGAACAAAATATGCAGAAAAATCTGCATTTCCTGTGAATTCAAGTTGAGTCATGCCTCATCTAAACTCTGATGCATGTCTTCTTGACACAGTTGACTTGATTTACAAGCGCTTCATTTCTTAGGGCAACTAAGATTCTTATTTTGTTMCTCTGATTATGTTATCCGCTGGAGTTCCTCTGCAGAGTTTCAGTTCTGTTCTCTTAGTGTTCATCCTGGTGTACAGCCTGTGGTGCAGCCATGTCATTGCCCATGTCCCCAGGTGTGTCTTTCAATCCTTGCTTGGCTACTCTGTTCTAACACTTTCCCTAGCTTATGTTTTATTTTGGAAGAGCTTGTTTTCCTTTTATTCTTTTATTACCAGTGCACAACCTCCAATGCCCCTAGCAGCTCTCAGGGTGACTTGAATAGACAGAGCACAGTGGGCTGGATATCTGAGACATAGTATTCCTTGCAAAGGCCAGTAGCTTTGAGAAGTCAGTTTATCTTTGAGTGTCCCATTCCCCCCTCACACACACATCTCTTGTAGTGCAGGTAGAGCTAGTCCCCTTTTCTGAGCAAAATGCCATCAGATTCTAAAGAGCTATACAAATATCAAGCAGTATTGGTAACAGAAAAAGAAAAAAGCTTTCATCATGAGAGCAAAGAGGACCTAAAGGTTTCATAAATTAAATGCCAATTACTCCCTGAGGTGACTGAGCAAGGGCTCTTCCATTGTAATCAGTCCTGTGAATGTGAAGCAAATGTGAAGGCAGAACAGGACCTTGACTGTCTGTATCTGGACTTTGTCAGGCCATTTGTTTGTGACCAGAATCATATCATTACTCTGGTTTTCAATAAAAGGATGTTCACTGAGGCATCACATTGATATTTTTGAAGTATGTTCCACATTTCCAAAGGAACAAATTTGTCAGCAGAAAATTGAAATGTCTAGCTGTTTTGGTATGCTACTGAGATTTCACATCACACTCTTGTACAAATGCATTCATTTTTCACCTGCTGGATTTAGCAGGAATGGTTTCCACACATAAACATAAGCAAGTTAACAGAAGATGATCTGACCAAACCATGTTCCTTCCTCCTGGCAATTGAAAAACCCTGAACAAACAAAACAAGATTGTGCCAGCTTGTTTTCATTATTCAGAGATCTGCTCAGATCTCCAAGTAATATGATGCTGGCAATATATCTGTGGGATTTTGACAAGGGGAAGCTTCGTTTTGCTGGGGCCTGGATTGACTACTGCTTGAATTAGCTTAGTGGGAAGATATCTTGCCTGGTTGTATGGAAACTTGCTCTTTTTTGGAAAACCTTGTCGGACTTTCATCTTTGAGTACAATCTGGGGCATCCTTTAAACACCCTTGTAGGTATTTAAAATCCCTCAATAAGATGTGGCCTTTAACAATGACATTTGGAAGTTCCATTGAATATGTTCACAAAATCTGCTGATATTTAGTTGTCTGAGGAAGGATCCTGTTCTAGCTGACATGTATGCTCACAGCACTGAGAGATGAAAAGCTTTTAGGAAAACCAGAAGGCTCAGCAGATGGACCTTTTGGGCATTGAGTCCGGTGTGATTTGTTAATGTGACTCAGAAAGCAGTTACTAGAGACAGGTAGTTACTTTGTGATATGATTGTTCTTCTGGGACCTGTGGTTTGGTTTGGTTCACCGCGTTTGAGCCCTCTGGGTCCCAACTGAGAGTCTTATTGGACTAACTGGTGTATTTTCTGTAGCACTGCTCAGTGTAAAGAGCAAAACTTGAACAAAAAGGAAAAGAAATCTTTTGTTAGAGTATTTTAACTCTCTGATTAAAATCTCTTGAAGTGTTTGTCACAAACATTAAAAAAAAAATCCATTTGTCTACTATAGCAGCTTTTGGACATGGAAAGAGGAAAGAGGACGAAAGGGAAAGGGGACCACATCCAATGGAGAAGTTTCTGTTTGCAAAAACTATCTCATACGGTTTGGCATCTAGCTCATAACACAGTATTGCCAACCTGAAAGTTCATTTTAGGTTTATAGCAAGTTGCAGGAAAAATACGAATTTAATAATGTGCAGAAACTTGGTATTGTATTTTGCCATCTATTTCAATAGCAATAATAATATACAGACTGAGAATTTATTGCAGAATGMCATAAATTACTTGAGTTTGAAAATATGTTTCCATTTGAAGCTCACTTTTTATGTTTTTCATTCAAAGTTAAGAAAATAAGAGTTTGTTGGTTGCAAAAATACTATGTAAGGGCTGGTTATGGGTTCATACTTCTCTATTAAGTTCTGATTGAAAAAATTTAGCATTAAAAAAATTTAACACTGAGAGTGACAGAGCCCTGGCACAGGCTGCCCAGAGAGGTTGTGGAATCTCCTTCTTTGGAGGTCTTTAAAACCCGCTTGGATGCCACCCTGTGCCCCGTGCTCTGGGTGACCCTGCATGTGCAGGGGGGTCGGACTAGATGACCTCTGAGGTCCTAACTATGCTCAGTTTTAAAGGCCAAAATCTTTATAAGAGAMACATTTTGTGAAATTGGGTTTGAGCCTGGGTCTAGCACTCCTGTCTAAAGATTAATTTAATGCGCATTTTCAGAGCTGCAAAGTTGTTTTTTTTCTTTTCTTAATAACTATCAACCTTGCTGTGATAAGCTGATATCAAAGATCTGTCTACATCTAAAGTTTTCATCTTCACTCCAAACAAAGAATTTATCTTTTTGGTAATATACCTCAATAATAAATTTTTCAGTGGATATATTTTTTTTCTGTTGCTGAAGTAGTTTTCAAAAGGTAATCACCTCTTTAAAAGCCTGCTTTCTTCTTTTAGATATTTGCAGACTTTAGAGAAGGTTTTTTGTTCTTTGGTCTCACACCATACAAGCAGGGTGAAAAATCTTATTTATGACAAATTGTATGTCTTCTATTACTGTATAAAGATACCTCTGTATTCTATTACTGTATAAAGATACCATCTTAGCATGCATCTGAGCAGTTCTGGTACTTTATTTTGCAACACACTGGATATGAGATATATAGCAAAATAACATAAGATTTTTTCTTCAGAGAACTTGTAATCTTGAAGAAGCTTGCTGTGGATGGATTTTAACTACTTCATTCCAAAAATTAATGCTGCCCTCTGGGGAAAATTATTTTAGAAAAAGCATTGACTTTGCATTTCTTTACCTCTTGCCATTCTTTCTTTGATGTTTCTGATTCTTGTTCAGTACTTTCTCTCCTCATTTAGCAAAATTACTAATTTATGGTCCACTGATGCACAATATKTCTTTGATCTTAAGAGCTGCTGCTTCTTTGTCCATAAGAAAGATGAGATTTGAAAATGTGCAGGATTTTCCGAAGGCAGGACAAGAGTGATAATCATGTCTCAGTGCAAAACTTTTAAAAGAGTAAGAGAAGAAAAGTTGGTCTAGAGAAAAGTAGGATAAGACTATCACTTTGTTTGTGAGCAATATAGTTTGATATATGTATGTATACACATTTCTACATAGTKTTAGTTCAAAATAATTTTTAGATCTGTCTTATACTCAGCTTTTTTTGGTTATCCCAGACTCTCACCATATATGAAATAGTGTGTTTTTTTGATTTATTTGGATTTTATTTTGCCGATCACCTTGCCTCCTTCTTTTTGTCAAATTTTGTCTGCTTGCTGTGTTATACTATATACAGCATGGAAAGCTTCCGGCTTATTCTGATCAGAAAAAAAAAAAAGTGAATAGAAAAATCTGTATCTGGAGGGCCAAAGAGGAAACCTCAGTTTACATTTCTTCTTCCTGGATAGAAAGTACTAGCAAAGAAGGACAAGCTTATTTCCACAATTACAGCAACTCAAGTTAATAAAAAAAAAATCTGGAAGGACTACCACTCTATATTTTTTWACCTTGAGTTCTTTGTTCAGTAATGGTTTAATGACCTTCTTTAGCAAGAGAGTATAAAATGTTTTTAACAGCACAAATGTTTGGCTTAACCAAAGTGTGCTGAGATATCTGTACACATTCAATACTGCTTACATAGATTTGCCATATTTATCTATATGGAGATTACACTGGCCTTCCTGTTGTACAGACTTACTTTACTAAAAATGTAGTGCCAAGGTTGATACTTTGAATTCACATTGAAGTCAGAAAAGGCAGAGGATAGAGGGCATTAAAGTTCTGCAAAATAATTTCTTAATTCTTAATTTCTCTTAATTTCTCTTAATTTCTCTTTGCCGACGCACGCTGAACTGCAATGTTGTAGTAGCTGCATTGATGCCACTAGGGCTACAGTCCTGCCAGAAAGTGAAGCACATATATATAGCACATATATATATTTATAAAGTGAAGCAAGTATATATATTTATAGCTGCAGCACTTCAGGTAGTATATAACGTATACGGTTTCGCATAGTTGAAATGATCAAATTGCTGGAAGCCCAAATGGCTAATTGATCGATTAGCATTATTTAGTCTCTTAGAAGGATGATTATATCAGAAGGAAACTCTAAAAAAAAGAATATATTTTAAAAGTACTAATTTTWAGGAACCTAGGGAAAGAAAAGTAAAGTAATATTTATCTGGTTTCCTGAAATGTTGTCTGGTAGAGAAAACTGAGATAAATTTGTAGAAACTGTGTTGAGTATTATTTTAGTGGTAAATGTACCACCAACACTGATGTAGGTCAGTGTTTTTTTAGCAACATTCTGGAAAAAAAAAATCTTATGCATGTCATTTTTTGCTTTGAATTTGTGCAGGCTGGTTCTGCAGCTTAATAAGTAGCAATAATATTGCTATGTTAGTATTTCATAAAAAAATATTGTTCCAGGTATATTGTGTGAATTGTAATAGCTCAAGTATTATAAAACGCTGTAATCAAGAGCACATGTTTTGGTTTTTTTTTCACGCACTAACTTTTTTTCATGCATATGGAACAATTCAGATTGCTGTGCTTTTACAGCATTCACGGCTGTGCATATGATTTCMGCATGTAAAGCACTAAAACTATTTATTTATGATGGTTAACTTCTACCAGATCAGTAATGTCAGGGTGGTATGTACGGCATAATATCTTTGGACTTCCTGAGGCCTTAGCTGGCAGAGTTGTCAAATTAAATGGGGATATTTTATAAATCTATCTTTAATAAATACATATGTCTGTCATGCTTTCCTGCTCAGTTTTATAAATCAGACTATATTTAGCTGTCAGATATTCTCAACCCAGTTGTTCTAATCTGTCAACAAGAAATTATAGTATCTAGGCTCACATCCTTCTCTGAAAATATTTATTTATTCCAGTGACATGTCAAGGACACACATTTTCCATCCCCCCATCAGCAGCGAAACTATTAACAGCTGGCTCAAGTCCCTGCCAGGAGGGCATTGTCAATACACAGGAAGAATTTATAATGGAGAAGCACCTCAGCCAAGCAAAACAAAGGATACTGGATAATATTTTTAAATAGAATTCTTACTAAATGTCAAGTATAGAGCTCTAGTAGCTCCAGTCAGAATAGCCAGAGTTGTTTTTTTGCCTTTTCCCCTTTTCCTCCTTTTCCTTTTTCCCTATAAATTGGCTAAATTCTCAAATATATGAGGAATGACAGACCCAGCTTTAGTTTGAGCTTTCTATCTCTTATATTCTTGTTAGAATGATCTTCAGCAATATTTTGCCTAAAGTGTTTGTCCTTGCAGTGTCCTATAAGATGAGGAAATGTAATTTTATTTTTGTGGTAGCAAAACTGAGTGAAACTTGATTTTTGCCAACTGTCAAAATAAAGATAGCAAAGTTAGTAAATAAAATAGTTGGATTTCACTTGGATATATCGTGAGCAACTATCTAGGCGTTTTTGGACCTTTTATGCTGGTTATATTGAAAGAATTGTTAACAAATTAGAAGAACAGCTGTTGAATAATTAGGCAGAGTATGTTCATTATGGATCAAATATACATGAATACAACAATCCTCATTGTGCTTGCAGGAGTTTCTGTAGAAATTTGCTATACTTTGACTTGATCACTGTGGCCATAATTCTGCTTTCTCAAAGGGATTTCTCTTTAAATGAATAGCTTTCAGAAGGAGGATGATATCAATAATAATGTCTGTTACCTCCATGCCAGAAATTAGTGGAATTTTGGTGAATATGTTTGTTTACTTGTTTTTTTTKTTGTTGTTGTTTTTGTTTTTGTTTTTACCTAAAAGCTCTAGGCTAATTCAAGCATTCAATTTAAAGCAGAAATTGATGAACAGAAGTCCTATGGATTGTGTTGTGCTGTGATGGATGTTCACAGCGATCCCTTCCGCCCTTGAGATCTGTGTGTATCTGAACTGTCTGCAGAGGACCCATGGAGTTTTGAAAATAACTAATTAAATAACTGTGGTGGTGGTAGGTCACTGCATAACAGGACTGCAGAGGCAAAGCTGGTGTTTTGCTAGTGAAAGAGAAAGCAACAACAACTTCAATCTCTCAAGCCAAAGGCATAATTTAAGTAAAACTTATAAGTGACTGGTTAGGGAAGAAAACCTTGGATTGCCATCCAGGGAAAGCTAGATCAGAAAGCAGAAAGAGAACGCAACACCAATTAAGTTTGGACAGATGCCTTGTTTGAAAAGGAGCAGACAAGATGCTGCAATAGTTCTTGTTTGTATGTATGGTAGGAAAAAGATATAATAACTTAAATTGGATAGGTCTAATACTATTTAATCTGCTGAGATGTGCTCTTTCTTTACAGTTAAAAAAAAATCAAAAAGTGGCCTGAAGAAGACTCCTATGTACATCCTTCATGAAGTAAAGAGAAAACAACTCACTTGGGGAATTCTACTCTTTTCTTTAGAGTAAAAATATTCCTCCTCTGATTTTAAAAGGTCTGATTCTTTTCTGTTATATATTCATGACTTCATGATTTGCACTCTTGAACTTGTTTCAAAATGTTTCATATGAGTATTTTTCCCAAATAAACTCATGCTGGCATACTTTTATGAAATTAACCAGATGATTGGATTTCGGTAATAAAGTTGCAGTAAATTCACCTTTAACCATCAGTGGAATAGAGTGCAGTTTTTAAATGCACATTGTGAATTAATCATAAGCTTGTTTCTCTGAACAAAAGCTTTATTTGCAAGAATTTATTGTGAAAGAAGTTGCATCATACATAATGAGGGGTTATAAAAGCCCTGAATGATTTCAAGTTACTAACCCCACATTAAGGCAGTTGGAAATCTGTGTCTGGCACAGCTACAGAGTAGCTGATCTAAGTACAGAGGGCCTGATCTAAAATGTATTGAAGTCAATGACTTTTTCTCCATTGCATGCAGTGGACATAAGGCTGTTCAGTTTCAGAGAATGAAAAAAAAAGATCATGGAACAAACATGCACAAAGAAATACAACTCGTTCCTCAGATACACGTATTTGCTTCCTGATGTTTTGAATAAGACACATATGTGCAGTGCAAGGTGAGCAATTTGAATAATCCAATTTTTTGAAGAGAATTATTCATTTTTACAGAAAAATCAATATTCAATAATGGGCGCTGATCAACAGAGTGACTGAATTTGATTGAGCATGATGATTAGTGTCAGATCTCAAAGATTAGTCTGAAGAAAAAATTTCAGCTGATATTGAAGAAAGAACATCAACTTTTCACATTCATGTTTGAGGGAGAATGATTTTTTAAAATCATTTTCTATATGAGGGTCAGAACTGTTGCCTTTCTGTAAACTGTCATCCGCAAAGGAAATGTACTTATCAGTTCACTGATCTTCCACTGCTGGTTAATGAAGTATCAGAAAGCTGCTCTTTCATTTGTCACTTTGCAGGAATTACAGTTGTCCAAATGGTTATTTAAAACATGCCTGTCTTGAACCATGATTTTCTTATATATTTGCATTGTAAAAATAATGTTGCATATTTTTCTAGATAATGAACTATATTACATGTTACTTAAAATACCATAAGACTATTTCTAAGCATGCACCAAGGTAGTTTTTCTACTGGACCATTCAAAGTCCCCTCTGGACACTCCCATTTTGTTTTAGTGCCTTTGGGACAGCAGTAACTTCTTTTGATAACTGGTCACTCTATCTCCCTTGTGGTATGGATCCCTTCTCACATTATCTCACATGCTTGATGGCTTTAGATGTTGTCATCTAGTATGGCAAATATCTCCTCAGTGGAAGACTCAAATGAACTTTAGTAAGTTTTGTGGAGGTGTCCTTGTTGAGGTTTGGACAAAACTTAATAAAACTTATTTGGTTGCCTCAAGTCTTATCTCAGTCTTAACTGGAACACAATGTTTAAACAGTCAAGAGATGCGTCATATTTCCTTTTCCCAGAAAATGATTTTTTAGTGAATATTGAAAGCTGAGCAGCAATTTCAGGCTATTTAATGCTAATTACAAAAAATAAAATAAAATAAAATAAAATAAAATAAAATAAAATAAAATAAAATAAAATAAAATAAAATAAAATAAAATAAAATAAAATAAAATAAAATAAAAAGAGGGGGAAAAGAAAGCAGGAGAGAACACTAAATTTGGAATAAAGGTGAAAAATAAGTTATGTAGATTTTGTTTTAGTCTTGTATTACTTTATAGCACTTGAACAACCACACAGTATCTTCTTCTTTTACAGTGATTCTAACAAACTGGAAGGACTTTCTTTTTGTAATTCTTCTAGATGGCGCTGGAGAAGACTAGCCATTTTTGTGCTTCATTTCCTGATCGTGTAAACACTTATGGATTTTGGTTAGCTTTAAATGAAAAGGCTTACTGACACTCAAAGGGACTACTCAGAGGCTTAAATTTAAGCAGATATGTAAGTGTTTGTGGAACTAAGGCTTTTATATTTATTGACTGACAGGTTTACTGCTCTATGGGGAGTATTTCACAAAAATATGTGCTTGCAATGACTTTTTTTTTTTTTCTTTTTGGAAAGATCACTCGTCAGTTTAGCCCCTAACACAGCTCCCAAAAACTATTTTTTGGGGGGGAAGACATGATAGTTGGAGGAAGACAACTGTCTGTAGTACCTTGTAGTACCTTGTGGTACCAACTGTAGTACCTTGTAGTATCAACTGTAGTACCTAGTGGTTCGACAAGTAGTAGTACCACAAAAGGGGGACTTTGGGCAGGGCTATATGCAGCTGTGATGTGAAGAAGGGCTCCTAGGACAGAGTAGATGATTCCTTGTGCTGTCACTTGTATGTACTGCATATGTGGCTGATGAGTCAGTGTTACTGGGAGAACTGCAACTCCCCCTGAGAAATATACTCTTGTCTGTACTAAGGAGAGGAGTGCTGACATAGCTTTGAAAGGACCGGATGGAAGTACAAGAATCAGATAGAGGAAATGATGCTGATGTCTGAATTATTTCATAGGAGTCTTTTTTTAAGGGGAGTTTTAGGTCTGTGACAACTACCCTGGCTATATGCTTTAATAGTAGCTATAGAAATGGTGTTTCTTCTCTGGCTAGCCTCCAGTCTGATTTGGGAAGGGACCATATCAGTCCAGCTTTCTGTAAAAAGCTAGTTTTTCTTGATGATACTTCACTCCAGTTTTAACACAGATTTTGCTTATATGATCTGTAGAAGAAAATCAAATTTCTACATAGGATTCCCCAAATCTTGGATTCCCCAAACACTTCCCCTCATTAATTAATATCTTAAAGGATTATGCATGACCATTGCATCTTCAAAACCTGGCTGGATGCCGCCCTGTGCCCCGTGCTCTGGGTGTCCCTGCTGGAGCAGGGGGCTGGACTAGATGATCTCTAGAGGTCCCTTCCAAACTTAACCATTCTGTGATTCTGTGGTTATGAAGGCTTCAAGAGTTTTAATGCTATAAATGACGTGCTTAAAAAAATCCTGGAATTGATTTAGCTTGCCTGTGCAACCCCCTGTTATTAGTATTTCACTATTAGTCCACAATGTACTATTGATGTAGTTTATGAATCTGTTGAATTCTATTTTTAAACTTCTTCCAAGCAAGTACAACTTTGTGTAAGGAATCAATCATTAAAATGCATGAAGATTTAAAAAGTCCTCGTTTGTGGAATAATGTGTTTTATTTCTGTATTTTTGATGAAAGTCTATTAAATCACATGGTATATGAGAAAAAGTGTGCTAAATAGAATTTTTTTATGATCTGCTGTTTGGTTTTCTGCTGTGCATATTTGTTTTAAATTGTACATTCACCTTGTAAAATTCATTTTTTACTAACTACATTATACTACCATTATAAATGCTCTAGTTAAAATTACACCTTTTTATTGTAATATCTCTGCTAATACAACAATGTTAAGAACTCAACCTTTCCTTTATAAATATAAATCTCTATTTTCAAGAACTTAAAATCCACAATAAATATTCTTTCCAGACCCTCCTTTGGCCTATAATATCTCATCTAAATAATAAAAGAGAAGGTCTTTGTTATGGAATTTGTTTAGAAATTTTTTAAATCAGCGCAAGTAGAAATAGTTACTTGTTAGTTTTCTTAGAATTTGAGAAGCTGGAAGAAGCTGGAGGAAGATACCTGGCTGAATAGTGCTTCCTATAGTGAAGAGTTGTTCCTCTATGCCCAGCCTGAGGGGCAAGAGTGAGTTTGGATATTTTTATTAGTTTGATTTGGGTTCTTGTTTATTTATTTTTTTTTAAACATTGAGTTTTCAGTGTGCTTTTGGGAAGTCATTTCATTATTATAATCCAAAATCATTTTGGGTGCCCTATCAGTTGCCCTGGGAACTTGATAAGTACTTCTGGTAAAAACTGCTCTCATCATCTTCTCAAATATTTGAGTCCAAGAGAGTTTTTAGAACATAAGTGTGTGATGTCCTTTCCATTGCTTACCTGGTGTAGATTAAGATGGGAGAGTCTTGACAACAAACTAGTAGGAAAGTAAAGCCTGCAGCAAGACTTTCATGTTCAGACATTTCCTATTTTGCCATGTTCCTCTGGCTACAACGAGTGCTTAAATTTAAATGTCTTTCTGAAGATAGAGCTATTTCAAATTTTGTTCTGTAGACACTGCTGATTAGAAACCTCTGGCATGGTGTTTCAGAAACAAGTAGTTTTAGAAATACTTGAGGTCGCTATTTCATGATTATCTTAAACTTCTGGGAAAAGTAAAGTACACACAGGCTAGTGTTGTTAGTTCTGGACTGGACAAGCTCCCAGTTTGCACCACAGGGTGGCCCACAGAAGCGCTCCCTAGATCATCAGAAAGGTCATACTGCCCCCCTCACTATCAACTCTGTCTTGGTTTGACTTACAAGCAACAGTGAAGGGCAGTTGGAGATACCTGAATGACTTCTTGAAGGTCTTGAAGACCTTCCAGAGAATGATCGTCATCTATTCTGGAGTGCTGGGAAGGATTTTCCGAGACTTTTGCTGCCATGCCTTATCTGTGGGCAAACAGTTGTGCCATTTCTGTGGGCAAACTCTAAATGGATCTTCCAGGTGGCCTCTATCATTAGGCCTGTATTGACCATTAAGAATTAGCTTAAACTAGGTTCAGTGAAGATGTAATGCCAGTCATCCTGTCTGCATTTAAAAGCACTGAACCCAGCCTTGGTTGGCCAAAAATCTGGATATGTGTCCAGATGAGTAGGAAAGCACAGAGTACTTGACCACTTGGAACCAGAAAGTGCCTGAGCTGAGAGAAGACCAAAAGCCTTAGACTGAAAACCATGTTAAAAGTAGGAGGATTCATGGTCTTTGAGGATGATTTGCAAGACTTAGCACTTGTGAACAGGTTCTGCAAGTACTTCACACTGCTAGAAAGAGTGTGGAGGACTTCTGTGGCTGGTAAAAGAAAAGAATTTGCTCTAGAGGGAAGTATTTTATTACACTCACAGTTTTATTTTGAAGAGCTTCAGAGATTATAAGATAAACAATAATATGAAACAAGAAAAGTCTCTTGACCTAACAATAAGCAGTGACAGTTCGAGAGCTCAGAGGCCTCCTTTCTCTCTGTGTCTGCAGGTCCGGTCTCACAAGTTTTTCACATTTCACATTTCTCAACTGCTGCTTACGATCTCAGTATTTCTACTGCACTTGTAATGCTTTGTATGCTTCTGACATTGTCATTTTGTTCAAAGTTAAGTTTTGTTTAATATTAAAAAAAATGCCCAGAAGAGTTTCATCAAGGCTAAATCACTTCTGTATTTCAATCTGTACTGGTCAATGCACCTTTAAGATCAGTCCAGCCTGCATGGAATTGTGTTACATAGGGTTATTATATGGAGCTTACCATGGAGTGAGCGAGACAGGGAGGTATTCATGAGACTATGCTGTTTAAGCCATTTCTTCCCTTAAAGAAATCAAACCAAAGTATTCCCACAAGTAATGAATGCAGCTATGCTGCTTTGACTTCAGAAAAAGACCACCTCTGTTAAGCAGCGATATAGCTTTTTAATTCTGGTCCCTTGGGAGACCCCCTAATGGCAGATTTTCCTCTGTTTCCTATGGTAGAAGCACGAAATTATGAAATATTTTGATTATATATAATGTATATGTATGAAAATGTGATATATGATAAAGTGATGTATAGAAAAAAAAAAAAAAACCCATACAGATGCATACTGGATTTATCAAAAAAGAGGTAATGTAGAAGATTTTCATAAGCATATAGAAGAAAAAATAAGCAAATTAAGAGAAAGAAATATTGAAATGGATTGAAATGCTTCTGAAAATGTATAGAAGCTTTTATAGCATATTGAATCACTTTTCTGATAAATTCTTGGAAAATATGCAAAAAATGTTATGGTACATAAAACAGTATGTATTTTTTCTTATTCTTCATTTTTAAAACATGTTAGAATCCCATTTCATGCAAATTAAATCTAATTCATGCTATCTATTCACGTTATTGAAATTCAGTTGATTTTATAATGATTCAGAAAATGTGCATAAATACGGTTTTGGAGTTTTATAAATATGTGTGAAATGAGTGATACTTAATCTTAACTCTTGTGTGCAGGGAAATTCCTACTTGAAATATATCCACAGAATACCCACAGGATCATGCATCTATACACGTCATGGTTATGAGAAGCATTTTTAGAAAACATATCCATACTTCTTTGCTATTATAAGAAGCTCAATGGAAAACTGCTGACAATTACTTTGTATTGAGCTACTACTAAGCTAGGTGTCTGATCAAGGAAAATAAGTTTTAAAGTCCCTTTTTAAAATGATTACTTAACATTTCTGTTTTATTTTCACATAAATTAAGAAATGAGCTTTTTCTGTTGACAGATCTGTATGATTTTTCTCTACAGTGTTATGGGTTGGAAATTCTTCTGAGAATGATTTTTGGCATTCTCTTTTGTCCTGTATTTACTAGCAGTACATTAGTATTTCCTTTGACACTATAAATTCTAGGAATGTTTTCAATGCTGGCATTTTGCTTTGCACTGCATTATGAAATTACATGTTAAAATGTCAGGGAATTTCTTTCTGCTGTGCTTGATATTTTCTTTTTTCTGTACTTTTCTTCTTTTTATTTTTTTAACAAGAAATACTTCTCTATGATGAATAGGAAACTATTGGCAACTTTTCAGAGCCTGAGGGGCACATCTCATTTCATACTCATTTACATAAATTTATTCATGTCTTTGTGTTTAACTCTCTTAGATTGTGACAGTTAGAATAGTAAAATATGCTAGCAAACAAAACAGTTAAGTTTGGCTCTATGTTTTCCCTATTTGTTTCTCCTTTTTTTTTTTCTTTCTTTATATCTCCAATGTTCCTCCTTTCATGTTAAGGCATGCCTCCTTCCTGCATCAAGAACATGCAACTTCAAAGAGCTCCTTATATGAAAGAAACTGTCTCAGTTTAGAAATTTGGCCTCACAGTTACCTGATATGAGCATATGAATGACATTATTTGCAAGACTTCATGTTTAAACAAAACTCCTTATGTCTGTTTTCAGCACTTTGTAAAGATATATTTCCTTTGGTCCATATATATTTCCATTGGTCATTTTTCAGGCAGCTTCCTGAGAAATGTTAAAATTACCTTTTTAGGACCCTTCGTTTCTCATCTTGTAGAGTTTAATACAGAAATTTGTTTCATTCCAGGATGAAACCTTTCCTGCAGCCTGACAGTGCTGCTGAGAATGTAGAAATGCAGACTGGAAAGGGATGCTCTGGAGGGGTGCCCACAAAGCCTGACTTTGCCTAGAAAAGTCAGTCTTCCTAGATTAGCACTATCCCCAGGAGAGGAAGAGTGACAGACTTTTCTGGGTACTGGGTACAGCTCCAGTGTTCAAATCCACAGTTATCCTTTGGAAGACCCAACTGTCTATGCTCTCTGCATAAGGAAGTCCCAAATCTTTGTGAATCTCCCTTCGTCATGCTTTAAGAGGAGGACATCAAAGGTCCCCAAAATATATTAAAAGCAAGATGATTTCAATAGTGTAGATATCTTATAGAAATGGTCTTACAGACATTTTTTTTCTGCTTCTTCTGCAGGTGAAGCATAATTGCTACTATCAAAAAGGTGGGTTTTTTTCCTATTTCACCAGAAGTTACACAAAATTATATTCCACCTTTATGTTCCATACTAAGAAATAGCTAAAGGAATTTAACCATGATGTGTCACCATGTGATCACCTGATGAGATGGTCAGAAGAGTTTTACAATCATAAATAAATTCTCAAATTTGTTGGATATGCACAGCAGCTTTAAAAGTCTAGACGGTTAGAGGAATAAGTACATAAATACACACCTGAGTAGAAAATATTCTAAGTATCTGTATTAAAAATAGATATAAAAAAAGAAGATATATTTCTTCCAAATTTTATTTAAAGACATCTTCCATTGATTTCTTTATAGTCATATATTTGATATGGAAGAATTATTAAGTTCTCCATTTAGCCATGTTTTGACAATTTAAATAATTTGTCTTCAGCTTATGTATCTAACTCACTAATAATTATCGTCTTGAACCTTGTTTCAGGTATCCTAAAAATAAAGGGCTGAAAATGTAGAGCTACCACCCAATGCTTCTGACTCTGAGGAATATAAGATGGGTAAACACAAAATCCAAAGATTTTATTTCATCATTTTTTCATGCAAAATAGAAAGTGTGCTCTGTAGCTGTGAGATCTTGTGCAATTTTTAGTTGCACTGTGCATTCAGCCTGTCAGAACCATCAAATCTAGTGTTTCTATTCAAAAACTTGTCTCTCATTGACAGTGATCACCCAGGCTGTTAAGAAACCTGCAAGACTTCCTTCAACATGGAGATGCTTTTGTCTTAACCACATTCCTCTGAGTCCTAAAAATACCTCTGCTTTTGGATTTCAGGAACACGTATCTGCATTTTCATATGCCCTCTGACTATGAAATATACTGCCCTTTGCCATAAGCCTGAGGCATTTTCTAGCCTTCTGTTCCAACTTTTCTGTGGTGCCTGAGGCTTTATAAAGGATAATTCCCCTTTGCCAGGAGGAAATTCATGTATACTCCTATTAAATTATAATTTCCTAATGGGGAGGTGAAACCAGAAGTAGACAGGAATGAGAGACAGCAAAAAATCTGCAGGTAAGACTGAAACACAGCAAAAGTGTTGCCCTGGATATGAAGGAGCAGAGATAGGGCTTTTGCTATGTCGAATTTCCTATTTTACATTTATATTTACAGTTAACTATTAATTTAAATTTTTTAAAATGAATTTTAGAACATTTTTAACCTTATAGAATAGCAATAATATTGGAAATTTGTTGCTTGCCACTTGCCCCAACTATCCATTACTTACGGTGTTATTTGGCAGACAGACCTTAACAGATTTACCTTCTAATGGCTGGTGAACCAAACTCTTTTTTTAGGCTGTTTTGTCAGTGTCCAGTACATTGATCCTTTGTGTCCATATTAAAAATGACAGCAATGGTATTTGTGACTATTGAAATATATGAACAGAAAGCAATTACACTTTTGAAGAGCACAACTTAAGCTCTCTCTATATATATTTATATTGTAACAGGTGTAGGGGTATTCATATTGTGTATGTTGGGACAACTCACATATTTAAAAGGTTCTACTATAGGAGAACTGTCACTGTTTTTTAAGAGCAATTGACTTAGTATTCTTGTACTAATTTTTAATATTTGTAATTACAGAATAGGAGTATTTTGACATGGCTTATCCTTATCAGAAATTATTGAAATCTGCTTGCTGTTCTTAAGATATTTCCATTATCCTGGTAATTCTATGCTTTGGTGATATTATAATTTAAAACTAATGCAAGTATAATGTTAACCCACATGATAAAGTATGCAAAATATGATGTGAAACACACAATGAAAATAGTTTATAAATTCTTTTAAAGAGAAGATGGCTCGGCAATAAAACTATGGGATTAATGGTTAATTGAGTGAAGTTTTTTTCCTAATATGGGAATAATCTATTTTTTTCCAAACCAAAGGGATTATAAAGGCAGTAAATCTCCAAAATGCTTATGGTAGCAGCAGAGGATTGAACTTGTGTTTTGTAACATTATAAACCAAACAAACAGCATTTCTTGAAATTTTGTTAATAAGGCTAGGGTTCATGCAAAAGTATAAAAGAACCAACTAAGTTTAAAAGATGGTGTTAATGTGGTTTCTTTATTGTCATTCCTCTGTAACAGTAATTCTCTCTTCTACAGAATAAATTAAAACAACTAATTTCTTGACCCTATATAAAACCTTAAGCACTTGTTTTGAGAGATCTGAAGGTTCATTCTCATTTCTATCAGACTTCTAATATAAATTTCCTCATCATTAGAAAGGAATAAATTTTACTCCTTTGGATCTTCAATTATTAAAGACAATGCTACTTTTTCAATGGATCTTTCACAGATGCAAAAATTGTATATGGAAAATAAATCTATTTCTTACATGGAATATTGCTTTGACTTACTATACTGATTTTGATGCTTCAATCTTTCTCCAGATTTATTCCAGTTGTAGGTGATTAGCAACTTCTCCTGACTGTCTTTACAAACTCCTGTTTATTTAAATTTGTCAGGCATATCATTTATGGTGAATTCAACTTGTAACCTTATCAGATGTGACATGCCAAGGTAAATATGTCATAAAATTGCAGTAACTTGGAGCTGAGAGTATTAACACCAGTGGTGCTCTTTTATGCAGATGGGAGAGATTATGTTTGAAAAATAGGCCTTGAAACACATACGCCTATGTCCCCCTAAGTTACTGGGGTGGGGGAACTTCTGAGCATCGCATGGAGTGCCTTTGTCAACTAAGCTCCTGCGTTCAGCCCTTTTGTGGTTTTGGATATGCTTTCCGTGAAACATAAAAAGAGATAGAAAATTTCAAATGCTTCAGAAAACATAGTTACCTTTTGACCAGCCTTAGCAGCAATAAAACCACTTCTTGTTTGCTTGCTGGATGATGTATAGATATAGCTGGATGATATAGCTATATAGAGAGTGTCTGTCTTCTTCTGTATTTTTTCTTACTTTGTACTATAGATTTGATGTTCCGACAGTTTTTTCATTCTACTTCTCTAACTAATCATATGTATCTTTAATAAAAGAATACTAGAAGGGATTGATTTGCCACGATCCTCTTTGACATTGCACTGTATTTTTTCCAAGACTGTAGAAAGGATCAGGGAATTCCTTTATGGCTAAATTATTTATATGAACACAAAGAGAATATGATGGCAGCATAATCTTTTATTAATAAAGCTCTTAGATATTGGCCTCATTGCAGATGAATTCTGTTAGGGAGGCCTGTGACAGCCCTGGAATGGCAAGTACCAGATCTATGCTGGAAGATGTAATATTCAACATAACTGATATTTTCCAATGCAACATGTGAGTGAGGACAGGACCTTCAAAAACATAATCTATTCGATTTTTTGTTTGTAATGTTTTCAGCTGAAACTACTCAGTATGTGATGGGGGATTTTGTATAGTGCAAAGAACAAAAAAAAACCAAGTCAGTCAGAGGGCTCATGTTCCTAGATGTTCACCATGTTGAAATGTTCCATACTTTTTTGTTCCTTTTTTATTGAAAAGAAATAATACAATGATGTTCTCCTCAGTCTTGAACATTAATAGTGAAGCGGTTCAGATGATCTTTAAAGATGGTTCTTCTTTAGAAGAAAATCAAATGGCTGAAAATAGTAATTATGTCAGTTAATCTATTATATTGCCTCCTGTTAAGGTAAATTCTTAACTATAGATAAGACTATGATTCATATTTGATATTTTAGTAATTTCCAAAATCATTCTGTTTTTCCCCACAAATAAATCAGCAATAACTAGATTATATTTTGAGATGATTCTGAGCAAGAAATCTAGCAATCTCTAGTTTGAGAGAAATTGCTTTATTATTATTATTTGGAAAGAATCTGTTCATATTCGTTTTCTTTTTCTGCTGAGATCTCTTGCAGAGTAGACCAAATCTGTACACATTTCAACTTTTACATATCCCCAGTCAGTGTTTACTCGATAATAAGTTCAGTTCAAAGAAGTGTCTTGTTTTTCTTCCAATCTGGATACTTTAAAACCCCATGATAAAATGATGCATATGAACCACTTTGTGGTTCTAAATTTTGACTTCTACTGTCCTATATAAATGTAAAACATAATGGAAAATGTATTTTCCATTAGAATAACTCCACCTCTCAATCTTTTAATAGAGGCATTGCGCACTTTAAAAAGCAGATGCATTTTGATAATGAAGCATCTTCTCCCTTGGCTCCAATCTAAATATTTCCATCTCTGAGATTTCTCATTTAATATTCTGAATAATGGTATTTGCAAGAGAAGAGAGAATAGGCTTTCTTTATTTCACTTTCTTTCCACTAATTCACTTGCCAGGCCTAGTCTATACAATTTCTTCTTGAATTGGAGGACAGTGTGAAGATTTATATTCCTTTCCTCTGCCAAGATATGTTCTAGGTGTAAGATGTTATTTACATGCATTCATAACTAAAATTCTAATATTAAAGAAAAAATGCAGTTACCCTTAACCCAAACTTAGATCTTCTAAAAAATGCAGAAGTGATCTTCTCTTTCACAATGGAATCTGTGGTCCTCACATCAGCTTCAAATGTTACTGCACTTCACATGGTTGAATAAGGAATAAGCACCAAAACCTCTCATCTTAATCAGCAAATCAACAAATTCCTACAGCATTTGTTCTCTTTGTGTTTAGGGTAGACTAGGAAAATAATAACCAAGAAGTTCTGCGAAGCCATAATGTCAGAATATTAAGTGAAAACCAAGTTTCAAATTCTAAACCCTTCACATTCTAGTGAACCCTGTTAATGTAGCTGTTGATGAGGATCTGTCAGCATTTCCATTATAAACTGTTTTATAGTTCTATGTAATTTTCCATATAAAATCCCTCTGGGTTAAGGTGTTCATGTGTAAGGTTTTAGGTAGGTAGTTTTGCCTTTTTTTCTGACTTTAATATCCTAACATATTTTCCACATTTTTTATTATTTAGTCTCTCTATTTTAAGATGCTTGAAGTGCCAAGGAAATACAGTACCTAATACACAATAGAATATCAAATGTTTTACAAACCAAAGCCTGCCCCCTCCTTCAGGGTTTATTTAGGAGGAGAAGTTAGGAAAATACAAAAAAACCTCCCAGCACATCCTATATGACAGTCCAAACCCCATGAACTCTGTTATGTAAAGTGAATAGATGACTCTGTCCTTCACTGCCAAGCTGTTCATCCATAACAGGGGTTGGTCTCTGTTGTTGTTAACTTTAATATATAAATCAAATCAGATGAAACCAGAATAGTGATCTGACCCTTTGCCCATTACTTACTCCCAACAGAAACGTTTGTAATGCTTAAATCCCCTTCTTTCCCTATGTCATCCTATCTCTCTCACTTTCTGATTTCCACTGGGAAGAGGAGAGTAGAAATAAGACTAAAAAGGAAACTGGCTGAAAGAGGCAAAAAGAGGACTGAGGAAAATACGCTGAGACTGATCTTTTAGTAAGACCTGATGTGAAACACTTTAAAATCAAAGGAAAGTCAGGCTGATATGTCTGGTGTCATTAAACTAGATCTTTAATATGTTAGCTAAGTTTCAGTTAAGTCAAAGAGTAAATACCCAGTGACATTCGTACTAGTTGGACAGGGCTCTAAGTGAAAAAGGGCATGAAATTAACAGAATTTTTTCACTTGTAAAGCTCCTGCTGAGCTCATTTCAGGATCAAAGCCTAGAACTGTAATTGTGTTGCTTGTTAAAATAATGGAACAAATATTGAGAGAAAAATAACTAAATCCAGGACAGTAGTGCCAAGAGCGATAAACAGCACAGGTTTATGAAGAACAGATCTTGCCTTACAAACCAGATGGCCTTTTTCTAATAGAATTACAAAGGGTCATATTCTGCTATATTGGTGAGGGCTGACTTGTAAAAGAACCACCAAAGTCTGTTCCTGGTAGAGTTGCCTATATGAATAAAGGTCCTAAAAAGGATCTGAACTCTAATTAGGAGTTGAAGGGAGGGTAGTATTAGGTAGAAGGGTTGGTACTGTAATGATGACATTTTACTGATCAAAGATAATTTTTTTAAATCAGTTTTGTGATGTAGAAGCCACCAGGGTGTCAGTTGGTGATTTTCAGTTTCATCTGTGTGTAACATTTTCATGTAAATTGATATCTGGCATGAAACACTATTTACAAAAATAAAACAAACAAACAAATAAACACAGAGACAAATGCAAGGCACAGCTGTTACAAGGTGCTTACTGGAGTGCCATTCATATGTGACTTTATTCAGTTACAATTACAAAATGAAAACTGCATAAGGGAGGTTCACACGCTGAAATATAAAATATTAGGAATGTGAGAATCCTGCTGAGGAGGTGAGAAGACAGGAAAAATATTAACAGGTATATGAGGAGGCGGTATGCTAGTGGGATTTAAGCCTTTTGGAGTCAAAACAGTTGGCCTGCATTTGCAAGGTTAAAAGCTAGGGGGGAATAGTAACTACTAACAAGTCATGTGAAAATTCATCCTGTTGTGGAACAGACTGGCCAACAGACCATTTAACAATGTGAATCTCCAGCATAAAATGGCTTAGGACTAATGTTTTGTGTGGATGAACTATAGAGACATGTATCAAACTGGAGGGACTCCAAAAAAGAATAATTAAATTATAACCAGAGAGAAATGTATCTAGCTTTGTGCAGTACATAAAGGGGAGCTTATCTGCAACAATATGGCTATATCTATATCTATGTCTATCAACAAATGTTTGATGAAAGAATAATGTAATAATCCATCAGGCATAAAGTATGAAATTTGAGAGGGGAAAATGTAAAATAATGTTTGGAAGAACTTTGTCTGTGAAATACATTAGTCTCTTAGGTGTAACAGGTTGTCTTAAGCATGTAAACTGACTTGCTTAGGCATAAAGGTAATGCATGTGACACTCTCTAAAAGGGTAATAGAGATCCCACTGCAGAATAAAAATCCAGTAACCTCCCACTCACTCACTCCTTTATTCCAGACTGCTGCAGCAAATGGTTTAAGGATAGAGCTAGGTATGAAATATTCTGGTGTCTAGCTATTTCAGGATCTTGTTGGAATTTTTCATTCTTCCTAGGTATTTGTCAGCGTAAATAATTGCTTAGTCAGGAATTCTCAATGTGGAAACAGCAGAAACATTTGCATAATTTTTTCTCGTGTCAGCACATTATGACTTTAGAGTGTGTATTTTCTTGCTTCTCAGCTGATATAAATTATCATGCCACTGTAGAAATGAGTTGTACTTAAGCACCTGCCACTTACAAGCTTCCAGTTTTTACTGTTTTTTCTTGTTGTCAGTGTAAATAAGGGGAAAGGTTTACTTGCTATTTGTAATTATTTGCTATTTCATTTCATAGGGTGAAGTGAGAAAATAAAAAACCTTACATACTGATCCCTGAATTACAATTCAAGAATGGAGAAGTCAGTTATTACTAGTGTGAAAAATAAACTTACCCATGGAGTTCATTAATAAGACAGACCACATACTAGACAGAGAACATGAGACTCCATCCCAGCCATATGGCCATTATGTTTGGCCAGCAATATTTGGAATCAAATAGGAAATCAAGCTAGAGCAGTAGAAAAATGTCATCTATTCATGTCGTTTTTCTGTTTCGCATTGCACCCCTTTTTGTGTAATTTTATTTAGGGCTAGCAATGCCACACTTGGTGAGGTAACATGATTCCTATCATCTTTAGTCCATATATTCCACTGATGTTATAGAGTAACTAGAGTACTAGTCATGAGTCCTTATGCATGCATCTAATTACATTTAAAACTAGTAGAATCTTTACCTTGGTAGAGACTCTAGGCTTGCTTCAGCATAGCTTACTTGGAACAGCAAAATAAAAAATAATTGAGGGAGAATTGTTTTACTGTATATACAAAACAGGAAAGTAGCTAATATTTTTCCTTTTTCTTAAGATACAGTATTTATAGGATCTTCACTGAATTTCAGCAATATTATGAATGTGCAGGCTGTAAGACAGTATTTTAATGAAGATTTTATTATCTTATATGGTATATTGTTTTGTGTTAAAATCTGGTGACTAGGATGCAACTAAAATGTTCATTTAACATTATCTTAAATTAGATCATTTATGAATGAAACAAAGAAGTTGCTTTGTTGATGGGGAAATAAGTGAATTAGAGAAACTGATCTTCTAGCAAGTTTTTTCTAGTATGTGCTTTCCCAGAGCACAATAAAGGATTGATATTACACTCTGGACTAATCAGTCATACTGTTTTTGTGGACAAATGTTAATGAATAGACAAAAAATATATATTCTCAGCAATGAGCAGCAAAAACTCATTGTGAATTTGTTGGCTGGAAAAACGATTGCTCATTTTTTGCTATATAATTTACAGCCATAACTTTGTAGCAACAAGAGTGTTAAATTGCCAGGAAGCTTCCTGAAATATTAAAAAATGCTTTTCTACACCCAGCAGATATGAAATATTTTTGTTTCAATTCTTCTTCAGTGATTGTCTCCCTCAGCAAAACTTTATATTCCATCTTGTATTAGTCTTTTACTCCAAGATAAATTTCATGCAGTGACTTTGCTCAGAGCACAGTACTGGTCTTTGAGTCTGACCCAAAGCTTACTGAAAGCGATAGAAAAGTTCCCTCCAAAATTCCATGAAGTCTTGAAGCTGCTTTGCAAAGAGAAAATATAAAAGCTTCCTATTTTGAGGAGTTACAATAGCTCTATATACATCCGATGTTCACCCTCCAACAAAAACAGAACACTGAAAGAAAGTTTGCAAAGGCAAGCAATGGTGAATGACAGCACCATGGAGCATCCTATCCCTAGATGTTTTAGATCCTCTCTGGTCTTGTTGTGTTGTTGCCAAGTTCATACAATTAGGCTCTTGGTATTCCAGGACAGGCACATGAGGTGACTGGCAGATAAAATATATACTCATATGCAAAAATTATCCAGTTGTCTCTCATCACTGGCACTAACTGGTGGCCAGATCACTTTTAAAGGGTTTGCAACAGGACTCATTCATAGCCATAAGGTCACTGGAAGTGCCACGTCTTACTGTATTGCTCTCATGGCAGGCTAAGTTAGCATATCTCTGAAGTTAATAAATTAGTAACTAAGTTAGTTCCCCTCTGGATGATGTAAGATATATATATCCTTATATGTATGTAGGAATCCAATTCAAGGTAATGCAGGAAAACATCTCCCTGCTAACTCAGCTCTACCCAGTAAAGAAAACAGAAAGATATGGTAGCAATGAACATTCCCCTGGGAACACTGAGCGTGCTTTATCAGGGGCCTCCTGACTCCACTGCTACTTTTCCTCCGAGTGTTAAGATTCAGGAACTCCTACTTTTTTTTGCTGGCTTTTCAGATTTAAAAGTATCAATATCTTTTACAATTCAAATAAAAGAAAGTTTCTCAATAGGTTCACTCCTAGTAGAGCACCTGTCTACAAAGAGTGGACACCTGGTTTTGGTTTTAGCCTCATAAATAAGAGGTGTTGGATGTGATCTAGCAATTCAGTGTGGGAGCCAAAAAAACTGCTGTGTCTAGTCACAGCTAGGAGGCTGTGGGGTAGCTAGTAGGGCTACAAAATATTAGGGGGTAGAGGGAGAGCACGTACAAAATCTACAGTTTTTACATGTTAGGTTCTCGGTCCTTCTTTACCTGTAAATCTCCAAATTGTACTGTCTGTGGCTGAAATAATTCTCTGTATAGTGCTAAGCTAATTCTTGCCTAATGCTTCCCTTTTAGGGCCTTTCAAATGTGCAAATTTTATTTCACCAGCAGGTCTTGATGAGCAGTATTTTTCTCTACCACTGCCTTGATACTACGCATATCCTAGAGGTATCTGTTCTGCTGTCAGGCTAGGCAGAATACTTTCCAAGTTGCTTTAAAAATACTTTGGCACTGAAAAATCTTGAAGGAATTATGAGAGGAATATAAAAGCATTCAGAAGCTTTTGTCGGGTGTAGTTGCAGGTTTTATTTTAAAGTAACTACTTTGTGTAGTTTCAGTTTCAAAGAGTTTTGCTGGGTGCCATTTTTATTCAGTATGTAATAGAGAAGTCTCACAATGTCTAAACCTCTTTCAGATGTTCATAAACAGTCCTGCAGAGGACTCTTGTGCTTTTAAATAAGTGTATCCATTCAGAAGGTAAATGTATGAGATATGCTGCTAGTTAGTCCAGTCTGGCTTTGTTTTTTATACTTACAAAATCTTGTGTGTCTGGCCTTTTTCCCAAGTTATTTTTCCTCCATCTACTTAAGCCTAGATTATAATGTCTCCCACCTGAATATATACTAAAACCCTTTAAAGATTTATGTGTCCACAAGTTTCACCATTACAAGAGGAGTTAGTCTCCTGAAAATTGGGGTCAGGGACAGTAAATAAACATCTTTTTCTGAATATCTCTAGCCAATTTTTATATTGTCATGAATCCCTTTTAAAAATATGTCAGTACATTGTTTCCCTTGTTGTGGTGTAAGAGTTTCATCAGCTCTTCAGATGAATGTGAAATGATACAGAAAATCTGTAAAGTGGGCTGCTGGGAAAGAAGGGAGAGAAGGGAGAAGAAAAAAATATATTTAGATTTGTTACTGTTTCTGTGCAGAATTATTAACAGTACTGAGAGCTCTGTCATATTCACAAACTGATGCAAAAACATGAGTGGAATTTGTTTTCTTTCTAATCTTTCCAGTCTAATAACTAAATAAATTATCTGTATAGTAATTGGTATGGATTTGGAGGTAAGAAATGTGATTTTTAAATCTTCTCATTTAAATCTTCTCTCCCCACACTAAATTCTAGGGAAAAGTCTGAAACTGGACAGAATTTGTTGGATTTCAGCTAAAAAGAAAGATTTAACTTAGCTAAAATAAAAGTCCATCCACAGAAAAGAAGAAAAAAAAGGTTTAAAAAGTGTTACAGAAACTAGTTAAAGTACCAAAGCCACAAAATATAAAAATAATGGGTGATGGAAAGGCCAGAATAGGACTGTCAGATTTTAAATTTTAACATATGGACTGCTCACTCCCTGCTCTGGTTGCTAGTCATTCCCAGATGGTGTCTTTAGTGAGTGATGGGGAGGGGAAAGGAGCAGGTGGCAATGACATTTTTTGTTTTTTACATATATCAACTTTAAAATTGGTGTACTACATTAAAAGAAAATAGAGAAAGATATGGGAATTATGGGAAACAATTATGCATAACTCAGAATTTGAGACTAAAATCAAGAAAAGCCTATAGTTAAGGGCTGACAAGTCAGGATCTCAGTCCAGAACCAGATCTAAGATCCCTCGTAAATGGTGGAAAATAACTATTCATGTACAGCCTTGTTCAACCCCAGCAAYGGTAGGGAAAAGGTACCTCCTAGAAATTAGTTAGTTACTCCTTTACTGCCTAGTGCCACAGAGTTCTCAAACACATGCTGAAAATTAAGCCTCAATATATATACAGATAGGTTTTTTTAAATGGGACCCTCATCCCAAATTTCTTCCTATAATAAAATATTTATGCTTGACTTGGATATCAATTTGTTGATGACTTTTTGTGTCGTATGCTGGGTCCCAGGTCAGTGAATGATTACCCTTCCAGGTGCTAATTTCAGACTCCAGATTGTTCCCTCACATCTGGTTGTGAGAACTACTGCTCTTGTTTCTGCTCTTCCTCTTTTTTTTTGTGTCTCTAGTTCAAAGGATATTTACCAAATATTAACAGCATCTTTTTGTGATAAAATTATCCTAGCTTGCTTTAAATCTCCCTATCATTTTTCCATAATAACTGAACTATTTTTCTCCTTGTTACCAACCTAGCTATCTAAATTCAGAATCAATTTTATAATTGAAAAGAGAAAAGGAAAGAAAAAAGAAAGAGGTAAAATGTCTTGGCATCTCTCTTACAGATAGAACTCCTTGATATCTAAGCCCTAATAACTGATGAACACTTCTGCTATTGCCAGAAATCTTGTATGCCATATCTACCTTAAATCTTTTTATCTGAATTAGAGCTGAGGAGAAAAGTATGGTGTTAAGAAACAACTATGAAAGGAAGGAGTTAAATTTGAAGTAAACTATCATAGCATTTGAAATGTTCATTTTTGCTAGTCTAGACAAGACTCAATGGCACGATTAAAAAATGTTAAAGTGATTCTTGGAGCTTTGTAAAGACAGCATTGCATAATGTATCTTGCAATCATTTTAAATCACTGCCATGCAGTGGATAAAAGCTCTATCTTTTTGGAATCCAAGCAACTTAAAGAGCATATTGATTTTCCCTTTACTGAGAAATGAGAATCACATATTAGGAAAGAAAGCTGCAGACAGAACATAATGACCTTTCTCCTTGGCTTCTCTTTTCTAATATAAACAGAATCATTTTCATTGCTAGAATAGATATTAAACAGTAAATCTTCTAGCAATGTATTTGCAAGTGCCTGTTCTTGTTTTTCCAATTAGCATACTTACCACAAAAGCAAAAAAAAAAAAAAAAGAAAAAAAAAAGGGTAGATACAGCTATTAATTTCTGGAGATACCAGTTCTATACACAAAAGCATTCAAAAGTCTCCAGCTGGTGGTCTCTTCCATCTGTCCTACTGCTGGGGAAAGGAAGGAGTTCTTTCTCCCTGTAATTTTAGTGCTGATAAATGATTTAGAGTAAACAGATAATCTCACTGAGGTCAGAAGACCTTGACTGACCTCTATTTTACTCTATGCCTGTTTTCATGGCATGGCCCTACATATACTAACGTATCAAACAGTTTTCCATGTCACAGACATGTCCATATTCTATTTCCTGCTTTAATTATATACAAATTAAAAGAAACTTATCAATACCTAACACATTTACTTAGTGGAAAATATTTCAGCCATGTAACAGCATGGCAGTTACATTAAACCTGCTTCAAACAAAAGGCTGAGTTTCTAACAAGCAATTAAGGTCAGGTTTTGTTTTTACATCTGCTGTGTTTCCGTTTAATCACCTTTTGAGAGAGTGTTCAAAACAATAGCTTGAAGCTGCATGTTTTTCCAACTTTTTGATGTTTAGTTCCTTTCCCCTTGATTTAAACTAACAGCAATTCCTGCTTCCCTCCCTCCCTGCCCCCAAGTTGTCCCTCTTTTCAGTTAGAGCAGCTCCTGAGTCAGCAGAGTGTGTGTGTGACCTGCTTTCTCTGCTGCTGAGGAAAAATTACATCTCCTGCTGGAATACTTGAAATGTGTTTCAGTGCAACCGCTACTTAGTCCAGCTGCAAGTCAGAGTGGTGGCACAGCACCAAGAGAACAAAGAATAAATGCATGAAATCTGGTAACATCACAATTGTTTGTGCCTTGCTTTTATGTGGTGTTTATCCACATAAGCATGTGTGTACAAACATATATAAACATATAAGGAAGCCCATATTCTTCAAAATACAGAGTTGCCTGACAATGCATATTGATGGTAAAGAATACAATGGTAGGCAATTACAGCTTAATTTGAAGAAGATAATTTTAAATTCTCTGTTGGCATCTTCAATATACTTGAGAATATTATTTTTTTCATAGAGATAAATACACAAGGAGACATGCTGCCTTGTACCTTTGAACTTCATTAGAATACAGAAAAAGAAATCATTACAAGTGACTTTTTGTTATTCCGTGTTACTCTTCACAGGTATGATGTGATATGCTTGAAGTAAAATGTTTCTAAAGTTGGCAATTTTCACCGACTGTCATCCATTACCCTACCTATTACCCTGAAATATTATCTCAGGAAAGGTACTTTGTTTTTTTTTCATGGTTGCATTTCTGGATCTAGTATAAATAAATGCGTAGAAATTGAAAGAAAATTCACAATAACCAGTTAAACTTTATTATGTAAACATGTACTATTTCTCTGCATAAATCTGCTATTATTTCCTTCTAGGCCGTCCATATAATAGTAAGATTGAAGGACTTGGTACCACAGTAATCTCAAAGTTACAGAGCTGATATCAGAAAAGAGAATGTTGTCACTTTTCAGATTCTTTATTTTCTTCTGAACTTTTTAGATTCTTTGATTGAGCTTATGTTACTAGAATTACTAACTCTTACAGATTCATTTATCAGCAGAAGTATTTGGGCAAAGCTTAGGGAACCAGCATGAATTTAGCCTAAAAGGAAAAAAAAATAAAAAAAGCAGTGTGGGGAAAGGAAATACAGGTTTAGATCATGAAAGCTTTTAATAAAGAGCTCAGATGACACAGGAGTACTTCTTGAATATGGGAGGTATGGGGAGAGCTGGAGGGCTGGAGTGCAAGCCAAGCTATGAGTACCATCCAGTTGGGGATGGTAGAGCAACAGCCTCATGAGCTGCCAACAGGGAGGAACAGAGCTGCTGCTACCTGGTTATCTGGAGGCGATGGTGCAAAATCTCAGCGGGGAATTCCCCGCTGACTTCAAGGGGAGTATTGCATTGCTATTAGATCCTGGAGGGAATTGCATGCCATTACTTTCTGGAGAGATTAAGCCTCTTGCTTGTAGTGAGGCAATGAACGTACTGCTAAAAGTGTGAACATTCAGATTTATTTAAAGTTCAATTTCAGCCTTCTTTGGTTGTTGTTCTTGTCTACCACCAGCTGATCATTACCAGTACTCTGCCTCAAGAAGCGCATTAGATACAAATGGAATTTACCTCTAATGATCCATTTGTGTATTTCAGGACCTATTAACCCTGTTGTCAGTAGACTGTGTCCTTGATACAGAACGGTAAATATAAATGTAGATGGAAACAGTAATCAAGATGAATATTGCAAAGAGAGCCATCATGTTTCTGAACACAAGCCGAGTGACTGAAGTCAGAAGAAACTTGCCCTCTGCTCCTGTATAATCCACCATTACTGAATATATCATTTGGGCTTTGTATCTTCTTTCTAAATCTCTGATGTATGCCACTGCTTGAATAGCAGAATCTCTTGGTGCTATTGGTTGGAATTTCTCACCATGAGAGTCCTTGTGCCCCTTTGGTGCCCCTTTGGTGCTAAACAAACAGCTAACATTAGGGACAGTCTCTTTTATATTTAATTTGTAGGAAACAAATAACAACAAAACCAAAACAGGCCTTTACTTAAAGTACGTTCTCCTTGTTCTGTTAGGATGTTCATAACTTATTAGAACTCCTGGGAGCAACCTCAGTGATGTCGCCACCCATTACATTTCCAGTTGTAGTATTTTCTGTTAATATAGCTTAATAATATTGAGATATATTATGGATAGTTTTGCATGGCAGATCTAACTAATATAACACAAGATAGTAAGCTCTCATTAATTTGCAAAACTAAGTCTGCCTGAAGCACAAGAATGTATAAGAACTTCTACTGTAATATAGCTTTTGTCAGAAAGAGGGACAGATAGGGGGTAGGCATACTGTTTTTTTTTTTTTTTTAAGAAAGTACAGAAAGACTGGAATGATATAGAAGTTAATTTTCTGCTATTTTCTGCTATTTTGGGGTAAATAATGAAGGAGCCCCTAGCCCTATCTCACTACTCTCCTAGCCCACTACTCTCCCTAGCGCTACCCTCCCATTAACAGAATAAGGCCTAATAGTGATGGATAATTTATTGTGGTTAAAGCTGAGTATGGTTATGCTTATGGTAATATCAAGTGAATATCATTCCTTTTGAGTTTTAATTAAGATAGGAGGTTGAGTATATTGTCTTACTGCTAATAGCAGAACATGCAATACCAAGCTATAATTTGTTACTGCTGTTAAAATTAACGTTTACATTAGATAATATACGTGGTTTATCTTAACCCATTTCAATGTTCTTATGCTGCAGGACATATTCTGKTTTTTTTTTCCCTTGGATTTAAGCACTTTTGAGGCCACACAGAGATGACAAAGATTCAGGAGAAGAAAAAAATTCTGTGTGAACTTATAATGAAAAACTACATCTGCACTCAGGGGTTGAACTGAGGTTGTACAGACAACCTTGGTTTTACTATTTTGGTCTTTGGAATAGCAATTGCTAAAATTCATCTATATACTTTTAAAGGTCATTTCCTACACTTTTCAGACCTGAAGAAAAAGCGAAAACAGACGTGTTTATTTTTGGATTGTACTGATCCGTACATCAACAAATCACTCCATGCTAATATTTGAACGAACGAATGGTACTTTACATGAAAGATGTTTTAAKGCATTTTAAGGTTTATTTCGTTAATATTTTACTTCTAGGAGAGTGTGTTCTACAGACCCTTATTGCTCTGCTTCTATACTCTTTTGCTGCAGTTTTCCTTCTTTTATGCTCTTCTTTCCATCTGTTCCCTTGTCTTATGGTTATATTTGCTCCTCTTCCAGTTTTGTTCCTTCTCCCATGTTTGTAATTTGCTCAATGCATGGCACCTATTTGCTGTTCTTCATCCCAGGAGACACACAGGCATACTCAAGGATTTGTATTTACGGAATTTAACAACAGTCATATCTTGATGAGGCATATGAGCAAATAGAAAATTTTCTGTGAGGAAAATAACTTGGTCAAATTTCAACCTCTCCCCAGTACAACACGGATGTGGAACTACAGGAAAGAGTCCAGCGCAGGGCTACGAAGATGATCAGGAGCCTGAAACATCTGCCCTGTGCGGAAAGGCTGAGAGAGCTGGGTCTGGAGAAGAGAAGGCTGAGGGGGGACCTGATCAGTGTCTATAAATACCTCAAGGGAGGGAGGGAGAAGGATGGAAACGGCCACAAACTGAAGCACCAGAATTTCCATAGGAACTTAAGGAAAAATTTCTTGACAGTGAGGGTGACGGAGCACTGGAAGAGGTCGCCAAGGGAGATTGTGGAGCCTCCTTCTCTGGAGATCTTCAAAACCCACTTGGTTGCAGCCCTGTGGCACGTGCTCTAGGTGACCCTGTGTGCTCAGGGCAGGTCAGACTAGATGATTTCTAAAGGTCCCTTCCAACCTTAACGATTCTATGATTCTATGAAGTTATCATTTATGGAGCTTTAGCAGTGCAAAAGCATTCATGACTGATGGCCTGCTTTTGACCATTACTGCGTTATTATCATAGAGATTTGCCTCTTTGCCAGTGACATGTATATTCTTATGTCATAATTTTCAGATACTCATTCTCATGCAATTTTCTGTCATTTATGTGTTGTTCAAAACTGTCTTCCTCTTTCCTTTCACTTCCTCACTTCCTTATATCTTCCTACTGCATCTTATGATTAATTTAATTGTGAACTTTCTTGGGTGCATTCTCTTTGTTGCACAGTACCTGGCAGAAGCAGTGCTASAGCAGCCTAGATGACAGCAATTTAAAATGCATAACACCACTGCAAACGTATGAGCTCACATAACTGTATCATTTCAAAAGCTGGGATAAGAACATTAGGAATGGAGCCACAGAGCAGAGACATTATTCCCTGCCATATTCCCTTSGTATCAGCTTCCAAAAATCCATCTGGCTTAAAGTATTGCCAGAATTACCTTTTGGTCTGATCTGTTGATACATTCAAGTGTATCAAGGGCCATTAAAGTGCCTCAGGGCAGGAAGTTTGTATTCACTCCCATATTCACCTAAGCATGTGAAAATCCATTGTTGCTTTATGTGTCTTAAACATCCATAGCAACGCTAGATTCTATGGAATGGTTCAGCTTTCTCTTTGGTGGAAAAGGTAACTGATGAAAGATAGCTTTTCACATACAGTGGGAGTATATGCACCTGTTTCTCAGCCTTATTTAAATGTGTTTTTCATTGATAACCATGTTAATAATAAAATATTTATAATTTCATTTGTTTATTTTCATTGAAACAAATTAAAAAAGGATCAATTCCAAAATCATTATTTTTAAATAGCACAAAATAATTACACTTTTAACATTCTATGCTCACTTTCTATTGTACTGCATATTTTACTTGTTACTGTATGTCGTTATATTCCCAGAGGGCCAATTATATTCTGATGAAGCTGGATAACAAATACTGTGTATAATAGCTTTTCTGCTCTTGAGATTTTGTGTTTCTCCTATATTGAGCGTGCACATATGCAGACACAAAATCAATCACAAAATTTCATATTTTATTTTTAATGTATTAATTACATTCAGAAGGATGCTACTTATCACATTACTATAATTTTGTATGGCTATAGGTCTTGTAATCACTGAGTGTAGCAACTAACTTATATCACTTGAAGCACATAATGCTTCACTTGTTACAAAATAGAGATGGAAATAATTAGGCATTTATTTAATCTTGCAGTTTTTATAAAACTGGTTTATTTTTGTTTGTTTGTTTTCTTTAGAGCACAGCAACATCATACAATCTCAACTCTGAGAGAAAGTTTACCTTTTTATCTGGTTATTAGGTAAATGAACTAATCAACTGAACTTTTATGGAATTTAATTACATCCCCAGACTTACGTATATTTTGACCACTGYAGGTATGCAGAGCAGTTCAAACCTCAGGCAAAATATGATGCATTTCTACTTTTCCTGAAAGTGGGGGTAGAGCTGGGGATGGAGGGGCTCCTTTTTGAAAAAAAGTCTTGAAACACAGTAGTATTTGACACTTGGATAGGATCTCACCTGTCCAGAAATAAGTGAGTTTTGAAAATAATAAAGATTTTTTTTCTAGGAAGTCCACATAAATGTGTAAGCATCAACAATTACAGTTTTCCATTTTTTAAGTCTGCTTTATCTAGGCAGAATCTACAAAATGGATCTGCAAGGGCAGCCTCGGAACAAAAACAACAAAAGAAAAGTGACTTAGGTATATTTTCCCCATGATTTAGAACAAAGAAGTCAGAGGGAAAGGGCAAAGAAAGGAAAAGGGAGTGAAGAATACTACCCTACAAAAGTCAATAAATCTCTACATCTATCCCATTCCTCCATACTCTTGCTGCTGTGCTCCGGTTTTGCCCAATGTTAAGCAGCGCAGAGGCAGTCTCCTCCAGCAACAATCCTTAAATTTGCCAGGACCAGTGATATCTGCCAGGTTGGTGCAGTTTCTCTCCCTTCTCTTAATTGCTGTTACAGGTTCAGAAGCACTGTGTGCCAAAGCATGTACTGCAGAAAGCAATTTTTCCCAAATCTGTATGCCTTGGCACACCTCCATCAAGAAATGAACACCTCTTGCACTACAGCTGCATAGTTCAAATGTGGACAGGCTTTAACAGAATTTAAAGCTGGAATTACTCATGGAAAATGCAGTGTTCCAATTCAGGCAGAAAACACTTTCTGCTTTCCCTTATGACCTCAATTTCAGTACTTTGTATCAGAGAATCTAACACCACAGTGCAAATTTCCCCCTTTTTAATTCACATCTGACAGATCACTGGTGCATATGTCAGGTCAGATTAA
Organism: Nothoprocta perdicaria; assembly: GCF_003342845.1. Classification (NCBI taxonomy): domain Eukaryota; kingdom Metazoa; phylum Chordata; class Aves; order Tinamiformes; family Tinamidae; genus Nothoprocta; species Nothoprocta perdicaria. The sequence goes on from NW_020454483.1 coordinate 224,131, forward strand.
TACGAACAGAAATGTGGAGGGAGATTATTACTTTTACTTCCTGAGTCTATTTTCATTTTCGATTGCTAAGAAATATATATACAAATAAAGGAAATTAGATTTGTTGCTGAGAACTGGGGTACCAGTCTTTTTTAAAAAGTTATTCCATTCTGCTTGGTGAAGGGAAAAAGTCTAATTCATGTTGTGTGTGTAGTCATTTCTATATTCACTGGTAGCAAATGTGACAATGAATTTTTAAGCCTATGTGTGATGATACTGAATTTTATAGAAACACAAATATCTTTACAATCTTCATTTGCTTCAAATGTGGTGTGACTATGTGAAAAATAAAGACTACTAGAATAGCTCCCATAAAAATTAGCAAAATTGAGTTACAAACCTGAGAGGATGGAGCAGTGGCCCTGCTTCTTGCTTCGAAATTGATGCATCTTTGCCTTGTATAATGTCCCTTTTGTGASTATTATTTTAAATAGACTAATGAAGCAGGTCATTGGCAGGAACATTCGCAGAAATATTTGCAGAAACAGCATTTAAAAAATACTGCAAAATATTTGTAGGTAACAAATTTCAGTCTTAAAGCTTTGACCACTTACAAGGAAAATTTCATTCTAGAAGCTGTCTTTATGCATCTAGGGAGTGGATACTCTGAGGATGTGATAGTCAAAGAGCATTTGCAGATTTGATGATATGAGATCTGATCTGTTCATGCTTCGAAACACCTTTCCAGTGGTAAAGAAACTTCAGTGACTTTTATCTCCGCCTTTCATCTTGAGGAAATGCATAGGCCTAGACAAGAAAAATACAGCTGGGTGCCTAGATCAGTCTCTACCTAGGTAATAAAAAATAGCACCTGCCACATATTGAATCACTGTAGAAGTTCATACCTAGAATTATTTGCAGGAATGATACAGCAAAATTTTAAATGATACACCAAAAAAGCCAAGGTTTTTGAGATTGAAATYACCATGCTGTTTTTTCAATAAGCTCTTAAAAATAGTTAACATTCACAATTTTATAAATAAGAATGAAATAATTAAATACATTTTTAGAGGTTCTTGTCAGAGACTTGTCAGAGATGTTTCAGGCTGGAGACACTTTCTCTAGCTGAATTTGAAAGCCCTGTAAATAGGGGGTTTAAAAAGGAACTGCTAACAGATCCTTCTCTATACATCACACCAAGCATTTCCACGGTAAAACATTGTATTCCCCTTTCACTTTTTCCCTATTTTAACTCCTATTTTCAGTCTTTTACACTTTTTTTGGTTCTTTCCTTTTTACCCAGACTTAGGCTTAACATTTTCCATTACAAGGGGTCTGCAGGCATCAGCTGACTAGGGCTAGGTTCTGAGGATGCCATATGCAGCCTTACATTAAGATGGGGATGCAGAACAATATATAAAATAACATGTATTTATGTGGAGCAGGGATGGAGGGCTCTTGAAGAACTTTCATAAGAGTCCTCTCTTCTACAAAGCACAAGCAGCAGTGCAGGATCAGATGTGCCAGTAGGCAGCTAGCTTCAGGTTGGATGTCTGTGTATGCTTTCAATTACTAAGGACTAAGCTACTTGATGTATGCCAAAAAAAATAATGTGGTAGGATAAGAAGAAAAATACATTCATGAAGAATAATCAGATAATATATATAAAAAAGCTTTCTAGTGGAACTTTCGGTATGAATAGTCCAGTGCAACAAGTGCAACATTGCTTCATTTTTTAATTTGTTTTTTCCAGTCCTGAGCTTAGCAAGAAACATATATARATATAGAATTGAAACCCTGAGAGTTAAGCTATCAGAAAGTTATTTGGGATTTAGCTTTTTCAAGCGTGTCCTGAGGTGGCCTATGTCAAAGTTTTCTATTAACAAATGGTCGAAGTTCACAGTTGTCTCTGTATTCTAAGAATTTGTTTTGGATCATCTTTGGCCCTATTTGATTTTGTTCCTGTTTTCAGAGGCTCACGCTACTCTATATGGGTGATAGAGTTAGTCTGCACTTACTATCAGTCTTAGGTTTCAGTTCACAGCAGGGACAGCTCAGTGATTGTTGGCTAAAGCAGAAGCCTGGTGTAACTGATTTTATTATTCCTTCTTTTCTCTCAAGCATAAGGAAAAAGCAAACTCTGCCTCTCTCTAGCTCACTCCTCCTTAGTCTTGTTACAGATTTGATTTGGCTTCTACTGTTAAAGGCAAAGAGGGAAGTTATATGGGACATTTCCCATGCTAGACATAGGTCCTATGCCTATTTAAAATCTTTGTAGGATTTTTGTCAAGGTATAGGAAACTAGCCCCAATCTTGATTAAGCAYTTATTTACGTTAGCAAGTACTGACTGTCTAAATCTCCTCTCCTCAAGTCATAGTGCTACTGTAAGATATAGTACTTTCCTGCTCCTAGACCTGTGCTGTTCTTAGATGATGAACAGCTAGTGTATTTTCTTTCTGAAACAGTGAATAGAGGTTTCTTAATTTACAAAGTTCTAAAAGCTTTTGGACAGTGACAATCTAATTTGATTTTTTCCAATGAATTTTAGATTTTGAGTCCAGCCTTGTTTCCGAAATTGCCAGTAGAAAAATTACATTGCCAGAAAATGAGAGAGAAGTATGGAGACTGTAGCATTTTATGGCATCTGTTTTACTTGAAGATCTCACATTTTGGCTACCATTTAAGGCTATGACTGATCATTATATGGGGTAAGTACTATGACAAAATCTACAGGATTCATGTTTCTCTCATTTTTATGCACACCTTATGCATAAAATGCTGCTAATGCCCTTTGCCATGAGTACTGCTCAGAAATAGAAACGTATGTCTTTCAATATACAGAAATAATTCCTTAAGAATAAAAAATTTTGTTACCGGAATCTGAGTACATTAACTAATTTCCCATGAACCGCATGTATGTGTGGGTTGTGGGTGTTTACCATTGGACACTTAATGTTGATGTGATGCCAAAGAAAACACATGGTCAGCCAGCTCCCCTTAGAAAAGAGTATGGTGAATAAATTATTGTCTTCAAGGACCTAAAAATATATGCTTCTGAAATGGATCTCAGGACAACTAGTACRGACTTTGCTAGGCAAAAATACATTTTTATAGCCAAATTTTGCATATTGGCAACTGATGGCTCTGGAAATAAATATGGCAAATAAATATGTGGCAGAATGCCACAAGGCACTAACTTTTCAGGCCACAGAAAGATTCATATATATTGCTTTTTCCTAGATGGGCAGTAAAACATATAAAATTATTATATGACTAAATATGCAGAAAACAGGGCTTTTTTGTCAGATAAATTGAAAATATAGTCTTTATGAAAACAGGTGCTCATTATGAGTTTTAGGTCATCCAGTTGATTCAGAATGGCATGGCCTAATGGAATATTGAAAGAGGTCCCTACATACCTTATTATATTTAAGTAAGCTCTCAAAAAGAAAATGATTGTTTAAAGATTGATTTTTGTCGGGTGTATTATTGTATAATGAGGAAGCACAGACCAACAATAAATTGGGTTTGTTAGCTGACTAGTGAGCTTTAAGCACTTATACGGGATAATATAACAATAAATTGTGTTTGTTGGCTGATTGGTGAAGCTTAGATCATCAYAGGATCAAGACAGAAAATTAGAATCAAGTTTGAGTTTAGGTTCATCAGATCCGACTTGATCTGACCTACCAGTTAGACAAAATGATTGCTTTACTTATCAGTTTACACTGGCTAATTGACTTAGACCACGTGGTCTTCCATTTGTAGGCTTCTTTTTTTTTATTCTATTTTCCTGGAAATGCTCTTTACCCTTTAAATCCATGCATTATCTTAAAGCTGTATTTAAAAAGGAAAAAAAAAAAGGAACACTCAATTCTTTTGTCACTTTCTTGGAGTATATAAAGGCAATAGGTCTGTTTTCTGCTAAACTGTGGAGGGAACAGGTCCCGCCTTCAAGCCTTAGTGAAGCRCCTTAGTGCCTTCATCCCATCTAGTGTAGATTAAACCTGTCTGGCATCATTTTAGCTTATTTTCTTTATTTATTAAATTCTGAGAAATTGCTATTAAGCACTATGCTCTATATTTTATGATATCACAAATCTACTCTGTTTTCAGTGAGAATTAATGGGTGAATCTCGGTCAAATAGGGGAACTTTAATAATAAGAGTAAGGAAAAAGTACTATCTGATACTGAGAGATGAAAAATATCAAATTTAGAAAGAGACCATCTGCTAATATGTCAATGACTGCTTCTTTCAAGCCTGATCATAACTATGCTGAAAATACTGAGAAGTATTTTCCTGGAAAAGTTTTTTTTTCACTCAGTCCTATGCCAGTGCACTCAGAAGAGGGCCTAAAATAGAATCTTCAAGCACATGTAATCTGACTTTTTTTATAATTTTAGAAAAACTGAAAGTTTTTAGCAAAAAATATGCTATTATGCTTAACTTCAAGGAAATGTGTTCAAACCATTTAGAGATTGTTTCAAAGCTGACATATTGATTAAGGTATTTATGCACTGGACTATGTGGTTCACAACTAATGCCTCAAAGATTAGAAAGAATAGGTGGGGAAAAGTTACAAGAAAATGGAATTGAAAGAGAATTCCACTGTCTGCAACTCAGTATAGCAATATTGGGCTTAAATAACAAGCAGCAATTTTGTGGGGTCAACACCATACATAAAGAATTGTTGCAGAAAAAAAAAAAGGAAATACAGCCTCCTTTTAAATAAAGGCTTCCAAATAACAAGGAAAACTGTGGAGGAGGAAAAGAAAAAGTGGTGAAATAATGTTTTTTGATGAAAAATAATTAGGCTCAAGTTGAAGGAAAAATATGCAAAACTGACAGAAAACGGAGGGGCCACAGCCCCTCCCTACAGATAGTGTAAAAAGCAGTACAAAAAACAGAATGAAAAGTGCTTGCTATGATTTTCCATGTGGATAACACCATCTTTTTCTGTCCAATACTGTAGCTAACTCGGCAGGATATTCATAGAAAGGATTGATAAAAATTTACAGACAGCAATGTCATCTCTTGCTGGGCAGCAAGGTGACTCACACTATGGATTTGATCTCTTCACACTGCATTTTGAGAAGGGTTCCTGTCTAGCATTCTAACAGATTTAAAAGACATGACAAAAAAAANTTTTTTTTTGTGGAGACACTGAAAAAAAGGACTGGCAGAGAAGAGGTGGAATATATAAAGGATCACAGGTGAAAGCACAAAGTAGTTGGGTTGTACATAAAATTTTAGATGCAGCTACAAATATCTCTGTAAAATGGCTGTCCTGATGTAAACAAATGCCTGGATGAGCACCATGCTCTTTCATTCAGAATGCAAAACCTATAACTTTGGGATGTGTAGTTGTATGGAACACACTTAATTCCTTGATCTACTTAAAGGCACAGGCTGGGTGCTGGGATATTATGGTAATGTTGCTGTCAGATAAGGAATATTTAAAAAAAAAAAAACTTGTCTGTGGTATGTTTTTGCTAGGAACGAACAGAAAGTAATACGCAAAAGCAAATTTGATAAAGTCAATTACACTTTTGCTACTTTAAGAACTATAAATATATGTAGTTCTTAAACGATATAGATCAGTCAGCCAACCTCATCTTGACTGGGTCATTTCCTGTAGATTGGCTGTCAGTCCTTCCTATCTGCAAAGTCATTCCGCTGGTAAAAGATTCAGGATTTCTCAAGATGCTGGGTTCCAGACTTTTAATATTTTTCATTCAGATAACTGAGGCTTGTTCTGCTTCACTGTAGAACTGATCTGAATCAGCTAGACTGGCTCTTAGACTGGCTCTTCTTGGGATGTAGCAGATCTTAGTTTGGACTGAGATTAAAAAGAGAAAAGATTCTTGGATTAGTTATAGAATGACTTACTCACCACAACCTGTTGAGAAGCTGCAGTACTGTAACTTGGGGAATAAACATATTTCCAGATATGTTCCAGATAAATTTCAAATCTGTGTTTCACCTATTTTTTTTCTGTTTAGACAGCAGGATTATATATATGAATCTCCATTTTCTGAGACTAACCTTCTCCTAGGAAAATATCTATGAAGAAGTTTTTAATTCAGATATCTATTTTGGAGATACAGAATTAAAAAAGCTAAGGTCTGAAGCCACCAAATATAAATACAAATACAAATACAAATTAAATTCTTAGGCTTATTCTTACCACCAAATGAGGTCTGCTTCTCTCTGCTGACTTCTTGGGAAATAAAGTAAGTCTAACCACTCCGAGTGAAGGATAGCTTAAGTCAAATCTAATTACAGAATATCAGTCACAAGTATCCTGTTCCATAAGTCAGATCTCCAAAAATGTGATAGTGAATAAAATTTCCTAAGATTCTCCTAAAAGATATTTGTCATCTTCTGCATGTTTCTAATAAACCAYCATAACTGATGATAGCTTTGGTTCAAATTTTAGACGTAGACATTCATAGGGGAAGGGGAGGGAAGAGCACATCTTTCTTTTTAATTTGGAAAGAACACTAGTTATCTTCTCTCTGGAGATTTGGGGTTGTACTCTGGGGAGTAGGGGGAATTAACAGCTTTTACACCCATCTCCTCTCCATATTCTTCTATACTGTCCTCTTTTTTTCTATCTTACCAGATAGAAACCAGAAATCTTACTAGATAGAAACCAGATAGAAACGAGAAAGCAGAAACCAGAAATCAGCTATCTTACCAGAAAGCTGACTCTGTCTCAACTCAGAGGGAGATGAAGGGTGACCTTTGTTTTAGGTCACATTTAGGTCAATTTGAATTGAATCAACTGACAACATCATAGCTCAGTGRATTAACTAGAGGTATAGCTGTTTCTGGATGACTTCATGAACAGCGTGAATGTCTCACTGAGTAAGCCTTGGAGAAGAGTGTCTGTGTRTTTCAGTTCTACAGCTCTACACAGTCTATAGAGGCTGAACAACTTACAAAAGAATGCTGGAGAGAACAATGGGTTTGAATTAGCTTCAATCCATGTATTCCTTCCCAGTCACTAGGAGTGCACAGCGTCATAGTAGTGAGAAGATTATGGAGATTTGTAATGGGAATCAGACTTATAGTGTGATTAAACTGTATATTTTGGTAAGTGTAAGCTACACATGTGATTTTGGTATATTGGTGTATTACTCTACTAAATTAAAAAAATATATATATGTTGCGTCAATGCCTTCAAATAAATAAATGTTGATATTAAGCATTACACCCTCCACATGTGGACTATCTAAAAAAACTTGGTCAGTGGGTATTGGATTCTCGCAAGTAGTTAAATGCATCTTTAAGCTTTAGTCAGCTGCATCCCCACAGGAGTAGGGAGAGGCTGAGTGTGAACCTTGCTTTACTGTTAAGTTTCTCTGAGGAGCAGACCCAGATGGCTTGTTCTGACAAAAGACAGACTGCAGGCCTCTGTGAAGATAGAGTATCTTYGCTTGGGATGGTTATATTATAAGCATGACACCTGAGCTAACATAACAGTATAGGTATAGCCCATGCTTTTCACTGTTTAGAAAGATTTCTATGSTTGCTAAACCTCTGTTGCTACCTATTTTCTGAGTTAGCATTCCTGTATTCCTTTATCTATTCCTGTAAAAGAACTCAGTTCAAAGAGCAGATATTCTAAAAATCAACTAACAAAACCAAAAAAACTGTAGAGTTTATACACAATAATAAAATCAGGCATATATAAGTGATTTTCTTAGTCCTAGCATGACTTCTGGACTTCTGAGTCCTCCAAGTTAAAGAAAAGAATGAGTACTCCAAAAATGCATCTGTGATAATTTATACTAGCTGATGATATAGTGCAGTTAGGTTGAATAAACTCTAATGTACCAGAGTCAAGGTAACATTACAGTATGGATGAATTTGATCTGATTGACTTGAAGCAGAGAAACTTCTCAATATCCACTCATAACTAGCATCTGACTACATAAATAAAAGTCTTTCCTCCTTCCACAGACTAAGAAAGTATTTCAAGCCCATTTGTGACTTCTCTCACTTTGTAAATTTTTATTAGTTCTTCAATAAKGCATAATATTTAGTCTTGCCATTATATGTGCATGTGTATATTTATGGGAGGTCACACTCATTCCTTTGTATAAAAAATTTACATTTTTTTTTGAAAGTAGGCACAGCAAGGAATAAGCTTTTTCCTTTGTACTTATTAAGCAGGAAGAGATTTAACTGCATGTTCTTTGCCCATTATAAGAGGTATTTAGGTATTAGGATAGGAGAGGAAAACTGAGAGCTGAAAGAGTTGCATTTCAGGATGGCATGTGCAGAGTTATGAGACTGCAATGCACCATGCATTATAAGAAAAGTTAAGCTTGTGTTACAACACCATTTTTTTCTTAGGTCAGAGCATAGAACCCTTAGCTCAGAAAATGTCTGAGCAGTTTTAGTTGTGTCAATGTGTTACAATTTTATTCACAGATTGCATGAAAGACATGTAGTTAAGGGCCTTTGTTTAGGTCATGCTGGTTCCTTTCTCATGCTCTTTTCAGTTTCTACTTTCTGGTTTGTGTTATAATGAGTTGCTTCTCTTGCCTTATCTAGACATGAGTTCTGTAAAATCGTGCCCAGATTTCCCTAAACTGGAGGTCAAAAGCCCATAACCTACTACATACTTAAATTTCCCTGCATTTTGTAATCTTTGGCTTTGAATCATTGCCTAGAATTTGTGGGTCTCCAACAGCTTGATTACTGAGAGCAGCTTGCAAAGACGTAGCAGTACTGGATGTGTCTATGCATTTGTGCAGGCCACCAAGGAAGCACGTACATGCTAAGTTCCAGATGTCTCAGACTTAGAGTGTACATGCTGAAATAGTGGTGTGCACATGCACTCTAAATCTCCTGGGCTCTAGAAGCTTTTGGCTTAATTGAACATGTGGTACAGGCCTGACTTGTCTCAGAAACAGGTTATCTGTATTTCACATGTGCAATTGCTCTGAGGTATCCCAGATGCATCAATTTTCCTGCATCAATTTTTGATTTATCTGGGAAGAAAACCTGGAAAGAAATATGGGAACCTAGCCCTTAATTTGAGCAGCAGTAGGAAAATAGGAAATTARTATAACGCTATATTACCATGCAGTGTTGTTAAACTAAATTGGCTGTTGTAATCTTGGATGGAATTGTTATTCTTTTGATAGGTGTTGCTTTGTGCATGTTAATGTGGTTTTGATTTAACAGGTTATATCAGCCTGCATTTTTTCCCTCTTCATGTGTGCTCTCCACTTTCTGATTATGAGATGGATTTTACTTTGATTGGCATGCCAGTCCTAGTTTACCATTCTGCTAAAGAGAAAGGTTATTGAAGATATGTMACTATATCATTCTAGGTGCTAAGTTGTTGGTGCTATGCAAGATGAAAAACAACATAAATAGCAAATATAATTTATGCTTCCTTATTAATAAGTTATCTGTCCTATCATTTGTCACCTCCTTTGTTACCAAAAGTGCTATGCAGAGTCTCATTAGGTATCATGCTTTCTGATTTCTCTTCTCCATTTTAAATCTGTTTCTCATTTCCTGGATGTTAGTTTTTGTTTGAGGTTTGTTCAAATTTATGACATTGTTATTCTGACTGCCATTTGTGATGGGAGATGATGGTCTGTGTGCATTTCTAAGAATTCTCCTAGCTCTTTACATTCATGCAATTCTTTCAAGGACTACCAAGCTCATGTTTTTTTGCAAAATGTCATTGTCTGAATCAAAAGCATTGCACTTTTAAACATTGGTAAAGGTTATAATCATCTGATTTAATATATTCTGATACTTGTTTTTTTAATATAGTTTTTGACATTGAGCTTTTTCCGTGAAGGTGAATAAACAATTAAACAATGACACAGATTTTAGTGAGAATGTTTTGAGAACATTTCTTTGCAATCTTTATTTCCATAAAATAAATACAAAATCTTAGGACAGAATGCCAATATAGAAATTATCATCCTGAGTGCCTAAAGGTTGATAACTATGAACGACTTGAAAATTGCTTATGCAATAGACAATGTCAGACTACCTTAGCAATAGCTGTTTAAACTTCCTAGCAGTTAATTACCAATTCCACATCATCTGATGAACATGCTGAGTGAAATCTTGACATCTCTGTTGTCATTGAAAGTTTGATATAAGTGGGGTTCCATTCTCTAATTGAATTAAGTTACTAATTTATATGTAACAGTTGTTTAAACCAGCTGCTGTTACTAGTTAAAAGCATCTACGTGGTGTTAGAGGTATCTAGGGAGGCAGTCATAGCTGTGATAAGGGGAGTTCTGAAAATTAGTGTTAATTTGGTGGAATCAAAAATTTAAACATTTTAGATTAAACGAGCCTACATTGTGCTAACAGATCAAAGTAGCAATGCAGATTATCAGTACTAAAATGAGCAAGTTGGATTTTGATCAAAAAAAAAAGGTTTACACCAAAGAAATTTGTTAACATAACCAGCATTTGATTTCGTTGGTTGTTCAATTTGGATACACNAAGTTGGATTTTGATCAAAAAAAAAAGGTTTACACCAAAGAAATTTGTTAACATAACCAGCATTTGATTTCGTTGGTTGTTCAATTTGGATACACCCCATAATCAGGCCAAAACAACCTAGTAATGTAACTCTTATTTACATTAAGCAATAATTCTGTAAATAAATATGAGACAGAAATATATATATATTTTAAATATAGGAACATCATAGCTGACATTCTCTCTCTTCTATCTTGTGCAGGTATGAAAATTTGCCTCTTGAGATTACGGGACATAGTGAAAACTTGGTAATTAGCAACATTGGAAACCCAAAATGCTGGAGTTATCCATGGAGGTACTTGCATAAWCTGACAGCAATCATGCAGGCACAGATAAGGTAGATTATTTCCAGAAGCCACAAAAAGCCTCTCAGGGAATGACAGAGATACTTCTTAAGGAAAAAAAAATGTTTTGTTCATATCTTCACTTTAGAGACTTGTTTTCTCTCATGGCTGGAAATGTTTTATTGTAGTTATCTAGCAGTTTTGCTGAAATGACAGTAATATTGTGCTGAAGTAAAAAATATAAAAGGAGTGACAATGTAAAAATCTTGACAAGTACTGTGAATAAAAAAAAAAGTTTAGATGAAAAATATTTTTAAARTTTTTTTAAAAATTCTGATAGTGATTTCAGACTCATTGCCCCTGTGGGTAGTCTCAAAGAAGAATCTTAATGGGGAGGATGTATGTTTGGTTTTTTATTTTATTTTTTTAGCACTGTTGGTTGCTTCTCCTGCTGAATTTAACCAGAAGCCTTCTGGAGTTAGTGCTGCTAAAAATCAGGCCTATAATATCTAGTTGACAGGCATGATCATAAAATTAGCACTCATGAGTCTCAGGGCCTTTTTTTTTTTTTTTTTTTAAGAAGCAAAAAGTAGATGGGAAGATGATAGATTGTCCAGACATCACATGCTGACTAGTCACAAGTGCTAGCAACTAGAACAGTATTTGCTGCCATTGGATTGCTAACCATTCTGGACATGGTGTGTGGGGTGCAGGCAGGCGCCTTCTCCCTCTTCTTGTCTATCACGATGGTGTGGACTGGAGACGCCTTGGAGAGACACCTATTGCTATATGTTTATATATGTTTTATATGCCTAGCACAAAGAGAGTCATAGAATCATAGAATCATAGAATCATAGAATGCCGAAGGTTGGAAGGGACCTCAGAGGTCATCGAGTCCAACCCCCCTGCTCACACAGGGACACCTAGAGCACGTGGCACAGGGCTGCATCCAAACGGGTTTTAAAGACCTCCAAAGAAGGAGACCCCACAACCTCTCTGGGCAGCCTGTTCCAGTGCTTTGTCACCC
>NW_020454483.1:237603-285391 GCF_003342845.1 Nothoprocta perdicaria
GTTCCTGTATTTATCCCAAGTGGCCTGTCCTTTTTTCCACATTCTATATATTGCTTTCTTCTGCTGGAGTCCTGCAGCTGGTTGGTTGGTTGGTTTTTAGGTCCTRTGAAAAGAGTCATAATTCAAAAAATTATGGTCAGCTGATTCATCACAGTACTAATTAAGTAGCTTGCAGAAATTAATGCKTTCAAAATCCACAAAATGAATTAGTAAACTGATCTGATTATTTTGAATCTGTAAATTTTCCAAGACATGAACATTTAAATAATCCATTTATTCATCATTGTCACATATTAATTCACTCTTTAGTTAGACCCTAGTCAGACTTCTGTGTTAGTGTCGTTTAAACTGCTGTTTTCATTAATGGTTATTATATCTGCTCCTGGAGTGTATGTAAATGAAGCTTATATGAATTTGTCAGAATTATTTTAACTTAATTCTGTTTGTCAAGCATAGCAAGTTCATATTTGGTTCATTGTTTTGCGAAAGCTTTCTGGACTTGTCTTTTTAATTTCGTTTTGCATGCAGGGTGGATGCTTTCTTTACTCTAGTCCACATTTCCCATGGAAGCAGGTTTTGTTTGCTCTCCAAATTGTCTCTGATAATCACATTACACACCAAAATCTGCATGTGCACTCCTTTGTGTAGTGTCATGTTTGTACCCTATGCTGCTACCTCCCTTTAAGAGCATAGTGCAATGCTCTTCATGCAATTTATGTAGTTTATGCAATTTTAAGTAACTTAAAATATACCACACAACTTGAGGACAGAAAATGTCCTTACTCTAGGTATTACCAGTCTGTATTAAAAGCAGACTTATAAAGAAGCAAACAAATCTCTGGATTCTTTTTAAAATTCTTTTTAACACAAATATAAGATAAAGAGAAATTATCATTAGGGCAACACAATTGTACCTTGTAGCTATATAAAAATGCCAGAAATTGTTAAAAATTATATTACAAACACAGAGATTTGTTGCTGTCTTTCTAATGAGTGGTATAAAAAAGCTGTTCTTAGTGACAGCCTAGTGATACTTCATTTGTGGTGTTAGTTTGTGTGCCTCCTCATTCTTCTTCTCAGACCTGGCCGCCTGGATGGTGTGGAACGTGGGTTACAATGTTACAGGTACTTCCTCAACTTCCTCCTTTCTCTGATTAAAAATGGCAAGTTAACCCCAGTGTGAGATCATTATGGTGGCCATAGTGTCAATGCAACTTTTAGAAACGTGATGACAGACCTCAAATATTGTACCTCTCTTCTGAGCTTTTACAACCAATGATTTCATTGATGTCATTCCTCATTTGTTTTGTATAAATATACATTCAAGTAGAATGATAAATTCCCCCATGCACTTGTTACCCAAAATTGGGAAAGAGTAATAAAAATCATCAAAAAGAAAATAGCGTTTCATASAGTAGGAGAACAAAGATATTTTATTTTAAACTGTGTACGTTTTAAAACAATRCAATGTTTTATCTGGTTGGTTCTTTTGTTTCAGTATGTATGTCCCTAATAGAGGGTAAAATCTGAGAGACAGTTTGTCCTTTTGACAAAAGCTGTGAGTTTTAATTAAATGTTAGATTTCCAGATAAGATGTATTCATTGTTAATGATTGAACAAGCAGAGACTTTCAGAAGTTTCTAAGCAAGTCAGAGTTCATGTATCACTGACTGCCAGACAATTCCACCGGCTTCTCTGAGAAGAGAGATTYCATTATTTTTTTATGATGATTTATAGGATGCTCCTGCAATAGAGGGATGAATTTTAAACTCTGCATTTGTTCATYGCTCAGGTTTCTGTATTGCAGCTAATACTGTACATGACACTCAACCTGTGCTTTGTCTGCCAGCTGGCATGCCCAGAGTTTAGTACGATTCTAAAATTCAGGTGTAACAAGCCTTGAAGTGAGAGGCAAAGAAGATGTACCCCAGTGACTGATGGTCATGAACTCCATCTGTAAAGGAAAAATCAAATTTGAAAACTCACCCTCAGTTTTCAGAAACACATGAGCCTTTGGAAACAACAGCAAAATTTTATGTTGAAAAAAAAAGAAAAAACCTCAGGAACATAAAAACTTGTATAGAAATGCCTTTTGTATTTACCAGACATTTTTTTAAATATTGCTCCTCTTAAAATACAAACCAAAAGAACCCAAAAATGTTTCTAATATGCTATTCAATCTGTTTTTTTTTTTTGTTTGTTTGTTTGTTTTTTGACTTCTTTCACTGTGGAAGTTTCAGGAAAGAGAAAGTCAATATACTCCTCCTGGATTTTTTTATTTAGAATGGCCTCCCTCACCCTTTTATATCATCCAACCCTGTTCCTATCAGTCTTCTGTGAATATTCTCCATGCCTCCACCAAAAAACCCGATCTATCCCCGAAGATACTTTGGTACAAGTGACCTTGCTCACATACCCTCATTTCCMACTTGGTAACAAACAATGGATAAGTTTTCCTCCTGGCAGGGTCCCCATGTCTCACAATTTTTTCCTTAGAGCACAGTTTTTGGAGATGTGATTATATATAAATGTTGATTTTCATTTTTAAACTGATAGGCTACTCACACTCTAAAGGTTAGAAAAAAATATGTAAATGTGACTTGTATATATAGAAGGGAGACTTGATGGTCAGAAGGCCAATATGAGAATTGACTATTAGAAGAAAAAAGGATGACATATGAAGTAAAGGCAGTTTCTTGTTRTTTTGATGGCACAACTCTTGGTCTTTGAATATTTGGAAATTACAGGAACCCATCAGAAATTATTTTCATCSCTTCTGCTTTTCTTTGTACAGAGAAAGGCAGCCAAATCTAAAAGTCTTGTGCAGTGTGCTTTTGAATTGCAGGCAGTGTGGCTCTCTGAGGACCTAGTGGCTTTGTTTCCATGATGATGTGGCCAGACACACTACTGAGTATATAGAGAATGGCTAAAGGTACTGCTATTAGTGTGTTGCTACCTTTCCCCATTCTTTTTGTATTATTCTCTTAGACTAATTTAGAACAGAAAATATAAACTTGCCCTAAAGGTTTAAATATTGGCTCAATTCTGCTCCCCTTTGGCAGATTACACCGATCCTGCTGACAGCAYGCTCAGGTGGCTGAGGAGGGCTCATTTCTTTCTGCAGCCTCTATTGTGGAAACAGCCATTTGCAGCAAAAGGCAGAAATATCTTCAGCCAGTGGAACTGTTTCCCCATCATAGTGTGTCTGTGGCCTCAGAGTCAAGGAGAGAGAATTAATGAGGAGTACAGAGATAGCTTCTGGAGGAGAAAGGAGCACGTGTCTGTTACTGTGGGAAGCTTAAATCCCCAACAGATGAACCAGCTGCCACAGAACTGTTCATTTTTTAGCTAGTCCCTAATCAAATTAAATTCACCTTTCATCTGCCTCATAGCACAGGCACATGTCCAGCTTGTATGCATTGTGTTGTGGTTTTCTTTTTTTTTTTTTTTTTTGAGGGTTGCTTTTTTTTTCTGAATTGCAAAGAGATTTCTCCCTCTGTGAATTAGATTTGAGTTGGACTTTTAAAATCATCAATTATTTGAACTCACTTCCCTACGTCTTTTTCTGAGGAGATTCAATATAACAAGATAATTTGAGCCTACCCTCTACTTGTTCTCTAGGTTTATTCTTGCTTACACTTTTATATGATTTGGTTGACTACAAGATAGATGCAGTAAAGTCTTTGAATGTAATGAAGTGCCAGGATYTCATTTAATCTGGTTACATGTAAAATTACAGGCATTAGAGGCATAATTCCACAGTTTGACTTATAATAGTAAAAATAACCCCTTCACATGCTCTTYCTTTGGTTCACTATCCTGTCTGTTGCTAAGAAACACTTTGTCAGGAAGCTTTGAACCTTCTCATCTTTTTCATTTTTTATAGATTACTACCTTGCTGAGTCACAGAATGCTGCTGTTGTGCTACTGGAATTCGTTTCTTGCTGAAAATAATAATGAAACCATTGTGCAGAGAAGTAGCTAACTCCTTATTTTTTCAAAGCATAATTCATTGCTCTTCAATATTTTTCATCTTATTTTTAAGTGTATAATTTAATGTACTATGTAATAGAACACTGTGCACAAGACAAAGTCATGATTTTGACAGTGAGGACATGTGGCATGGCTTTGGGTCTGTGCCATATACATATACATCTCACCATGTTCCCAACTACCTGTATTCCATCCAAGTAATCTGCAGACATCAGTCTGCCTCCCTGCTGTGAACCAAAATGTTTGGTGTGGTCTTTTTCCTTTCACTTTTTTATGCTTCTAATATAGCATGTTTTTGGAATTTTATGTGGAAAAGGTTGCAGGCAACTTACATTTCTTTAACTTTGTTATATAAAGCACAATAGAAGGGTATGGTTTCATAAGCAATTACTTTATTATTGAATTAAAATATGTATATTATTGCTTTTACTGTAGTGTAAAAAGATAGAGACTTATTTTCTGCATATGCTTACTGCTGTGTTGACCAGTTAAGCAGGTTCAAACACTTGAAAAACTATGCTTGGCAGTCCATAGAGCCAATGCTGTCCATACTGACACTTCCTTTTGTTTCTGGCTGGTTCCTGCCATTTCATGAGTGTTAAAGCTCCATTAACTTCATGTATATTTCTTCCTTATGAGTTCCTACAAAGAGAAACAGCATGATCACGACTAGCAAATGACCTGTTAACAAGGTGTGTGAAACTGTCTTGTCATTAAACTAGGATACTTAATTTGAAAAACATTAAGAGCCTATGTTTTAGTCCCTTCTGTTACAATGAATATTTGTCATATTCATGTTCATATGTGCTTTTTCCTAAATGTTTCAACCTAGAAAACATCTAACAGTTTCCTTGAATGATGCTCATTCTTAAGTTTATCCCATTCTAATTTACAAGTTGCCCTTTATATCCTCTTCTTTTTGTGTGTCTTTCAGGTGTTACTTAAATGGGATTTTTTTTTTCAGGTGTTACTTAAGTGGGATTTTTGTTTTGTCTTTATCCTTGTCCTTCTTTCTTCCCATTTCCTAAATCATTCCATCTTGGTTAATGACTATATATATAGGAAGACACAATTAACTTTCTTAGTCTTTTTTTTCTCATTAAGAAGCTTGAACTGGAGGCAAACCTGTATTAGTCCAGCTAAATATTTGTCCCACTTATATCTAGTCTGTATCCTTTTCTAAGCTGAAGCACAGACCATTCTTTTCAATTTCACAGGTTTACAGCATCCTGCTGCTCCACACTATAAAAAGTGATCCTGCATCTGGACCTTTTTACCTGCTGAGTTCTCYGCTAACCTTATGACTTTCTGGAGGAACAAGAATAACTTCTGAAGGACACCATTGCAGACTCAGACCCCATACTGTAAGGCTCTTCAGGCAATGCCKTTAGGGCATGCCTAACTATAGTATTACTTCCCGACACACAATGTTTTGTATGCAACAATAAAATATAGTGAAACCTCAAGCAAAATTGCTAATAACAGCTTTAAAATGTATTCATGCAGAACTCTAGGTTAGTTTCCACAGTAATTTAAGTATCTTAACAAAATCACTAGCTTTAACAGTATTATGCCAGTGTGGGAAAAGAATAAAAGAGGTTTCAATTTGTCTCTAGAGGAAAAAAATCCAGTTCCATTTAAGGTTATGCAGTAACATACTTGTTCAATTAAGACTGGCAAACTCCCTGAAGATTTGYGTAGTAAAAATTGCAAGCAGAAAAAAATATATAAAAATGCAGKTTTTTTTTCATGAATGTGAGTCTCAAAAGTTGTATCACACATGTAGCCACTGAAACATGTGTTGGACTGAAGAACAAGTGTAAAGAGAGCGTTTGTGCTTCAACAACGTAGTAGTCCAGTCAAAGGTGGAAGCAATTTCAGTGCCTACTTGCTATTATGATAGAGAAGATTTCGTAACTGCTAAAATCTGCAGGCAGATCTTTATTGTTTTTTATTGAGGACCCTCAGCACACTTTTAGGAAGACACTGACAGATAAGATTCACTAAGTGAGTAGCAATTCCAATATACACTTACATCTCAATATCAATGGGATTCCCATTACAGTTCTCTACAATATGTTCACTATCATGATGCTGGCTGTTCCCGGTTGCTGGGAAGGAATACGTGGGTTGAAGCTGGCTCAAGCCTATTGCTCTCTTTGGAATCCTTTTGTAAGTGGTTAAGGTTTTATACTCAATGKTGCCTCATGTACACTTTGGTCTGTGCTGGTTTGGCTTTTTCAGGGAGAAACACACCACTTGATAAACTCAACTAATATAGCTAGTTATCTTAAAGAAAGCTCACCCCCTAGTTYCCTGTAACTCAGCAAGTCTCGGGCTACTGGAGCGCCTGGGATCCCTCCATGTAGCTGGGACTGACGGTCATCCTTCCTGCAGAAGGTATGCTCTTGTTGATGGTTTCTGTTGCCAAGTCAAGGAGTTAGGAGAGGAAGTTAACAGGGTATTTAGCATCAAAGAGGATGAGCAAGAGATAGAGAGATTAGATTTAAGGAGAACTAATAGGCTACACTATGGTGCACTGTGCATATCAGATAAAAAAAGAAGCATCTGTAGATGTACAAATAACAAGGGAAGCAATAATTTTTTATGAGTACACAACTTCAGGCTGACTCCTGTGTAGTGCAAATCTAAGAGTCGTGACCTGCTGTTCTTCATGGTTTATGCACATCCAGTATTTTGCAGCTGGAATAATTGATCAGTCAGCATGCTCCTGCCTCCTTGCCGATCTTCTGCTGTTTACCCAGTACACTAGGGTCAGGATAAGAGGAAACACAGGAAGATCTGTCTGAACATAAGACAAAACCCTTTCAATATGACGATAACAGCACTGGAACAGGTTGTAGAGTGTCCAGTCTTGGAAGTATTCAAAAGTTGGGTATAATCCTGAAAAATGTGCTTTAGGTGACCTGCATAGAGGGGACTGAATGATCTCAAGAAGTCCTTTCCAACTCAACAGTTCTGTGATCCTGTGAAGTGCAGGAAAGAAAAAAGAGATGTCCCTGAAGTAACATATGTCCTGTCATGTGATTACCTAGATTTGCAACACATTTGCTTAGATAACTTGAATTCAGAGAATATTTTAAAGTTTTTTATTTTCTGTTCCTATGGATTGATAGCATATTTCTTCAAATGTTATGGGCAGAATGACTGATGAATTACCATCTCTGTGTGTTAGAAATATGTTACCTCACTCTTATCTTTGTTTTATGCTCYTTATCAGTTATTCTGAATCATTATTCCCTCTCCTCATTGCCTTGGAGAAATTTCCAGAACGACTCCTATAAAGTTACTGTATTAACCTACAAGAAACTTTAAAACAAGTAAAAGGAGTATTATTAACATGTAGAGGTAAATTATCCTAGAATCTAAATTTTGATTAACATGTTATTTAGAGGGAATTATAAATGAGAAGAAGTACTGATAGTGTATTTGCAATATTAAAGGGAAAACAATAACAAGTTTGACCAGTCTCATTGTCTCTGCTTGGAGTTTAAAACTGTTTTTTTTTTCATCTAATTGATTATCTCTCTTTTTCATTACATTGATATGCTTGATTAATATTTCTAGCACAGTTCCTCATGGCCCAGTTCAGCCTTCAGATAAACATGCACAAATCCCAGTGAAATCAATAGGAGTTGCACTTGAGTATTTGAGAGTAGGTTTGGGGCCTCTTTAGCCTTAACACAAACCAACATGCTATAAATTATTTTAAATTATATTAGAAAATATCCATGATTTTCCCAGTGTACTTTATTCCATTTGTTCTGCATCATAGGTTCTTGTTTTGTTTTTATTTTTTTTTCCTCCRGAAATGTTTCCAAGTGAAGTCACATCCTGTGCCTAATTAGTTGAATTATATGAATGATAATTTGCTCAGAGTTAGATAGTGGAGACTCAAAGTGCTTTTAGGAATTAATTCATGCTTTTTTATGTGAAGAGCAATTTAGCTCTAGATCTGTGGTACATGTAATAAAACAGATTACATTGTCAAAGACCTCTTTGTTTAGCATGGATTTTTAAATCTAAGTTATTTCTTCCTCTACCTATAAAAAAAATTTAAATTATTCCTGTTACCTGTGTTCAGTGACCTGTGGATGAACCTTTTAAAACTGCAAATCACCAGGTGCTGCAGATAACAGTCCATTGCTAGGCTGTGAGCAGAAGTATTAAAATGAACCTTTCATAGCTGTAATTGTAAGTAATATTGCAGTTAACTGAGTTGCAGCAGATGTTTTATTGCTAACTATGATGTTTTTGTCAATCTGAGAAAAATCTATAGAAAAAAATCTTTTTTAAAAAGTATTTTTCTGATATTAGGGTTTCTAAAGCCTTATAAATTTTCTTGTTTGGGCTCTTGGGGCCTGATTCTCAGAGCAAAATTATGGACCTCACAAGTGCTATGTAGGATTTATTTTAAGTTACTGTAATTAGAATCTTGTTCTATTTTTAATTAAACAATTTATCATGATATAAATATGTCATTAAGTAATGATAAATAACTGATCTAAAGAAATAAATAAGTTCTTGGACATTCTTTGACCAATCCAGGATACTATACACAATACCATACAATCCCACATTTTGGAGTAACTGTTCCATAATTATCTTATAATTCTTCAAAAGAAATTACTCTTTTTTCACTTGAATTCTTGAATTTATCCATTAAGTCTTGAAAAAAGTGATGAAAAACCCTCATATGAATACCTTCTTTGCAAATTCAGTTGAAGTTTGTTTTCAGTTTGGTCTTTTATGTATGTKTAAAAAATAATCCACAGTAGATATTAAACTGGCAATCAGTGGACATCCATCGAATAACTAAGGCTTCTGAGAGGAGAAGATATTTTGCTACAAACTTATTCTGATTGTCTTTCTGAAGCTTCGTTCAAAGAAAATGCAAGTTATTTTGATTTTCTTATAGAACCCTAAATTAGATCCTATAAATTGGAGCACCAGGTAGCTATAAAATCATGGTTTCACTTGTGGAACCATTATTTATATTCACGCTTCAGTCATTCAGCATGGCAGAGCTCAGAATTTCCCCCCTTAGTACTGTCTTGAGTGGCAGGAATGTTCAAGGTTATAAGATGTGGAAAAGGCTGTGTTTCTTGCCCATGTCTCCTGCTTTTCCAGAACTCCGCTAACAAATTTCTGAATTTGTTAGTATATATGCATGTCTTTCCTTTCCCACTTCATTAGAAAGCTTCTCCCTCAACTTCAACAGCTCACACATACCTGACTTTCGTAATAAAGAACCTCAAAACAAAACACATTATCCTGAAAGCAAAGCATATGTCTTTTATTATTTTGAAGAAAACTTTATAATCTGTGAATGAACTACATGCAATCCTTACCTGGTTTTAGGTATGTCATCAGTTTAGTCTTTGTATCTATTGAGAGGGGGATGAAACACAAACGTAGATTTTTGTGTCTCATGTTATTTTGAGATCTTTCTGGTAACAGGAGGCATCCTTATTTCATCCGCCAAAGTATTTATAAGGAAATTATTCCTATACTCTGTAGTTTCATTTTAAGCATGCAGTGATTCATATTTGGAAAGAGTTATAATGTGGGGAGAAATTTTACCAAGAAAGTTTTTCATTGTCACATTAGGAATATTTAGATTATCACAGATCAAATTACAGAAACTTAGGTAAATATGATATTGCGCAGAGAAGTACAGACCTCAAAACTTCCACATCTGTTTGAAGCTTATCTTTTGTTACAAGTTGTGGCATGATTGTCTCTTTATATTTGTAAGGAAACTGTAAGGATCACTGTTTGGAATGAAATTTATTGTGTTTTATTTTGTATTAAATAGGAGATTAGTTATGGTTAATTTTGAAACAAGATATGTCTGTGATTTAATATTCCTCAAAATAAAATTTTAAAAATCAGTTTCTTAACACAGAAATTAYGACCTTCTGTAAGAGAAGACCTTGAACTCAGGAGTAATATGATTGACCAATAAACCACCACAGTGGAAGAAGACTCATAAGAGACRAGGAAGAATAAGATGCCCATGCAGCTTAGAAATAATGTAGGATGTGACTCATTAACCACAACTGTCCTACGGAAAGCTGACTTTATTTCAACTCAAAGCGGATTGGAGGGTGATCTTTGTTTTACAAAAAAAGCTATATCAGTTGAATCAATTGTATCAAATGGTGTGTTTCTCCCTGAGAAAGCCAAACCAGCATGGACTGAAGTGTATATGAGGCTCAATCCAACATTGAGTAGAAAATCTTAGCCACTTACAAAAGGATTTCAAAGAGAGCAATAGGCTTGAGCTGGCGGATCCCTGGAAGCTGCAAATATCATCTGTAAGATGTTATATAAGCTCATTGCCATATAATCGTTTCCTGTCTACCTGCTACTTTTAAAGTCAAGCCATGATAAAACACATGATTTAAACACAAAAGAAAAGTCTTGAGAAATAAATCTATAACTAGAGTTTCCTTTCACATTGCAAATATACACTGAGAAGAATAATTTGACTTACCTCAGTAGGATAACCCAAACAAGCAAATACTAGTGAAACACTTTCAAAGCTGCAGAAGCTGCTCCTTTTCTAATAAACTTTGTTATTTTTCATGTAACTTGCCACAGATCAATAAAAGATGTAAATAAAGAAGCAAAATAATTTGGCATTGCACTTAAATATAGAAACTCAAAGAAAAAAATAAAAAAAGAAGAAATAGAAAAATTGATTTATATTGGTTATCGAGGCATCCTTTTCTGCAAGTAGTAGTCATATAACCAATTGCTGGTGATTTATCTTTTGTTGGTTTGCTTCTATTTTTCCTTTTTCCTAATTCCAATTTGTTGTGTTTTTTCACATATATTTTCATTTCTTGAATAGGCCACCGGACAATGCATTTTAGAGTGTTCTCTGCAAGAAGTTTGCTTGTGAGAAGTTATGGTATTTGATGAGCTCTTTTGATTTAATGAGACACATGACATAAATCTGCATCCTGATTAGATTAGAATAAACCGTAAACTTGATTTTCATAGACTCACAGAATAATTTAGGTTTGAAGAAAGCCCTGAGAGTTACCTAGTCCAACCTTCATTTTTTTTTTCTCTCGGCAAATGACTCTTCATTCCAGATTCCATGTGCCATTTGCATTTCTACTCCATGACATACTTTTAAAACTATTTCATAAACGTATCTAGTACTTACATAATACATGTGCTGATATTGGCTGCATAAAAGTTTGCACAATATAATTTAAGCAACCAGGTAAATATTTGCATTTTTTATACCTGCAGCGCTCCGGTTACGTCTTCATTTTGCTTTCCTAAGATGTGTAATACTTTCTTTTGTATGGCTAGTTCATGAGAATAAGTTTTTCAACAGAAGAGTGAAATTATTTTTGTCTTAAAAGTGAGGTGAAAAMTGTGTCAAACTATAGCTTTTATTTAAATTCCTTGAAGAGGAAGGGTTATGCTGATTTGATCAGTAATAAGTACACAACTTATTAATTCACTTCTGGTTATGCTCCATTTAACTGTTTTTTGCTTGATGCAGTTTGAAAAACTGCATGAAAAAYGTGCCCCTCTGCTCTTATTTAGTTCAGTCTGAGCGGGAAAAGGAGYCTGTGTCTTTACAACTAAGGGAGTTACTCCACATTCCTTAACAAGCAGGACTGGAGAGGACAGGGAGGTCGTGCTGTGCATGTGAGATTGGGTGTAGCTGACTAGAGGCAGAGAGTTCCTTCTCAACAAATGACTGACCAGAGAAGGGGAACATATTAAGAAGTAACATATCTTAGGTGGGCTGTGACATTGGTAACTTCTGAATACCCTAGCCAATGGGGAAAAAGGAGAGGGCATACCTTGGAAGGGAAAAGAAGAAAAAAGAGACTGAGCCCTTCTGTAATTTGTGAGACTCCACAGGGGTACATCCCTGTGGACTCTCCCTTTAYTCGAATAAAGTTTTAGGACTCCTCTTTCTCCTTTATGGACATACAGTTCTTGACAGTGAGATTTTCTGCACAAGTGTTTCTGGATTTCTGCTATTCATTTAGTATGTACTGCTGGAAACACAGGACGGAATGAGAGAGCATCTATAACAGAATTTCAAGTTTAATGTTTCTTTTGACATCAATATCAAAAACGATTTCACTTCAGAGTTCGGTGAATTCATTTATAGTGAAAGAAACTGATTGGCAAGTTGATTGAAGGAACCTAAATTTGCAACACACAGGAGGTATACAAACTCTATATGCAACCCACTAAATATTTTAGACTCTAGAAATATTCATTTGCAGAAAGTTATTATTATCTATTGGTATTAACAAAGCCCATAGCTTATGTAAAAAAGAAATAAAAAGACCATGTTACTGTAGATATGTTCAAAACTCATCAGTATTTCATATTTAAACATTTGGGATAATTATTTTAGATTTTAAGCTCAAAGTCTCCAACTGGATGACAAATCTCTTCCTTCACAGAGTAACCATTTTGGTTTTGATATTTTATACATATAATTAAAAGAAATAAATAGTTTTGTTTAAGAGTAAGAGAAGATTTACACTATAGTTAGTGTGTGAAAAACTTGTTTGCAGGAAAAGACAACTTTTAAAAAAGATTTTAAGTACTAGTTATTTTTRTTCAGTATCATCATTCTGTCGGATTTTAACTTCTTGTCTAGGAAATAGTCTAGATTTTAGATTTTTCAAATTAAACATGATTTCTGCATCAAAACTCTTCTTAAAACTGCATAGTTAGGTTGCTTTAGCTTTGAAAATTTCAGTTGAATTCACTGAGTCCTAGTTAAGGATGACTGTCTATCACCACGTCTATACTCAACGACAAATATATATAAAACTCACGAAATTCATAGGAGTTTTTATGAAAAAAACTCACAAACTTTAAATCATATCTTATTTTAGTAACTTTTTCTGTCAGCTTTAGTGTATATGATTTAATTTCCTGAACATGTGATACATCTGGCTGTTCTCTGATTACTTTTATTTGTCATACCATAGGGCCCAAAGGACCTGAGATTAGAATCACATTCTTGTAAGAGCCATATGTCCCATATAGGACACAACCTCTACCAAAAAATCTTTCACTGTAAATGATAAAGGCAGCCTAAGGAAGTATTTTTATCTCCCATTTTACTTACAAAGAATGGAGTAGGGGAAGATTAAGTGATTTGACCAAAGCTCCTGAAGAAATCTGAGTCCAGAGGTCTTCAGCTTTAATCCTCTAGACCATCTTTCTCTGCTAGGAAACAGGTGTTAAATTGGTTGTTAAATTTGCCATGAAACATCTTTTCAAACTCGCAAAGGAGAAAAGTCTCCAAAAATCATTATTTAGCAAGCTACCAGCTCTGCAACCTTGCATATCAGAAGAATTCATYCCATCTTTGCTGGCAGGATTTAAAAGACCTTTTGTTTTTGTTCACTGGCTAATGTAACTCTGTTTTGAAAGATAGGTGGGCTGAYAGAGGATATCATTTATTTATTTCATAGGTAGCTTTTTGCAATGCTTTTTTTTTTTTGCAAAAGATTTTAAGTGTTGTGGACTGAAGCTTCTGATGTCAAAAGTAAACATTAGAATTATAAATACAATCCTGTAAAGTACTGTAATCCTGTAAGTACTGTAATATGTACTATGTAATATGTAGCAGAATTTTGTATTATTCAATTTCCTCCCTTAAAGCATTGAAGATTTTTTCTTCTAAAAACCTCAGGCACATGTACTGTCATACTGAAATAAAGCAAAATGTGTAAAGTGTATTACTTATAGAAGTAATCTGTACTGTATAAAATAAAATTCTCATTTAATTATCAACTTCAGCACTTTATGGATTAATTTAGAACACCATTTGGCCTTCCTTTCCTTCTTTTTTCTGCAATTCATATCAGTCTTACAGAAAATTGGCCTCGGTATCAGTGATGTGTTGCTGAACTTAAGATATCTCAAGAATATTCTACCAGATTTTTTTTTTTTTTTTGTAGAATTATTTCCATCTGGGGCCTAAATATAAACTTGGAAAATGTAAACATTCTCTCCTCTAACCTTGTCTGACTTCAAAATGTTGGCAATTAACTTTTCTTGTCAATGAAGCACAGATTGGATTAAAAACATTGATAAATTATATTTTTGTGCGTGTAAAAATTAGAATCTTATAATGAAAGTTTAATGTACATTTTTTTTAATGCCTAAAAATTCAAGAAATAAATATGCACTTCAAAATCAAGTAAAAATGAACACTGAATATAACAGTGATAATACTAGATTCTGGAAAGCTGCATTAGTCATATGGGATGATATCTACTAAATGCAAGTACTTCATTTATATGAAAAAAAATGCACAGCATGTGCATCTAGCTTCCTGGCTTAAGTCCATGCAACCATTTTACTGAACTGAATTAGTTAAATTGTGAAAATAGTCACTRTTTACTTCTCTGTACTCAATGAAGGCCATGGCGACTCTCTATCTAAATCTGTATTTCATGCAAAATTAAAAGCATATTCATCCATTTGCAGCCCACTATCATATCTTGCTTCATCAGATGGAAATGATTTTGATATGGATGTTATCTAGCAATGGTATTGACTACTAATAGTTTGGAGAACTAAGAAAAGAAGGTATAGGGCAAAGAATAAGAGAGTAGTGTCTGTCAATATAAATAAAATGTCTTTCTTCAGGGAGCAAATTATTCCTGATGGCTTGTGTGTTTCCAAAGTGGTTGCTGGGCTTGTATTTTTCTGGTGTATACAAGATTTTACAGCTCTTTATTTGATACACCTGCCAAATATCTCCATACTTTGACTTAGACATTCATACATGACTTTTGTTTGTCTCTTTAGGAAATATGCTTTTGTCTTTTAAAATAAAGTCCCATTCAGTACCAAGAGAGGCCATTCACCATGAGAACTGCAATTTAAAGCATGCTGTCCAAGGCTTCCTGCGTTAACACTTTCTTATTTTCTCGTCTCAAAAACAACAACAAGCCTGAAAATTATTATAAAAACCTGCATTCAGCAGTTTTTTTGAAGTGAAATGAACACAAAACTTTTCTACTTGAGCATACTGATAATTAGATTTTCATTAGTGCCTATAATATATAAACATTCTCCAGTCATATAAGAGCTGTTTAGGACTCTTTTCAGAAGTACTTGTGTCATTTTCTACATTATGAAGTAGATCAACTGTAGCACATCTGTATGTGAGCTGAGGACCTAATATCCACACTATAAGTGTTTTGAGAAATACTTGCTTTCACCTAATCTGGTCCCACAAGCTAAAATCACTCGCAGTTGTAGGTATTCTCCTGGAAGCAATCCTCTGGTTCGTTTCACACATAGAGGTTGTAGTTCATGCCCTCTAAGACATGCCTGTAATGTAAACCAAAGCACTGATGTAGATACCCCTGGTRTGAAGAATCTGTTTTGAACTTTCCATCAACATGTGTCAGGACTGAAGTCACTTAAACTATGCCTCTTCTTCAAATTCTTTGGTTTTCTCATGTGCAGTATGGATTGCTCTGTTAGGCAGACAAATTAGATACAAACATCCATACTTAGCTCACATTTTCAAAACTAGGTATATTCCTTCCTTGTCTATTGCTCTAGGCATACTGCTGACAGCCTCAACTTTACTAGAAGGCATCTCAAATACTTTCCAAGGTATGTTGTTTACTTTTTTTGCTTATTTCTCACTAGCCTAACTATGGTCCTTACAGAAACAATTTGGAACCTCTTGTGTTACTAGTCTATATATTTTCCCTTCCAGATGTAATGGATGTTCCACTCTTCATCTATCCAAATATTATTTACTTTGCTTTGACATTACTCATATATAAAACATGAACCAAAYGACAGATATATTGTTTTTGTTTTTTCAAAGACAACATTCAGAACCTTCATCAAGCTTTGAAAAATACTGGCGTCAGTTTTCTTCCTGCGGACTGTTTTTCCAAGTTATTTACCAAATGCRTTAACACTCTCATTCCCTAGGTAAGGAAAACATTATAGCTCTGAGTATTGTCCATGTATCTTTTCCTTCTTTCTGTGCTAATATTGTTGATGCTGGCGTTGGTGCAGCTACTTCTGCTGCAGCTCCTAACATTATGATGATAATGTGCAGTCTTATTCATCTTCTGCCAT
The DNA here is from genome assembly GCF_003342845.1 of Nothoprocta perdicaria. Classification (NCBI taxonomy): domain Eukaryota; kingdom Metazoa; phylum Chordata; class Aves; order Tinamiformes; family Tinamidae; genus Nothoprocta; species Nothoprocta perdicaria. Next base: position 253,741 of record NW_020454483.1, read on the forward strand.
TCCATTTCCATTCTGCATTGGCCTTATTAGGAGTGTTTCCATTTTGTGATGTTGTTGTTATACTCTTAGTCAATCCTTAGCCAACATCGGAGCCCAAGGTAATAGTGTTCATTACATATGTCTCTGAATTGACTCTAGAGTTTTTGGCAAGGAGAGGGCTTCTCAGTGTGGGCTGTGGGCTCTGGTTTTGAGTACTGCATGAATCATGGAATCACAGATTACTTCAGGTTGAAAGGCACCGTTGGAAGTCATCTGATTCAACCTAATTCTCAAAGCAAGAGCTTGTACTAGAAGYTTATTTTTCTTGTCATGTCAGATTATCTTTCTCTGACCTACCATCATAGTATATTCTCTTTATGACTGTTTTTTTCTGGAATAGGTGGATTCTGCTTCTTAATTGTGTGATTGTGTTTTTCACTCAGTTTTGCTTTTTTTTTTCCCAAATTCAGTTCTGAAGGTCTGAAATCCTGGCTATGAATCTGTTCCTAGGGATTTAGGGCACTTCAGTTTATAGAAACATCTCTTTCTATAGATATAGAATTTTAAGCAGAATTTAATATTTTTTTTAAATAAGATTTTAAATTAATATTATTGTAGCTGCTTGRAATGAAAAAAGATGTCTTCAGGGTTAAAGTGTAAGAAATTAGAGAAATACATACTCGCTTCTACAGTATTCATATCCCAGAATCAGTAAAATACACAAGTCAGTACATCAAAGGTACTGCCCATGTAGACTACAGCTAACTTTTCATGATGCAACACTGACTTGTAAGAAAAATTTTCTTCTAGTGGAAAGAAGACATAGTACTTGTTCCATTCAGAATTGAGAGAGCTTTTTTTGTTTGTTTGTTTTATGGAAGTGTACTTGGTGATATGTTAATAGTCTTAAAATAAGAAAAAAATTAAATCTGTCATTTATATTAAACCAGGAAAGAAGCATGAATAGAATTACAGAAATTGTTTTTATTTCTAATCATATTTGGTACTGCTACCAGGCGTAGTTTAAGCGAAAGACAAAAATATTTATCTGAAGTGGAGAATAATAAACRTTTTGTAAGAAGCATTCTCACAAAAAAGAGTCTTGTCAATGCATCTAAGTGTCTGAAGCAAGGGAGTAGAGAGTATGAAAATGAGAAAAATCTTCTTGACTGTGGGGGTGACAGAGCACTGGAACAGGTTGCCCAGAGAGGTTGTAGAGTCTCCTTCTCTGGAGATCTTCAAAACCCACCTGGACAGGATCTAGTATAACATCCTCTGGGTGACTCTGCTTTTGCGGGGAGGGTGGACTAGGTGATCTCCTAAGGTCCCTTCTAACCTCAACCATTTTGTGATTCTGTGATAATATCCATACTACAATGTGTTGTAGYCTTGCTGCATCTTTCAGTGATATCTAAAGTTGACAGATTCAAAACTAGATCTTCCCGTCTATTTTGGATATCAAAAGTAGTTGAACTTCACTCAGTCGGCTGTTGCTTTGTTGCTGAAAACTTGCAAGTGTTCTGGGTCCTCAGGATGCATCTATGGGTCTTCATCTTTCTCTTGACTATTGTTAACATGTTTGACTCAGGTGCAGCATTTTTCAATTCTTCATGATGTATCACTTAGTATTTTATTTTGCATTTGATTTAATATTTCATCATCTGCTGTCCTTCACTTATTTCAGATAATAGACCAGTCATATTACAGCCCGTAAGGTTTTTCATTTCAGATCAGATTGGCTTTTGAACCTAAAGTGTGTACATTAGCCTGTACTATTTCCTCACCACAAATACTATAAAAATTCAATTGTTTAGTGTTGCACCTGACAAGCAATTTAGTCAGAATCTGTTATCCTTTTAAGAGTAAAATAAGACACTATAACTGTGAATCAAATGATTGAGCATTTTTTAAAATTCCAACTGGAACTTTAATTTTTGTAGCAAGAATCTCCACAAGGAATGACAAGTTAAGACCTGTGCTGGAGTTTAGCTGTTGGTTCTTGAAATTGCTCCTGACATTGGACTGGGACCATCAGAAGGAGCCCAGCTCAGAAATATTTCCCTCTCATAAACTTTCTAGCATGGTTTACAGGTCCTTTGGTAAAAATACAGGCCCTCAGAGATGGAAGGCTCTTAAAAAACATTAGGACCTCATCTGGTGCTGCAATACCCTGTAAGCTACACAGATCAGTACTATACTTGCCAGGAAGAGAAATATGGAAGCAATAATGAATAATGAAACTAACCCAATAATGAACTTACCCTTTTATGTAATGGTAAGTTCTATTCACTCCAGAACTTGAGCAAAAATTGTTGTTTCTTGGTCCTCATTGGACAAGATTGTACAGTAGATCTGGAAATGTTATATTTTTATATATGTTTGTAGACTTGAAACCAAAATATTCTAAGGGTAATGAAAGACCATCAGAGCTTTTGCACTTTGATAACACATTGCACAAATCCTTTTATGAAAAATTTCTTTATGATACATCTTGCTGCTCCAGCAAAACACATAGAGTAGAGACCCAGTTTTATCTGCTCTTATCTTGCTGCTGACCCTGGATGTTTCAGGTTGTAGAAAATTTTAGCCTGTATAATAAAGACACTACCTGGTCCTGGATTAGCCATATTAGATATTGATTATTGATTATTGATTAATATCTAATAAGGATGGTACAACTAATATCTAATAAGGATGGTATAATGAGGATGGTACAAGGAGGAATACTATCCAATGGTTTCCTCAGGCAGACTAAGAAAGGTGTGTAACATCTCTTTTTATCATACTACCCAAAGATTGCAATATAAGATGCGCTCAAAAAAATAATGTGTATCACAGTTATTACAGGGCTGATACCCTCTTATTTAGTGTCATGTAATGGCCATCTTTGATTTGTTTGAAACTTTGCTGTAAATTTCAAGAATGACCTCTTGCTGCCATGTTAATAAAATACTTGTCAGGGTATGTGAGAGGGGGAAATGGCTAGAGAAAATTGCTAATATGCTAATCTGAAAATGTAACACATTTAGAAAGAAAGCACACCCTTCTACAACCTTTTAACTACTTTTTATTCCTATTATCATATTATATTTTCAGATTAGGATATCTCACTTCAACTGTGTTGAATCCTCAAATGTGTAAGGCTTTATAATTCTTTATTGCAGCTGTTTCCATCTGAGCCTTTTCTGATTGTTACCACTACTTGTATATAAAAGACTATAACTGTGTTAATTTACTATCTGTAGGGTGCCAGTAATCCAAATGTGATTTAAAATAGCCTACCAGTTATTGAGATAAAAAGTATATTGGCTTTAATAGGAGTACTGACCTGAGTCAAGCACTTGGGGAATTGGTTCCTTACTGTTGTAATATTTAAAACTAGAAAAAGCGAAGATATCAAAATACAACACCCTTATATTATAATGCTTCTTGCATATATCAAGCACAGCATGAAACAAAACACTTTTTTTTTTCATCTCGAGCAGGTATTGAATCAGAGATATGTGAAAGAGTGCTAGGTTGCCATCATTTGCACAGAAGCAACTGAATGAAGCTTCCAAGCCCCAGATCCATGAAAGTTAGCAGAATAACAGAAGCTGTGAGAAGTTCTTATGGGAATCTTATGGTATTATGAGACGTTCTTATAGGGATTATGGGCTTTTCTTATTTGGTGCTCTCTTGTTGTCTTCCTCCACTCACAAAATTGAAGTAACTGTTGCTCAACAACAACATAACATTTTTGTTATCTCAATGGATAACTTAAACTAGCTGAAGCCATCAAAACTTCTTGTAATGAAAATTAGTTATTATAGTCTAATATAAGAGAGTACCTACAGCACATATGAATTTCCTTCTCCTTACCTTCCGCAATATAAACAAATACCTTAATTTTTAATTTATTTTGTATTTTCTCACTGTTTAATTTGTAGTTAGAATTTTCTTTTGGTGTTTAGGTCAGGCAGGCCGTTTTTTTTTTCATATTCTTAGCCTTCTGTGAAACTTCTGGCAAGGTAAACAATATAACAGATTTTATGCAGTCTGGCAAACAACCTATTAAATAATAAATACTATCAATACATTCAGAAAGTATAATGCCAGAGCCTATTTTTCTTCTTTTGATTTTTTCCCTTTCCTAAATTCCAGCCTACAGGCACAAGGCAGTATTATTGCCAGATTGAATAGTTCACCAGAGCTTCTCCTGCAGTGATTATGTGACTGTCTATAAACAAAGGAGTCCACATCAGGAGAGCTTCTCTTGGTTTTTAAAAGGCTTAGATATAAATGGTGGCTTTATTAAGGCATCTTTTTGTTTGTTTGTTTTACCCCAGCTATGCAGGGCAGTTTGTCCTTTCTCTGCTCAGAGACTGCTTGGAGCTTCTCTGCCAGTCAAAGCCTCTGAGCTTATCTTATCTTATCTGCACCACAGCTCTCACTGGAGATAAAATAACCAAAAAAAGAGGCTCTCCCACTSTTACTTGTTGCTGCAAGCTCTCTATTTAAGAGTAGGTGTTGCCGCTGGAGAAGGGTCACCTAGTTGGTGTCAAAGGCTTCTGTTGTTGCAGATGAGGTATAGCAAGGCAGGCATTGGAGGAGAGGTATTTTAAAAATAAATAAATAAATAAACAGACAAACAGAGAACATGATTGTTAAAGGCTATATAAACCCGTGATTTTGGGAGAAACTCGCAACTCTGGGGTTTGGCAATAAATAGAGGCATTGCATTTGCTCATTTGAAACACAAAATTCTTCCCCCTASCACTCCACTACCAAGACACCAGTTGGCTAAGATGTTAATTGTGCAACAAAAGAGACTGTGTCTCTTTTAAAACTATATTAAAGTCTCTTAACTACTGAGCTCCTTATTCTTATATCTCCTGATCCTATTATTACAGGACTGAGGATTTCACTTTCATGAGAGAGGGTTCCAACTCAACTATATATATTGCAATCTTTCTCTCATGGGATATGACCACCAAATGTTCAATGAGCCAAACACGACACTTTTTATTTCAAGTTGTTACAGTACTAGTCCTGTTTATAAAGCTAACATAATACTTTTTAGTATGAAATATGTTTTGTTTTGCACATAGTGGATATCACATTCATTCTATTAAAAGTACAGGAAAATAATTTCCATAGATTTTARTGACTTTAAACAAGCATCCAGACTTGAATAGGCATTTCCTCTTCAAACTGAGATGGCTTTTTTGGCCATATACTGCAAATAATATACATTATGCAAAGGTATTATAAATACATTCAAATGCACAGCAGCAGTTTTACATGTGTGAAAGAGCCAGTAAATGCATGATTAATCAGCCATTGCAAGGTGCAATGAAAATACATACTTTGTGAAATGTATACTTCAGCATAGTTGTTAAAAAAGATAATTATTTTAAAGTGTTTTCAAAATTTATGGTCCTCGCAGGACTTTAAAGACAACACAATTTACAGAAAACAGACCAAATTAATGTGAAGAAAAAATTCTTTTCTGATCATTCAGCTGTACCAACCAACTAGTTGATATATAGTTATATTACTTGCATGTAGATAAAGTCAAAGAATGTGTATAGTTTTTTTTCTTGGTATGTAAGGATCAAAATTTTGTAGTGTAATATGGCAAACTCCAAATTTTACATTGAAAGTTGCATTAGTTTTCCATTCCTATAGTGACTGAGCTGACAAAATTACAAAATATTTCAGTCTTTATTTGAAGTAGAAATAAACAACTTTCCAAACCTCCTGAGTCCCCTTAGCTATTTCCAAATGAACGTCAGGCATTTATATATCTCTAATATGAGCAAAGCCTTCTATAAATCAACAGTGTCTGTTTCACAGAGAATACTTGCATTTGAAAATAGTAAATTAAAGCTATTTCTTCAGAGATCTGTATATGTGTTTATGGGAATACACCTTTGTATTAGTTACAGAAATAACTACCAAGACCTGTTTTCCTTGATTTCAGAGGCTGCAGATAAATGCTAAATTTCTGAGGCATCATGGAAGAAGAATTACAGTTATTTTCTTGTTTTAAATGAAATTCAAAGAAGTTTTAAGTGTCCAGAATGACAAATCTAGTAAACAACTTTCCTGTCCTTCGCATGCAATAAAAAGTATACACATTTGTCACACACACATTTGTCAATATGGATGTTACAGTCACATACTAAAGAACGTCAAAGTAGTTAAGTGGTTGTCAGCTACTTTTTGATTCAGTACCATGATTGGWACAATGATATCTCTGCAATTTACTATCCCTTACTGATTTCTTCTACACACCATCAAAAGTATTAAATTGCCATTTATTATCTTCTTTCTTTCCAAAAAGTTGTAACAGTAATTTACACWTGGATTTAACTCTTCAGTGGCATAGTATCAACTTAATGTGAGTTAGTTTTATAAACCAAATAAATCACTTCTTCAAGGAAAACTAGGAATGGAGACATTGCCCTGTTATCCAGTTCGGATTCTGACTGCATCAGAATAATGATTCACAAATCCACGCTATGCTCATATACTAGCATTGCTTTAAAGACTCAGTCATTTCATAGCACTGAATATAAGTACAAAACATATCTAATACAAACATTCTTATTCTTTTTATTCCACCTTTTATCTAGGCAACTGAGATTGGTGTCCTTTCATCTAATTTGAGATTATTGATGCACATTATTTGTTCTACAGTGCTTTATAAATGTGTAGTGACTTTGTCTTGCTTTATAAATGGGGCCATGAGACAAAGAGAAATCATGGACCTGGTCATGGACCTGAACCCAACAAGGTGAGTAAGATATGACTGAGCTGTAAGATATGACTGAGCTAGTGCTGACCCAAAGTGATTTGTCTTCTTGATTGAGTGCAGCATGGCAAGAATTTCTCAGGCTCTGAAACCAGCCTAAGATGCTGATGCTGTGTTGGCTGAGCTAGTATGTCCTAGAGTTGGTCCAAGTGCTACTAATAGAGGACTTTTATTTACTCAACATTCTTCTTTGTGTCCTGAGATAAGTATATTTTATTTGAACCACAGATAGTTCATAGATTTACAATCTGAAAATATTTCTATTGGTGTATTTGCACCAAACCTACCCATAGTCATATCTCTGGAAGCTCTTTTTATTGTTTTAGCAAATTTATTATTTTTTCACATATTATGGATTATATTTGGGTCCTGGAATCCTGTAGGGTTTTTTTTTCTGAAGTAAAGTATAGACATTATTATAAGTTCTGGTGAGTAGGAGTCCCATTCCACAMTTAGGACAATGCTACAGAAAAAAAGTAAGAGAATCCAAGTGATTTTTCTAGCATGCAGTAGTCAGAACACAAATATGATGTTTCATAATTTGTGTCTCAGTCCAATATGATGTCTCAGTCCAATACCAGTTTCATTGTAAACAGTTCACTGTTAGGTAAATATGGTACCTAAATCTATATTTACATTCTCCAACAGTTTGAACTGTGCTTCCAGAACCTTCCTGTCACAAATATTGACAGGTCTCAAAATATAGACTTAGCTCCATCCGTTATTGAGATTTTTTTTGAGCAATTTATTATGATATTGAAAGTCCAGTAAAAAAAAAAAGAACTTGTTTGTTTGTTTGTTTGCAGAATTAGACCTGTTTATCACTAACAAATATTCTCCTGACTTTCAAGAAAATGACAAAACAATACGCAGGAGAGAAATGAARGGATTAAGATGTTTGTCTTGAACTGTGTGAAAACATTGAATATAGCTGTCATTTGAGAGTAAAAACATGAGAAATTCTGGACATATTCATCCGGTCATACAGGGTTCTTTTTTACTCAGCCAGCTGTCTGCCTATTTCATCAAGATAAACTCGCTATATAAGAACAAAAATATAGAAAGGTAACTACCATATTCTATGTGGAATGTAACTTTAATCATTATGATAGAAGAAATTATCAGAGTATTATCAGTGTCTGCATAGATTTGGAGTAAATAAAAGGGACAATTTGGACAAAGCATAAAGCAATCATCAGAAAATGTGAGAAATTTTGCAAAAATGAACATGGTAAAAGGCAGTTTGGATTTTTAAAAGAAAAGTAAAAGAAAAAGGGACCTTGATTGTTATCTATGTGCTGCCAGTTTATGCTAGTCTTTTCTTTAGTTTCCATGCTTATACGATGTCATTTCAAATGAATTGATTAGGTTGCATTTTGCATTTATTTGTGTGGAATTTGTACTGTAAAGAATACACAAATACTTGAAGAGCCCACAGCATTAAGAGAATTATGTCATATACTTTTTCAACATAAAAATTTTACATAAAGCTTTGTCTGCTTATTTTAAAGTGGCAGAGAAGGAGGAGCTGCAGTCAGTCAGTACGACTATTGACTTGATGCCACTACACTGTCTTCTAAAGGAATGGGACAACTGGGGACACTTKCATTATTGTACCAGTGTTTGCCTTGCATCTGGACCAGATTTTAACCAAATATGCAGGTCTTTTCAGAGAAACAAAAGCCAAAATAACAAGGCCTCTTTTAAAATTTTCTCCATGAATCCACATGCATTATCAAATCACATTTTGAATGTGTGTTGCAGCTGACAAAAGTGAAAGCCATTAGAACTCAGTAGAATGGCAATTTCCCTGTGATATTTGCAGTCCAAACAGTAAGTCTGAAGGAAACAAAGGTTCCAGTCTCTTACAATATATGAAGACCTTGTGTTGCATAAAGTTGGATGATGTTCAGTGGGAACATTTATTTATTCACAGAAGTAGGAATAAGGTGAGGTGAAGAAATTTGCCTGTCAGGGACAATTAGTGTCAAAGGGATTGTWTGATAAGCTTGACATTGATGGCAGGTACAGAATGTTATGACCAAGGAGATATCTTTCAATCTTGTACCTTATACGTCATATGCAAACAGATTTCAGAAAATATTAAGTACTACTATATTTGATCTTACTTGTCAGTCGTGTAGTCTATCAGGTAGTAACTTTCTCTTGTTCTGTGTATTGCATGTGTTTCATAGGTTACATATCATAACAAATTGCTCAGGCTGAGCATTCATATAGAAAGTTAAAAAAATGAAAACTGGCTTTTATTCTATTTCCCTTTAGAGTCTCACACTGAGCTTGATCATGGTCAGTGAATGGAAACTGAATKGCCAAAGAAGATATAATTTGCTAATAGTGAAGAGAACTGTATATCTAACTGTACTTGAAATTTCGGGAGAACATTGCAGCTATGTTCAAGACAGATTAGAAGGGGATGCCGCTTAGAAATTTTGCCAGATATTTTACAGCATGAATGACTCCCTTTCTGTCTCGCATACACAGCACATTGAGAATCTGTGCTACATACTGCAGCCGTCTATTTCAGCATGAAGAAGCTGACAGAGATAAGAAGATATGTAATACTATAGCCATTATTTATTTTTCATTAATTTGAGGGAAAAATAGGGCTCTCAGTTGCAATTTGCAACAAACATTCWTCTTACAATGTATCAGATAGCCTAGTTTATTCACAATATATTAGAAGTCAGCTGCTCTATCAGCTGAGGTGAATTATTACATTGGTTTCCAGTGGCCTGAGTTTTCATTATGCAGCAAACATCCAAGTTCCTTCCTATTCTGTTTGCACATACCTTTTGTTTTGCTTTTTCTTTACCGTATTTTGCAAGAGGGGCTTTGGCACATATTTTCCTTGCTTAAGCAATATATTCCTCTATTCCACCTTCCCTGTCCTCTCTCAGAAATCCCTGTGACTCAGGGATGGCATGTATCTTTAAAGCTATATTTACATTGTATTTTTCTTAGGGCAGTGTTTCTTACATTTTGTCTATATTTGAAGAGCAAGCAGCAGGCATCACTTCAACTCTAAATAATGGCAGTAATCATTTCCAGCAGACAGACAATCTTTTCCTGGCTTGCTATTAAACTGGCAGCCCTGATATTTCCTCTGAACCTGGCACAGAGTTAGGATGCTTGATAGCATTGTAGATGCCAATTTATCAATTTATTCCTTAAAACAGTCTGATTTGGTTGCATGTGAAAATATATATTTATCTATTAAGGGAACTACAAGTAGAATAAAACAGGAAATATTAAAGCACAATATTTAACTAAATATGAGGTTTCTTAAACAATAGCAGAAATCTTAGTAAAATTCAGATACAATCATTTCCAGGGAGTAGTATGGTAGTAAAAAGTGAAAAAATGAGCAAGGTGAATAAAGATGGGGGAGCTCTTTGGTGGAAGGTCATGTGTAAATTTGGCAAAGACATAATGTGATCTCTGTTGCAATTGCATAACTTTTTGTTTTCAAAACATGAAGTCAGCAGGTGGGCTGCTTTCATGTTTGGTGTAATTGCAGTGAAGCTGGTACTCTGAAAGTAGCTCTGCACAATAAAATAATCTATAAATATCAATAAAATAAAATGGATGTTATTAGAAAAAAATAAGAACAAAAATTCATCGTGACCATTTTCTTATAATTGTTTCAAATACATGGACCTTTTCATTCATTTTCTGAGAACACTCACAGTGATTATGTTCTGGTCATGTAAAATAAATACCTCATAAAAGAGGAGCTGTAGTGGAAGTACTGTACTGATATTTTAGAGCTGTACTGGAAGCGATTGCCACACATTGTCAGATTTGTATTCTCTCTTTGCACTGTAGCTAGCACAATGAGAAATCTCATCCACAACAAAAGTTTGTACCCCTCACACAGATAATAATGAGAAAAGACTAGGAAGCCCTGTTCCAAAACATAACTTACCAGTAACTGAAACATGACTGAATAATCAAAAAAATAGTAATGATCATTTTATAACAGTGAAGCATGAAATGAAGAATATTTTGCATAGAAATACACAAGTGGAATTGTATCAATATTGCAAGAAGAAAAGCAAGGAAGACTTAGTAATTATTAACAGCAGTCTACAATTTCTTAAAGAGTAGTTACAAAGTTGTCAGTGTCAAATTCTTCTCCATAGTAGCAGAATATACAACAAGGGGCAACATCCACCAATTCTGGTTTGAAAGGTTCGGCATGAACACTGGGAAAATTATCCATCTTTACCAGGAGGATAGTACTACAGTGGAAAGTTTATGCCTGGGGACAGTGAAATCTCCGTGCTAGATTTTCAAGACTCTGTTAGACAAAGCCATAGATGACCTGCTCTAGTGCTGACAATAGTCCTGTTCTGAGTAGGGTTGGTACTAACTGACCTTCAGAGGTCTCCTACAGGCAATAATGTGATTCTCTCATTCTAGTATTGTTTTTATTTGGTTTGGGATTCTTCTTTTCTTCTTTGTGTTTCTTAGCTGTCTTTAAGCCTCAATCTTCTGTGGAAGACAGACCACAGAATGAAACATGAGATTTCCTCATTCATTAACATAAATAATTTCATTAATCCTGTGTCCATAGGAAGTTTTCACTAATATCAACTGCACAAAAATATTAATGAGAAGATTGAAATTAAGAGGCTGAGTAGATATTATATTCTGCATGATTCAGTTTTTACATATTTTGTATAAGCAATCAAAATATTCAGGTTGTGTTTCTTATTCTGGGAGAAAAATAGAAAAAAGAAAGGAAAATGGGTGGTGTCATAGAATCACAGAGTGGTTGAGGTTGGAAAAGATGTCTGGAGATGATCTTGTCTCATCCCCTATGCAAGCAGGTTCACCTGGAGCATGTTGCCTGGAATTGTGTCCAGACAACTTTTAAACACCTCCAAGAATGGAGACTCCACAACCTAGTGCCCATTCATCCTCATAGTTCTAGTGCCCATTCATCCTCACAGTTAAGAAGCTTTTCCTTATGCTCAGACTGAACTTGCTGTGTTTCATTTTGTGCTAATTGTCTCTCATCCTATCATGCTTATTTACCTATCTTGTCCTATCATACTATCAAACAAATTCTAAAATGTCTTCCAAGGCTATTAAATTTAATGTTGATTTACAATACAGAAATGGTCAGATGGTTTATACATATATAGCCTTATTTATGACAGGTATGAATCAGATTCTAGACATGACACATAATTTTCACTTCCTAGGATGAAAGAAGTAGGTATGTTGCTGAAATTCTAAGATGTCTTTTACCTGCACAAGTCATGCAGTAATATGGCTCTAGAAATAACTCAGGCTCATTTCCTTGTCTCTATTTTCCTTCTGTAAGTGATATAAAATTAATTTGTCTCAAAAACATCCATATGTGCATCTCAAGTTTTACAGGATGTATATTACTCTTATTCTCCTGAAGCAGTCCTGGGAAAAAAACAGCACTCTAAATTACACTGCTGTTTTCATTTATTATGAAGAAAGAGTTTTTTCTTGAAAATAAACTTCCTTTTAAACAGAGATTCCTAATTTACTGTGATACTGTTAAGAGAACTCAATTTTAATTATTCTCCAATTCCCTTAGCTTTAAAGATAGCACCACTATTTCCTAACTAAAATATAAGTGGAGGTAAATGATTCAAGAACAAGGATGATTTTCAAGAAATCAGGAACATCTGTAGYCTGGCTTAAAGTTATATTGTCTTTATATAACAATAATTCTGTATTGTCTTCATATAGTCTACATATTATCTATAGATTGTCTTTTATTGAGGTTCTACCGAATTGTCTTTGTTGCTCTTCTGACGTCAAATGTTGTGTTCTGCTTTGTTCTGTATTTGTTTTGTTTTAAAATAATACATTCATTTTTTTTTTTCATGTGCTCATCATTTTTATTTTCATTGTAAATGGATCAGCTTTTACCTCTTCATCTGTCCAATGAGTAGACATTTGCAACTGCTTAAATCCAGTGTAGGCCAGCCAGTCTTCAGTGTCTCTCATGTTTTTCAGACTGGATGTTACTACCATATTTCTACAGACTAAAGAATAAATAAAATGAGCTTCCTGTGGTGTGATGGTTCAGCCCTGTCAAGTTGACTTCTTTTCCCCCACTCCTACAAAACCAAAGAGATGTAATGGAATTCAGCATCAATTGTCTCAGATCCTTGTGTTTTAGYCAAATCCTTTAAAAATATCATTAGCATTCGGATTTGAGATGAAGAGGATGTTATATAATTAGCAGAAAGGATGCATATATTCAATAAATTGAGTTTAGTTTCCTGCCCTAGGTTTTCTGTTTCACTCAGCAAAGTGCTTAATATAAGCTCTTATTTTAATGTCTGATATTCTCTCTCTAGCCTCTTTTTTCACCTACACCATGCAGTGTAGCATCCTAGCTATTGCTCTGGTCAATTACTTCTCACTGACCACAATTTTGTTAGAGGTGATTTTTCATAACTTTTGCACAGGCAGTTAGAATTGAGGGCAATCATGGCTCCTTCATTCCTTTGGACATGAGTTCATTGTGTTGTATATAAATTTCTCTTTCTGTTTCTATATCTGTTTTCACCACACTGGCCTATCAAGTCATTGTCACTTCTAAATTTTAATATAGTAATATATTCTTTTAAAATTATATACAAATGCCTAGTAAATGTGGTTTGTGACTACTTGGCCTGCTGAGTGTATTAGTGATTCAAAGTAACCATCTCAAAACTCTTTTTTTTTTTTTATGGTAGTGAATATAACTTTAAGTAATGACATCGATCTTCAAAATAAGAGTGTGTACGATATAAAAGAATAAGAATATGGGTGAGGTAAAAGATCTTCTCTAATTGGAATCTGATCTGGCAACTCAAAATCAGATTTAAATGCTAACATGAATAATATTTTTTCTTTTTCTCTAGAATTTACTCTTCCAAGTGATTTCCTTTGACCATGGCCTGAAACACACCCTATCTGTCAGGAAGCCTTTTGAGGGTAACGGAGTGTGTGTGTGYGTGTGTGTGTTTGTCCAWATATGTAAGAGAACAGGGAAGGAAACTAGAAGGTGAAAAAGAACAATTTGTTTATAAGGAGGATTAATCTTTCGTCTAAATACCTCTAAAAACAGACAAATGGATTGTTTCAGAAGCTCTCCTCACTGCACTCTACTACTCCCCTGAAGTGGGTGAATGCACAATGTTGTTAYCTCTAATAAAATAAATAGAAAGCTTAGTAATAGCTAACATGGACTAATATGTAATAAAACATATCCAGTAAATGACAAAATAAATTATTGTTCACTTAAAAATACAATAAAAACACACACACCAAAATCAAACATTGAAATTACAATGACATGTAGATCTGAAACAAAATCATCAATCCGAATTCTCCACAACTTTGGGAAAGTTCCACGTGATTTTGAACTGCTATCTCAATAAAGACTCAGACAAACTTCTTGGCACTCTCAAATATCACTTTAAATAAGTCTTCTAGGCTTCATTTATGCAATTGATTAAGCAGTCAATAAGCAAACAATAAAAAAGCTACATTTAAGATTTCATTTATTTTTTAAATCCAATTGACTGTGGAGTGAAATATTCAGCTATCCAAGATGTTTGAGCTTTGAGACCTCAGCTGAGTGGCTAGATACAATAGTTACAATATCATAATTTTCTCCTCCTGTTTCTAAATATTTTTAATTCTATCCTGTCTCTTTTCAGTACACCACTCCCAAGCAAAGTTAGTCAAGATTAGTTCTTGTAAAGGACTAATGACAAATGTTTTGTTGCCCCAGCTATGAGCAACTCAGGACAGGTTGGATCTTTTTTTTTTTTTTTTTTTTTTTTTTTTTTTTTTTTACCATAGCAAAAGAAGAGGTAAAGGAAAAGTCTAGAGATGTAACAGTGTGCTGAAGAGAGTCCCCAGAGAAGCAGACTTTTGGTCTTATTGTGTTTAATGAGATGAGAAGGTTGTTGCAATCAATACTGTCCCTAGGAGGGACTGCTGCCATCCCTTAGTCATGACTGCTTATACTTAATAGCGTGGCAATAAAGACTATTAGATTTGGATGTTTTGTCACTTCCTGAAGCTTGTTGACCTAGAAATCATTTATTTTATGCTACCTAATTCTAATTCWGACCTTTCTGATATGCTGGTAGCCTGCTAATATTGAATAACTGAAAAAGTACTCTAAGAATGGGACAGGATATATGTACTCATACGGTCTGTGGCCTTACCAAAATATGCATTTTGCTACTTGTTTAGGAGGCACAAGTCTGGTAACTTGATAGTTTCCATCAGTGGTAGTGAAAGATYTTTGAGCAAAGCACAGTTGAGCAGTGAAAAGTTTGGGCTCAAACTCCTGGCTCTATAGAACTGTAGGTGAGTTGTATATGATTTCCTGAAAACCCTTTCTTATGCTAAAACACTGGCCAGTTACAGGATAATGTGGGCAAATTATGAACTCAGCAGTGATCATTTTCCCTCTAAATCTACAGTGAGAGTCTTTAATTTCTCTTCTTTTGGTTTCTTTGGCCAACCTAACTGTTCTACTCTTTCTCCTGATTTCCTTCTGTTTGAATGCCTGTCGATATTTAAAGTGCATGTTTGGGAGTATTTTGGGGAGTTTGTTTGAAGATGGATCTCCTCAAAAAGCAAATTTAAGATCCAAATTCAGAGCATTCCAACTTTGGGGCCAGAAAGCTGGAATTTCTTGTTGACTACATCTTGATAAAATCAACAACAACTCCCAATAAAATGTAACTGGTAGGTTTTAAAGTCAACAAAATATGGTGCAAATGCAAATGCAAAAAAAAAAAAATTTTGACTTCTCAGGCTACAAAACAAAGATTTTATGAAAATGATCTTTTAGGACCACTTATGCTCCACTTTCACCACAAGCTCTCAGACTGCACAATCTTTGTGGCACCCAAGCACCCTGAATCCAGTTCATTAAGGAGAAATTCACAAGTTTATCCCTAGATGTGCCTGGTAGGATGCCCTGACTGTGTCTATGATTATACTCTAGGTGTTTGTTGATTGACATCTAAAGAGGAAAGTGGAAACATGAACTTTTTTTGTTTAGCAGAAGCTTGTGTTGCTTGCAGTTCTTTGCAAGTACTCTTAGCTTGCAGGACTAACATTGCTAAATAATCCTGAAGAGTTTCTCCAAACAAGCTCCACAAAGCAGAGTTCCCCACCATCATGGGCAGCCCAACAGTGATAAGTGATTAATGAAAAGGATACTTTGACCGTTCTCCCTTTTCCTTAAGCAGAGCTCTTTCCCTGCAATATAGTATAAGAAGGGAGAGGCATGGGCTACTGAAGACCTTCCTATGCTTCTTGCGGTTTTTCTTGACCAGATAAGCTAGCTTTATAGCTGTTCTTCCATTTAACGAAAGGAAAAGATCTGTCTTTAATTAACTTTTTTTTTTTCTTGAGTTCAGGGAAATACAGGTACCCTAAATGGAAGATAATGGAGTATGCCTACATTTGAACCAGTCCCCTAGGCTACCTTTTTGGTTAATAATACCAGTTATTGGTTAATAAATGTTTATTCCATACTGGTCATAATAAGAGCCAATGGTCTTTGTATAAAGTGAACTATCACAACTCTGACCTTGGTCCAATTTAAAGTGATCAGCTGTAGGTTGAAAATTATTGTGACATTATTCCCTTCAAGTAGAAGGGAATAGTTCAGACCTGCAAAGTGAAAATTTTCTTTGTTAAACATTTGGATCTGTGTAATCTTGCTGTTTTGGTAGCTTACTTTAAAATGCTACTGTGTTATCTGTTTTTCACTTATGAGTAGGTATGCATCCTTGAGCATCCTTGTGCTTTAAATACATCTGGATAATGAAGAAATCAGTCCAATGCAAAAGCAAAAGGAGCTTACATTTATGGTGGTAGCAGCAATGTTGKTACAACATCACACAGTGTCTCCTGGAAGCAGATAAATGTCAAAACAGCATGAAAATCTCCTCTTGCACACTGTTAAGGCTGCCCAAGTTCTCCTAGAATAACATACACAATCATTTTGATACATTCAGAACTAATATCCATGTCACTCCCTTCACAATGAAGATTAGCTTCAGACTATAACTAATTGTCTTGTCTAGTTTAAAATTAGAGAAACCGTCTTTTGTTTTTGCAGATTCCTTCTACAGTCTTTTATTATTCTTGCTTCAGAAGATGCTGGRTATAAAATGGTTTCATGAAAGAGTTAGCAATCTGAGACACAGTAGCGGACATTGCTGAGAATGTAATAGCATTGTGCCTAAGGATGTGGGTGATAATATTTGGAGAGCTAGCACACCTCAGTGGAAATAGTGTGTACTACAAGTAGCAATTTTTAATTAAATAATTTTGTCCCCATTGTTGTCCTAATGTAGCACTGTATTTTGCCTATCTTTTAAGGATTCTATTGTTTCATTGCTGTTGTTATTATTATGATTTTTTAGACAGTCATGTTTTTCATATTCCTCCATTTTCATGTAACTGAAGTTTGAAAACAGATTTATCTTTAACTGGGATGAGTTCCAGGGATGAGTTCCCTATATAATATAATATAATAGGGATGAGTTCCCTATAACCTCAGAATTCTTTCAAAAGCGATCACTTCTCCCAGAATGGTGATAGTTAGGAATTAACTTTGTCAGAGTATCTACAAGGTGCAGCTGGTAATGAAGGGCTATGCTGATATTCAAAAGCACCTGGACAGGCTGGAGAGATGGAGGGATGAGAAGAATCTCATGAAGTTCAACCAACTTCCTAGGCTCCTGCACCAACGGAGGATTAAACCSAGGGATAAAGTGTGGAGCAGCCAGATTTTGCCACATTTTTAGTTCTCCATTTTTAGTTTTTAGTTTGGATCTGTACTATCTTTGAGACCGTAAAAGATATCTATGATAGATGTGATTTATAAGATATTTTATAGGAGTTCTTTTCAAAAGRTCTTTTATTTCCATGGATGCCACCATAAAATCTAATTATTCCTGATTGTACCACAGAATTCTTCAAAGGAGAACAGCACAGTAGATTGTTTGAGCAAAAATCTTTACTTGAGTGGGACACATTTTCACAGAATCTCAATCTGGGAAAGATAAGAAATTCCTTTTGAAACTCCCTTGTTTTAGAACTCGACTTGCTATAGTAATAGAAAGTTACTCTGTATACCATAGTTTTTTTCCTTTCCTTTCTTTGGTGACAGAAGACATTTTAACTCCACATTGTTGGGTTTTTTTCCCATTGAGAAAGATAAATCCTTTATATTGCAAGATCTACTGTAGGCAACCAGAGGTAAACCAACACTGAGCAATCAAAGAATGCTTGCCAATCCCAGTACCTGCAGCTTGTCATTCTATTCTACGCAGTTGGAATCTTTTTGTAGTGAGATAAACAGTGGTGCAAAGGAGTTGATATTTACATCCACCCCACTAAAGTGATTCAATTTCCAATTATCACGGAATCCCAAACTCCTGGACCACATAGATAAATCTGACTTTACAGAATCACAGAATCACAGAACGTTCAAGGTTGGAAGGGACCTCTAGAGATCACCTAGTCCAAACTTCTTGCTCMAGCAGGGATACCCAGAACACGGGGCACAGGGCGGCATCCAGGCGGGTTTGGAAGATCTTCAGAGAAGGAGACTCCAYAGCCTCCCTGAACAGCCTGTTCCAGGGCTCTGGCACCCTCACAGTAAAGAAGTTCCTCCTCACCTGCAGAYGGAACTTCCCATGTTTCAGCTTGCATCCATTACCCCTTGTCCTATCACTGGCCACCACTGAGAAGAGCTTGTCCCCTTCTTCCCTGCATTCTCCCTTCTTGAACTTATACATGTTAATCAKATCCCCTCTSAGCCTTCTCTTCTCCAGAGAAAACAGGCCCAGTTCTCTCAGTCTCTACTCATATGAGAGATGTTCCATTCCCTTAATCATCTTGGTCACTCTCCACTGGACCCTCTCTARMAGCTCCACATCACTTTTATACTGGGGAACCCAGAACTGCACACAATACTCCAGCTGCGGCCTCACCAGAGCTGAGGAGAGGGGGCAGGATTCCCTCCTTGCCCTGCTGCTAACACTCCTCCTGATGCAGGCCACGATCCCATTGGCCTTCTTGGCCACGAGGGCACACTGCTGACTCATGGTTAACTTGGTGTCAACCAGGAYTCCCAGGTCCCTCTCCGTGGAGCTGCTCTCCAGCAGGTTGACCCCTAATCTGTACTGGTGCCTGGGGTTATTCCTCCCCAGGTGCAGGACCCTGCACTTGTCCTTRTTGAACCTCAKGAGGTTCCTCTCTGCCCAACTCTCCAGCCTGTCCAGGTCCYTCTGGATGGCAGCACAGCCCTCCGGAGYGTCGGCCACTCCACCCAGCTTGGTGTCATCTGCAAACTTGCTCAGGGTGCACTCCGTGCCCTCGTCCAGGTCAYTGATGAACAAATTGAACAGCACYGGGSCCAGYACTGACCCCTGSGGKACACCACTGGCCACAGGCCTCCAACTGGACTTGGCCCCATTTATCACCACCCTCTGAGCTCTGCCAKCYAGCCAGYYSTYGATCCACYKCACYRTGCACTCGTCCAGACCACTCTCCYGGAGCTTCCGTATGAGGATATCAAGGGAGAGGGTGTCAAAAGCCTTGCTAAAGTCAAGGTAGATTTATTTGATTTATTGTTTTGCAACTCCACTATTTTTTACCTTGGCCATTGTGCTTACCTGTTTTAAATTATGCATTAAATATGCATTATGTTTACCTGTTTTAAACCTGCATTAGCTTTTTCTTAGGATACTTTTGCCCCTCCATAGCTAGCCTGCGGGCAGCTTTTCCCAGTTAAATGTCTCAAATTATACTTCACCACATCGAATAATATTTAGGATAAATGGTTGAACTCTCCTCTTGCTGAAAACACATTAAAAATTAATTTTTTTTCCACATGCACTGTGTCCCAAACTACCATATTGTAAGGAAGAAACGACTGTAGTGGGAAGTTAATTAGTTGACATGAAACTTCTTTKACTTTTCAGTGGGGAAGTCACAGAAGCTCAAAACTGTTTCACACTGTCCTTCACTCATCTCTTAGAGTTATCACCATGGTACAACTATTTTGCAGAGCTACCTTCTGTGTTTTGGAGTTTTGTCATCCTTCTGTGCATGTGTAAAACGATTTTTCTGCTATTTAAATGGAGTCTTCATTATATATTGCCTACAAATTAGACAAAGCTCTATGTTTTTTCTTTAAGATTGGTTTTCAACTACAATTACTCTTTACAAAAATGACAAAAATATTCCTGTATCAGTAAACAATTTTGCACAAGCACTACCCAGCTTAGTTTCCTTAAGTGACATTTATACATTTACCTTTAATATCTGATTATAGTTTTATTAGTAAATTTTATGAAGCCAGTAATTTTTTTTTTTTTTTTTTTTTTGGTAGTAGTAATTCATCTCTGTTTCCTCCAATGGTTGCCAAAACAGAATTGATATCTTCAATACTTTAAGCTATATAGGATGTAGAAACATCTTACAACAGACACAAAGTTACAGTCTATGGCCTGTTAAGCCATGATAAGCATCTTTTTACTGTCATCATGAATATTTTTTTCCTAATAGCTAATCTCAGTCTTCCTTTTTCATCTTCTTAGAGGTACGCTTTCACTGGGTACATCTGAGAATAGTTTGATTCAATCTTTCCCTATTTAGTAGCTGGAAAGAGAGAGCCATAGATCCCTGCTTGGTCTTCTCCAGGTTGAACAAGTCTCAGCCTTTCATAACACTTTATGCACAACAAATATAATTCTAGAATAAAACTAACTTTTAAAAAGCACTAGAGGAGGAGAAGGAGAAGGAACAGGAGACAGAGGATAAAAAAGATGACAAGAATGCTRACTTGATGTTGATAGAAGGAAGCATGGGAAGAGGGAGTCCTGAGGCAGAAGCATAAGGAATATGAAGGCAGAAGCAAAGGAGAACATGAAGGGGAAAATGTATTTTGCAGAAGAGGTATTCAAAATTGAAGAGCTGTGGAGGTGGGAAATGACAGATCCTCTGTCTTAGTAGAAAAGGGCAAGAGACTGTCCTCTGAAAAAGAAAATGATGCAAAACACCTAGAGCTTTATTTTGATGTATAAGTTTACTTATGACCTGGGGGAAGGGCAAGGAGAAAGGCTTTTGGGGGAAAAATCTCTCATTGGATAAATGGACATAATTTGGARAAAAATAGATGTGCTATGAAGCCTGACATACCAGCCCATTCATTTTTCCTATGCACTTGGAAATTCTTCAGAAGACTTCCTTTCTCTCCCTACAACTTTGCTGYTCTTACATCTTTGCATGCTCTAAAACCATATTGGTTACTGCACAGACCGTATTAAGTGTCAGATTCAGCCACTTTGGCCCAAGCTAACAAAAAACTATTAAAGGACAAACTGTTTGACCTGGAGCATATTAAATTTGCAGGCAATACCAAAATAGGAGGGGCTGCAAATTTATTAGAAGACAGGATTAGAATTCAAAATGATTTTGACCTAGTGGAGAAGGTCCAAAAATAGCAGGGTTCTAACTTTTCAACCACAAAAATAAGTTTCCATTTTCCATCATTTCAGGAATTATACGATAGCCTGAATCTACTATTTCAGTTGCTTTTGATTTATTCTAAACTATTTATCAAACTATTCCAAAATTTAACAGCCTCTATTTTTCATTCTTTTTCCAGCTGAAAATTTGCGTTTACTAAGACAAAACTAGAGTTCAAAGCTGAATAATAAAGAAGTAGAACTATAAGCAGGACTTCYGTAATTAGGTAATATAATCTATATCTTTTGTTGTACACATGTAAGAGGCATAGTTTTTCATGTACATTTGAGAGGAAAAGCAATACAGCTGTCCTTGGTATTTGGATTTGGACTTGGAGAGCACAGTCAAACCTATTAATTCTTGTATTCTCTTGTTGCATTTTACGTATTATTGAGGAATGGAATATCAAACATACTCTGCCATTTGTATAAGTGTGTATCTTGGAAAAAAATGGCTATTCAGCAGCAAAATTGACTCATCACTGAATGAACTAAAAGAACTCACCTTTTTATGGGAGGCTCCAGCCTCTGCTCTAGATCCATTACTTGAGACTATTTTCTAATTATATTACCTTGTTATTTTGTTTCAATTTTCATGATAACCTCTGAGTATTCTAACAAGGCAAAAGTATTTATGGTCATGCGATTTTATAGATGACATTCTTCTTTTTATGACTTTGTCTAACTCATTTTTCCATCCCTATTTTTGTCTCTTCTCTGTATCTGTCATTCTTACAACAGGTTATTGGCACTGTAGAGACATTAGAGCTGCATTTGCCAGAAAGTATTCTGGCCTATAAATGGTAGTTCCCCACTGCTGCAGATGAGCAAAAGTGCCAACCATATATTCATGGTTGCTATAAAGTAACTGAAATAAAAATTAGCTAAATTAGCTAAATCATAATTGATTCATAAATTCATAATCCAGACCTAGGTCTGGATGGAGAGGAAACCCAAGAGGGAAGCCCTGGGAAAACATTTCTCTCACTTCTCCCTTTCCTTCTTTCCCTCTCTCCCTCTCTATTTTATAATTAAAAAATGCACACCACAAATGAGTTTCTCACAAAACAAAACAACAACAAAAAATCACTACTTAGTMAATAAATAATGGAGAATGGTAAAGAGATTTCAGTGCTAATAATCAAGTTTGAGTCACAGGAGTACCATAGCCATGGTTTGGTAATAATTCCAGGTAAACTAGTATTCTCCATTTCTCAGCAGATCTGAGAAAAAAGGCTACCACATTATAAAACTTACGACTGTATCCTTCCAGACCAGATTTGGCTTGTGCTGTGCAGTATGGTTTTCTAACTGTGTCCAGTTATCCATTGTCAAAGATGCATCACACTTTTTTTTTCTTTTTTTTTTTTTGGAAAGTGATTAACTATTTTGGATATCTCAGTTTTCAAATTTCTGATTTGAAGTGCCTTTAGTGGTCTCATTTTTTCCTACCTCCTCTTGACAATTTAGGTCAGTTTGTTTTTCTTGAACTGATTACAAGAAATAGAAATGCCGTTTTTTGGCAGCACCATCCCCCTCAAGCAGCCCAAATCTGCAGCTGATAAGCATTAGGACCTGAAAGGTACAACTAGCTTCCGAACCTGACACGGTGTTCAGTCTGCTTCTCAGTTGACTGAAGCAGTCCAGCAAATTTCTTTGGAAATTCAAGGAAAAACGTTTGGGACATAACACAACATGTAGAACAAAAATCAGTTCAGTCAAAGTTTATTCAAAGATAGATGGAAGCAATTCATATAAAGAATAAATGAGTTCAGAAAGCTTTCGTTCTAAAGACTATAGTTGCCCTGAAAAGAGAGAGAGCATAGTGGATTAGATAGCAATAAAACAATTATTCTTTTAAGTTCTTTCAGTAAACAGAAGGTGGCAATTTCTTTAACATTTTTTGCATGTAATTTGCTGAGATTTTCCAAAAATCTTTCTGATATATTTTTGGTAAAWTCTTGACTTAGGAACATAAGGAGGTATCGTAATGGATCAGATTTGTGGTCCATCTGGTCTGATAGCCTCTGTACAACAGTAACTATCATCAGACATTTCAGAAGAAAGTGAAAAAATCACATACTTGATAGAAGTCATCTCATTTCTTTCCTAATASTGAGGAATCAGTAAACAGATTTTTTAATTTTCATAATACTTTGTTTGCATTATTAAAATTCTGGATATTGTTGCTATATTGATCATTTTTTATTGATTTATTGATTTTTTTTTAATTTTACATCTGTAGCCTTCTTGCCTTATTGTATCRTTTAAAGTCTTATAACACATGAACTCTATATCCTCCTTTCTTGTCCCATTCACTGTTTCGCGTAYTTTTCTTATATCCCTCCTCTTTTTTTCCTCTACAAAGCAGAAGGACTCAGTCCTTTTAGTCCCTTTTCATATGAGGCTTTTCCCGGTAATTACCATCCTCCTTTGAACTCCAAGAGATTGCAGCAGGAGGTCCATTCAGCACAAAATACATCACAGGAAAAAGACACAGATAAAAAGGGCCCTGACAACCTAAGACTTCCATCTGCACAAGGAGGCTGGGTGGCAGGAATAAGGACATGGCTTGAGTTCTGTCCTACAGAAAGTGGAAGAAATCAGTCATAGGTGAACCAAAGAAAAGTCACCAAGGGGGCTTTCTTCTAAGCTCTATTACTTTTTAATATATCCTGACAAGAAGCATTTTGATACCTAACCAAATGATTTCAGGAATGCATAATTTTTCCAGCTGTACTGACCCATGATTGAAAGGAYATGAATATCATTCTAACAACAAGAAGTCCTGAGCACCAAGAGCTTGCATTTGAGTTTCTCCAGAATAAGTAAATTTTGAATATTATTCTTGATTGTGCACACTCCTCTGTTTATTGTTGAACTGCTTTCTCATCAAAAAGGATTTTTTTTTTACTTCAGATCTCTTAAATAAATCTCATTGTTGTGATTATGATCAAAATAAAAARAACTCCAGATTCATTTCCACCAGCTAGTACAAACTTCTACAAGAATCACTTCCAAGATGTTTTCATTTCCAGTACTGCAACTCAAGCACCATAATTAATTCTAAACAGTGTCAGAGGACTGTACATAGAGAGATCTGAATGTGAAATCTGTTCTGAAGATTTAAACTTCCATATATGTGTATCCCTGTACTGAAGAGTAAGGCTGACTTTTTAAGAATGTCTCATTGTAGCTCTGGGGGGCAGATTTTTATCCAGGGACATGTCAGAATTGCTTACCATTWTCCAGGTAGTATTTAGTTTCCTAGATAGAAATCTAGATAGATGGATATGTCTAGATAGAAATCCTATCTAGCATTTCCAGAGTTTTGGAAATAGATGTATTTACATCTGAAACTAAATTGTAAGTTGAAAAAAAATCTTGGTTTTATTCCATGATTAAAATATTTCAGTTTAGTAACACTGAAAATCTTGTCTTTATTAACTCTTTATTCTCTTTCTACCAGCTTAAATTACACTTTTTATTTTAGATTGTTATAATATTTCTTACAAAGATAATAAATACTGTTGACTTTTTGTCTTTTAATAAATAATATATTTTGCAGTTAATTATAAACTAATGTAAAAATATAACTATTGGTCTTGCTTTAGTAATTTGCACTTGTTTTGCCATTGATTACTGATAGTGCAATCAGTCATCTGTTGGTACATTACTGTGAAGCTACTTTAAAAAAAAGTATGTGGAAATAATAATGAAATAAGTAAAATCTAATGCATGGAGTATTATCACCAGTGTTAGACATCTGCATCTGTAGATATTCGCAAGTGTGAAAGGAAATGGGACTGCTTGCATCTGTGTCTGTGTGCATGAGAATGAGAATGATACCAAAATCACTACATGCATGTAATACATTTTTACATGTGACATAATAAACTTCATTTTTTAAAGTCTTTTCTTAACATTGCAAAGACAGGTTCAAAATGTCAGAAGTAATGTGGTTCCTATTGCAACCACAACTTGACCCTTCAATATACTGAGAGTTTATTTGGTATTTATTTATACTATCMTTTTATTTGTTTATTTTAGGCCTTGGCCATTCTCATTTCACAGAAAGTCTGGGACTGATTCATAGATACTGATATCTTCCTTCTCACTGTTAAGTGCATGTTATGAGTGACTTTGAGACAGTCAACAATATTAGTGTATGTCCAGATTTTGTAAGGCATTAGTCCTTCCATCCTTTAAGGTTTCATAATGCTTTTGAAACAATTTTTAGCTCTTTGAGCATGACAGATAGAGAGGGCTTATTCCCATTTTACTAGCAGTGAATCAGGACACTGAGGGATTAAAGTTTCCTCCAATTTTGGATTCACCTGAAATTTTATTTTAAGGAGTATTTATCATTATATAAAACAAATATAGAGCGCCCAGCTTTCACTGACTTCATTTTTAATGCTATATTTTACTTTTTTCAGCAGATTAGCTTTCAAGGTGTCAAGCAAACAGACAGAACACAGGAAAAGAAGAACAAAGATGAAAAGCTGAAAATACTAAGCAAAAATGAATTGTTTTGCTTAAATTAGTTTCCTATTCTCCCTCTGGACCTCCCTACAGGAAAATATTTCAACTGAAATGCTTGGAAACAAACACATGTGACAGGAAGTGCTGGATACCTGTGACAAATGTAAGTTTCCTGCCCTTTCCATAATTTATATTGATTACTACCTTTGTTCATGGCAAGTTGTTGCAAAAATTTTGCTGCAACATCAGAGGTATTTTTTAGGTGAAAGTCACTGAATACAAAAGGTTAATTTTCCTAATTAGTAGCTGAGAGTTGAGGAGTGTGAATATCTCCAGAGAACATCAATATGAAGACCAAAGACTGTCCCTGGGGACATTTTATCTAATTCAGAGTCAGAGCAACAGCTGAAGTAAAAGAAAGCCTGGCATCAAAATGAAGGAAAAGTCAATGAACTAGAGACAGTGGGGTTGAAGCCTGATGGGTTGTTTAGGTCCTGAAATTCAGTGTCATTGAACTATAAACATAAGTAGATAATGGGCAATAATGGATTAGGCTTTCAAATATTAAAACAAAATATACCCTAGGACAAACATATGAGGAAATTTCACTAGACTTTGATGAAAAGCTCTTGCATAATTAGACTATTTTGTATATTGCTACAAAGATTTTTTCTGGAGCATGATCCTGTCTATTTTATATATATATATATTTATAAACTGATTGTGTCTACCTGGATTCTGGTTTCATCAATCCAATTAAAATTTTGCCTTAAATTTGAGCTTCTTGACATCAGTCTTATTGCCTTTGTACCACTCAGAATAACTTTCTCAAGTAAAAATCCAATGGCTTAATAGTGTGTTCCTGCATGAACTTTTATGACTAGTAAAACATCTGATTTCTCACCTAGGAAAAATGAGTGAGATGATTGATGTAGATATTAGAACAAATACTTTCCACCTTCAACTGACTTTTTTTGGGGGGAGGAGGGCTTTGGGCTCCATTTGAATTAATTCATTTTAATTTCAATACTTTAAAATACCAGTTCTTGAGATTGAATTTCACYGTACCAAAATATTTTATTCTTTCATGTAAATGGCCTTTTTTTTGTTCGGGAAATTGACTCTTTTCTGTCCATTGCAATAATCAAATATTTCTTAATATTGCGTATTCTTTGATAGGTTCCAAGTGTAAGGCTATGATTTTTAATAAGATTTTTTTGTAATGTTATGTATCTATTTTATCTTTTCTTTTTTTTCCCCTTACCAATTCTCCTTTTTTCCTATTTTCTCTGTACTCAGGCAAGTTTTGGAACATGGAAATCATATGTGAATTCTGATAAATTTGCCAACAGTGTTTTGCATCTCTAAACATACTACATTAGAACTTAAGCCCACAGATAACAAATTCCCATTATGACAGAACTTACTAATGTCAGTGAGTGCAGCGTATGACCTGGAAAAAAAAAAAAAGCAAAGAAACAAAYAAGCAAACAAACAAACAGACTTCTGAAGAACTGATCTACATTACATGCACTTCAGAACTAAAATAGCTTTCCAAGTGCTGTTAGGTCTGCTAGGTCYGGTCTGTTTGCCAGTCAATAATTGCTCATCTTTCCATATCTTACAAAAGTTCCATCTTCCTCTGACCCATAATGCATCTATCTGGAGCAGAGATGCATAGTCAAAACCTATGACTATGGAAAGACAAAAATGTTCTGACACAGCTTTTGACGTTACTACCATAAAGGACAATGAATAATGGACTTTTGGATTATTTTCAAGTGGAAATATACATCAGAGTAATATTTGAAGTTGTCCGTAAAAGTATATGCATATGTATGTGCACATATTATGTTTATGCATGTGCATGTACATATTTACACACACACACACATATATATCACTTTAGAGGCAAGAAATAATCACAGAGTTCAAGGTCATGCAGTACAACTTACTGTGTTCAGGAATACAATAATATCCAGCCAATAAATACTATATTTATGTGGTGAACTATTATATTCAATATCTGAGAATGAGGTTGTATGCAAGACCAATGTATAAACTGAATTGTATAAAACAATAGCTATGTTTTCAGGAAGGGTCAGATGGTTGATTTTTAATGGAATGAGGAGAAGTATAGCATCACTGGAAAGAGTAAGATCCGTTGACAATGTTAAATTTCATTCCATTTGTTGTTACTGTCATTTGTATGCCATTTTCTAAAGTGAGRATGAAAGGTTCTCACTATTGTATGTGACATGATATGAAGTGAATCCCGTTTTGCTATTGAAGCACAATGCATAGACATGATATGTAAAACCTTGCCCCGTTGAGAGCCATTTGAGTTTTGACATTAATTTCCAGTAGGCAAGGATTCCTCCATAAAGTCATCAGGAAAATCCATTTTTAATGTATTGGTTTTCACAGYTCCAGATCTCTTTTCCTGCTCCAGATTTTGCACTCCTCTTGTAGGTCTCTCTTTTTTTTTTTAACTAACATTTCAGTTAATATTAGAACTACCTCCGAAAAAAAAAAAATCAGTGAAAAGTAGTGCTTGTACTGATCACTATTTTAAGGAGAATCCCACATTCTTGTATTTTTAGTACATTATAGTACATTATAGTAYGTTATAGTACAAGGATATACACTTCTCAAGTTTTTCATTTTTGTTTTTTTCCTTTCAGTTACCACTAACAACATTTGCTTTCACTATGATGACAGGATTAAAATAAGTGGTTTGTATTTGTGACATTATATTAGAAATATCTTCTTTCTCCTCCTGTAGTAAACATGCATTAAATGCTGACATGATAGGAAATGAAAAATGAATCTATCTGGGAAAAAAATCTTGTAAAGACTTCTACATTTACCACAATTTTCYTTTGCTTTAGAGAAAGAAACAGTTTTTCCATTTCTGGAAGGCTGCATTTATCTACTAGTTATTTTTCGTACAAACTAACAGAAAAGCTGTTGGAACTCAGTCAACAAAGGGTGGTTGTGCTCCTAAAGTTCTTATTCTGGCAGCTATTCTTCTGGACTCAAACGAACACCAACTATGCTGTTGCAAGAGCCCTAAACTTCTAAACAGGCTGAAATTTCCCTTGGTTGTCTGGTATGGAAGAAGAGTGTACCAATCTACCTCTCAGGAACAGGCCATAGCAGCCATCCCTATTGCTACACAATGAAGAACCCAAGCTACACAATGAAGAACCCAAGCCTTGCAACAAAAATACACAGGAAAACTGACTTTACTGTCTCTTCTGCTCTCATAAATATTCTTTATTTTTCCCGCTTTTCATCTCTGGACATATTTAAAGGCCTAGGAGTAAAGGAATCTTGTTAGAAGCAAGCAGCACAGCATCTTATTTCCTGATAGATTAGACTTAGAAAAGGCTTAGAAAAGACTTAGACTTTGAAAAGTAAAAGCAAATAYGGTAAAAAAAAAWAAATAAATAAAGAGGGGTAATGGGGGGGAGAGGGAGGAAGAAACTCCAGAAGTAGCAAATTGTCTCTCATATCCTGTGTCCTGTGTCCTGTGCACAGGACATCTAACAGGCAAAGCAGAGTGCGAGTTATTAGACATAATGGTATTTTTTCCTGAAGTCCTTAAGTGATTGAGAATTTCATTTTGAAACACAATTTCAGTCCTTATGAGTCCAGAACGCCAAGTTTCAGTGAAAGTCAGTGACAGCTATATTACTATATCCTTTGAAAAGTCAGGCGATCAAGTCATTTAGATTGCAGGCCTTTTCAGAATGAGGAATCAGCTCTGCCCTGCCCCAGGTAGGAGAATGCTCTGTCATTTGTGAATAAGTATATTTCCTTTGAAGCATGCACYGTAAAGGGACACGCCAAGTTCTCTAAGACGCTTTGGGCATTTGCAGACTAACTCCTAGTGACTTTTTGTTGCTATGTTATTTACCCTGTGATTAGTARGATTTGCAAGGTTTAACTTCCAGGCAGCCTTGGAATTTAAGGCTTTTGCTGCAGTACAAAATCCATATAGAGTAGCAACAGCCAGCAGCAATGACAACAGAGCCTAGACTATACTAGGTCCGGCTTGATGCAGTCGTTATCATTGCTGTCTACTGCTGCAGAATGGTTTTTATTTTTATTCAGTTTTCGTATAGACAGAGGATTCATGCAAACACACTGTACTGTCTTTTTAAACCCTGTAAGCATTAACAGAGAAATGTCACAAAGTAGTATCTTAGAAATCTTGGTTTCCACAGGTTTCTTGAAAATTGGTAAGTAGATAGTTCTCTAGTGTYCAGTGAAGTTCAGCTCTTATTCTTTTTGATACATTCGTCAGCTGAAAGCCTACAGCTGACTGATTTACTAATCAATCTCAGACTTTGAATCAGTCATATAACAATATGTGTAATAACACATCTTTTTCAGTCACTATGTAAAAAACAAACAAACAATCAGGATATGGGAAATGATACTAGGAATATCCCTAGAGAGCTACAGATTTGACATTAGTGCAGCAGGAACCCTTTGACAATGGGAGGGAGCTAGATGGTCTAGGAACACATAGGAGAAAATGGAGTTACAGAAATGGTTTGGGAAGATGAAGAAAAACTGCATTACAGCATCAGCTGTATGGAACAAAAAAAGAGGGAAAGAAAAGTAAACTACACTAGGGGATCCAGAAAATCTAGAAGAGAGAAAAAGAAAGAAGGCAGGCCTTCTTGCACCTGYCGTTCACAAAACTATCATCTAGGATAGGTCCCTCAAGAGGTTATCACTGGGGGACTTCCTGTACAGTTACCTGATCGAGCTACTTACCACCTCTTATGAAGGAAATCAGTTGAATATATCTCAGATGTGTGGTGTCCTTGAACTCCAGGCATAAACAGTGGTCATATGTATAAATAAAGTATAAATATATATTTTTGCATTGAAGATTTTATGTGAATGCTTTACTTTTTTTCTGTTATTTTCACTAGACTATCAGCTGTATGGTTTTAGTAATTGCATGGTATATTTTAATTGRGAAGTAAAGAGAATGCCTACTTATGCCATACATAAGGCTTCTGGCCAAAGTCAGTTCAAGGCCTCACAGCAATGCAGATGAAAGTCAATATCTGTCTGTGTTCAGAGGCTTGGGCCAAGGTGTTCCTGCCAGCAGGGAAGGAAAGAGAAAACACTTAGGGGTGGGAATACTGGGTGTTCCAAAGTTATGGTTCCTGCTGCTGACAGAGGTCTGGGATCTGTAGGGGATGCTGTTTGCTGCTACAGAGGGGTGCAATCACTTCTGCTCCTGCAGCAACAGCTGCCACTCCACACATGCCTACCTCCACCGCAGCTGCAGCAGCAGCCAGGCATGGACAACACCCTGGCCGAGCCCTGCCTGATTTGCTGCTCCTTAGCAGCAATCTGCCTTGCTTCGGCCAAGAGCCAACTGTTTCTTGCATACAGTGRGTTTGTTATATGAAATTTGTATTCAGTGAAGATTCTGATTTTAGGAAGAGTTGTTGGAAAAGGGAAGAAAAGCTGAGGGAAAACAAATGAAATAAACAAGGAYGACAGCCTGCTAATGTGTAATGTTTGCTTCTATGATGGGTCTTGGTTTTTTGTTTTTGTTTTTGTTTTCTTTTTCAGTCTGCCACATGTAGACGATTTCAGCTACTCCAGCTGTTCCTTTATTCCCATGTGGGGGATAGAAAAGCCACAGACTCCACAACATTGTTGTTCTCCTGTATCCATTGCACAGATATATAGGGGCAAATGTCGGCTGAAAAACTGTGATTCTCCATTAAGGCTGTTTCTTGAAATCCTTGGATGTTGCGAGGCTTTGTACCTCTCC
>NW_020454483.1:285571-315768 GCF_003342845.1 Nothoprocta perdicaria
TCCTTTCCACTATTTCTTTATATGAAAAAGAAAAAGGGTAAAGTTTAGTGGCAAGAAAGGCAGATCATAAAGTGTAACTGATGGCAGTTCTTATCCACATCTAGCAGCCTAGTGTGTTGATTCCCATCCTTATCTGCAGTGGGCATCACTGTACAGCTCAAGCAGCGCGGCTTGGTTTGGTCTGTGGGTAATGTGCCAGGACGTCCCACTTATGAACCGAAACTGCCYGCCTGCRTGAGAGATACAGGATTTGGAACCTSTGTGTGTCCTGCTTCACACCTTTAAAAGGTGTGACAGCCTTTTAAGGTTTCCACTATGTAAGGGGTGGAAAAATAAAGCATGAGTGCCTACTATTGTTACTTTGTTTGACTGCCTCAAACACTTGCTGATAAAAGATCACACAGCGTAAGAAAACACTATAGTGCTTTCCTGGGGCTAGCAGTGCGCTCCATTCAGCTCTGCTAATCGCTAGTTGCTATTTGATAATTGATAAGCCTATTCCTTAAAACAATTGCACCAGTTAATGGCGGATGTTGTTATCGCAAAAAAATCAGCTAGCTAAAGCCCTGTGATTGTGGCCCCTCTGGATTAATTTACTGTCTCTTTGAATGAGATAGCACTACAGGAAGAAGAGAAATTTGTTTAATATGTTGCTTTTTATGTTCCTAAATTGCTCTGAAATCCTTGTAGATAAAGACTGCATGTCAGGGCTTAAATCACCACAGTGCAGGAACTTATTGTGTATTATTTTCTGCTTAATGAACAAGATGTAAAATGTGGGTATGTATTTTATGTATTACTGTAGTATTATGATAAAAGGCAAGCAAACAGTGTTTGGGTGTGGACTTGTAATGGTTTGTGATTTTTCCCCCAACGCTGCTTTGGTAAAAGCGAGCTAAAGGCACTGTGGCAAGCCCAGGTCCGCCTGAGGACATGCCACAGTTACTGCTCCGCTGTGCCCCGGGACCTYTTGGGACTTCATGTCAATGTCAGGAATCTCCGCCGTATTGAAATAGATTCATGTAGCTGTGGGAAGGACGGTGCACTCCTCTCTTGCARTGGGGAAAGCCACCAGGAGAGGTCAGTGTCCCACAGAGGCAGAGCCCCTCTCGCCGGTGCCGCCTGTGCGGCCGCCGGGAACCGGCCTCTCCCCCTCAAAATGGATGCACGAAAGCTGCGTGTTTCTTACGTGATTTTCCCCATCTCTTTGGAAGCCAGAGAACTGAGATAACACACAGGCCTCGCCTAAATGAGGCACCTCTCTTTGTCACCTGGCATTCCTTCCGTAACTGATAGTGCCCGTTGCTGGGATGATGCTCCAGCCTAAAACAACCAGACACCTGAATCCTCCTCTGGAGAGCTGTGTTTGAATCCCTTAGCAGGAAAAGGGTCTGAACCCTGGTCTGAGCCAGACTTGTGGACAGAAGCATCACAGCCCAGGTTTCTGTTCTGGTATCTGGGTTACAGTGTAACCCATTAAAAATTGATAGAGAGGAATCTGTAGTCCCTGCTGGAGCTGGTCCACTTCTGTGAGAGCTGCCTGTCAGCTCTGGCCCCACAGCACCATAGCTCACCTGGCCTGGGGCCTGACAGAACCAGCCCCCAGGCCTGTGCCCCCTGGGGGCTGCCTTCCCCCCCAGACCCAGGACCTGCGCTGGCACCTGGGGATGGTCAGGCTGTGGCTGACCCTGGTCACCATCCCTACACTGGCCTGGCTTGCTGTGGGCTAACTAATAAGACTGAATTAAATAAATTGTTTAGTCTTGCAAGCCAATAGTGAGGAGAAACACTGCTGCAAAGGAGGAAATGATTTTTTTTTTCTTCATAGTCTAATCATGGGCTTGAACTGCTGTGAGGGAAACTTAGGGTAGGTACTGGAAAAACTTTCTCAGAGTAAGCAGGGAGATACGTTGGAATGTACTGGGAGGTTATAAAACCTTCAGTGCTGAAATCTGAGAAAAACAGGTTGTGGAAATGTCTACTAGGAATGTTTTTGGTAATTTTGATAGTCTTTGGTCTTGCCTTGGTCAGCAGAATGGAGAACAGATCCTCTCAAAGACCTTTTCAAGCTGTTTATTATCTTTCATTGATAAATCCTGAGGCACACCTCATATTTCATTGTTAGAAAGAGTTTTAATTAATCGCATTTATCTCTTTTCTGCTTAGGTGGGTTGCCCTCTAAGGTTTAAAGTTTTTGAAACATATAGGTAGCATATCTCCTGCCTAAATTTGTGGAAAATATTCACCTAACTATCCGTTACTGCAGAACTCTGCATTTCCATACTTATTTTCAGGGGTTGTCTTTACCATATGCGTAACTGAGAGGAAAAATGCAGTCTTCCTTTACACCCCCAACACTCACACACACATAGACCCAAAAAGACACAGATTACAAAAGCATATAATGAAACAGTGTCTGTGTCATTCCTTTTTCTTCTGTAAAGAATGCCTATCTCTTGACTTAATCTTCCCTGACTAAATTTTCAGTGGACTTACCTTGTAGGGATGTCATAGAACACAGACKTAATGTATGCAGCTGACATCCTGACATATGAAGTTCAGCATAGCTTCAGCATATGAAGGCTTTGGCTTGAGGTTGCTCGTTTTCTGATAACTTTTCCTGTCCTCTTGTGCATAGAAATTAGTTATACAAGTCCCTTTGTCACTTCATAGTTACGCAAGCCTCTTTGTCACTTCCTCTCTAAACTAAAGATGTTTAATTTAAAGTTATTTTTGTATTGTTTTAATGGTACAGGCCTCCTTGCAAAGTACTATAACTCCATTTTTGCAATATCCTAGTTAAGAAATAGTTGTTTTTAATTTTGTTAGGAAAAAAAAAAGGCCATTCACTATTGTAAGTATCATATATCATTTCAAAAAACAAAAGCAGACAATGGTTTCTGATTTGTAGCTGGTCTTTCATTAGAGATTACTAAGCAACACTAGGCTGATCTTAACCCTATATTTCTCCTTGAAAAGCAATGTCTGCTTATACTCAAGTCAAAATTGGGTTCATGATGGCATCAAAAGCATACATAGAGGCACTTAAAATAAATGGTTTTTACTTTATAAGGCAGGAGTTCATATTTGTGGCCTTTGTTGCAGAAAGTTGGGCAATTTCATGATTTTTCGGGATAAGGTTAATCGAAATACATTGAGCATTAATTTATGGTGCAGCTTTCAGCCTGACCAATATTGGCAGACATTTCTGTGATTCAGAGAAAAAGAACTTTTTCCCTCCACCTGTTTTTTTTTTTTTTCATTATCGGTTTCTTCCCATCTCACGCGCTGCTGCTTCCACTGTTACCTTATGGGTGCCAGCCTAACCTGCTCATTTGTCAGGTTTATCTCTAAATTGGTTTAAACTTTATGGTGACAGGGCCTCCTAGAATGTGTCCTCACAGAAATACTAATGTGAAAATTACCTAAGTGAACTATACTGAAGTAATGGGAGAGTTACAAAGCTGTTYTCCCTATTTTTTTTCACAAGCAGCATTCCATGTCACCCAAATAATGTTGCTTTCAGCCACAGCTAGCAAATCTACCCTAAGGCCCAGGTGAAAAACCTTAATAAGCATTGTAATTTATCCCCTTTAGGATTTGGAAGAACAACTTCAGTACAGACAGACTTCTAGAGGCTTCCAGGACGAGACATTTTCCCACAGTTCATTGGAATCACTGTCTTAACAGAGTAAAAGAGCCAGAGGATATATCCCCAGAAATCCGGCAAGTGCTGACTAGGTAACTCAGGTATCACTTTGTGGAGTAGCTGCCCTCACCAATTACCTAAATGAATGCAGTGAAGTTTGCTCACATAGAGAAAATTCTCCATGACCTGATTGGTAAGGCTCTCTCATTTAAAATAATTCCTTAAGACCTACCTTTGATAAGATTAGTCTATAAAAAAAAAGTACTGAGAATAAGGAGGGAGTCTTATTTTAGCTATATGTAGTATATTATAAACATCAATTTGTTTTTTATGACAGAAGCAGCTGGTAATGACCTCTCCTTAATGTGATAAAAATAGACCGATAGTGACTTATACAAAATACTTCGATTTGAATAAAATACGTCCAACCAAAATAATATTTTATAGCTCTTTTAGAAAATTCCACTGGCATTGGTATAATAGCTCTTTTCAGTTCAGCAAAGGAGAAAAAAAGCAGGCTAGGATTAAATGCATATAATTTAATTAACTCAATTTTATAAAGTACTATTTTGATTTTGCTTCTAACGCTTGCCTGAGAGAGGAAAATGTGGGCAGTCTCCCAAATAATAAATAAACACACAGTATTTGATGACTGGGCTCATGTAATTGCGAAAGCAGGAATAGCTAAATCAGCAGTGGAAAAGTTAGCAAACTGATGGAGGAGAAAAGTAATGTCAGGGCAAACTCCTCTGATTAAAATCCCAGGCTCACATGTCCCATTTCAGAGCAATGTATTCAGGTGCACTCTGGATTGAGTTGTAGGAGAGAGGAAGAGTATTCAGCTATGTGGGCTATGAAATAGCAGGTCTTCACAACAAATCATATTCTTACATAGATAAAAAAATTTATTTTCTTCTAATCTTWTCCCTAGAACAGCTGGGCTATTTTTGCCAACATCTTTTCTGATAATTTGAATTTAAATCAATCAGAAGTATATGTTTAATCAGTAAAAATTGGATTTGGGAAAATTGAGCTAGAACTTACTTTTGATAAAGATGGAAACAATGGAAAATAAGAATTTAGAAGAGATTTGTGAATAACCTTTTGGTAAAGGTACCGTGACTCATTCTACCCATA
Source organism: Nothoprocta perdicaria (assembly GCF_003342845.1). Taxonomy (NCBI): domain Eukaryota; kingdom Metazoa; phylum Chordata; class Aves; order Tinamiformes; family Tinamidae; genus Nothoprocta; species Nothoprocta perdicaria. Next base: position 290,358 of record NW_020454483.1, read on the forward strand.
CCAACAYTTCTCTCTCTAGTTTTTTATTAGGTCTGTTTTTCCTCTGCAAACACTGCAGTCTCTAAAAATTTAAACACTGAAATGATAACTGTGGAACAACTAGAAAGATTGTATTATTTGAATTATATTGACAAAATTAGGTATTTACACAAAAAAAGGATCAGCTTCATATCCACCTTCCATGAAGTCTGCTGAGCTATGGTAACTGTGCTCTGATTGCAGCAAATGCAAGTGGAGTGTCTTGCATTAAAAGCTCTGCCAAGTCGTATCACTTCAGATTTACCATGGACTAAATGCGCTCATGTGGATTGTTATCATGGCTCAGTTGATCCGCAGTAACTTGTTAAGCCATGATGACTCAGTTACAAATTTGAGCTTAAAGGGAAATGTTTCAGAATACTACTACTAATGATGCTATACTTGCCATAGTCTAAGGATATGATTCRCATTAATACAAGATCTAACAAAAGAGCATCCCCATCTATGTGCCTGCAAGTCCATATTAAAAGATAAATACTAAATAATAATCAAATAAATAAAGGCTCTAAAGAGAAAAAGTGCTGTTTAACACACAGATGATGATCACTCTGTGCTGCCATCCAGAGGGACCTGGTGAGTTGGGCAGAGAGGAACCTCATGAGGTTCAACAAGGACAAGCGCAGGGTGCTGCACCTGGGGAGGAATAACCCCAGGCATCAGTACAGATTAGGGCTTGACCTGCTGGAAAGCGCCTCCACGGAGAGGGACCTGGGAGTCCTGGTTGACACCAAGTTAACCATGAGTCAGCAGTGTGCCCTTGTGGCCAAGAAGGCCAATGCGATCGTGGCCTGCATCAGGAGGAGTGTTGCCAGCAGGTCAAGGGAGGTGATTCTGCCCCTCTACTCAGCTCTGGTGAGGCTGTACTTGGAGTACTGTGTGCAGTTCTGGGCTCCCCAGTATAAGAGGGACTGGAACATCTCTTGTATGAGGAGAGACTGAGTTGGGTCTGTTTTCTCTGGAGAAGAGAAGGCTGAGGGGGGATATGATTAACATGTATAAATTCATGGAAGGAGAATGCAGGGAGGAAGGGGACAGGCTGTTTTCACTKGTGGCCAGCGATAGGACAAGGGGAAATGGGCATAAGCTGSAGCACAGGAAGTTCCGTCTGCAGGTGAGGAGGAACTTCTTCCCTGTGAGGGTGCCAGAGCCCTGGCACAGGCTGCCCAGGGAGGCTGTGGAGTCTCCTTCTCTGAAGGTCTTCAAAACCCACCTGGATGCTGCCCTGTGCCACATGCTCTGGGTGTCCCTGCTTGAGCAGGAAAGTTGGACTAGAGGATCTCTAGAGATCCCTTCCAACTTTGAATAGTCTGTGATTCTGTGACTCTGAAACACTTTCATGTTCTTAGATGCACACATGAGTCTTTTCATTTTCATCTTTACTGATGCCACTCATTTTCATTTTTACTAGAAGATGACTTTTGATCAAGAAAAGTGTTGTCATTCAGGAAAACATTACAGCACATACTTGAATTCCACTGAAAGCACAAGAATTTAACTATAAGTTGATTTTTTTTTCCTTTTTGATTGAGAGACTGAAAAAAACAAACAAATGACCTTATTTGGAAAGCTATCAAGGTTGGATTAAAAAAGATTGAGATCTTAGAAACTGAGAAAGTGTCTAGATTTTTATGTTTCAAAGTGAATGGGATAGTACAAACAAGATTTGCTCAGTGGAATTATAAAGATTAAACATAAAATAGTTTTTTTGTTTTCTTTCAATAATATGATCTTGCAGTTTGTTTACTCTTTCTAGTACTTACTGTATTTGGAGACAGTAATGGGCCTGTTTTCTCTGGAGAAGAGAMGGCTSAGAGGGGATMTGATTRAYATGTRTAAGTTCAGGAAGGGAGAATGCAGGGAGGAAGGGGACAGGCTGTTTTCACTGGTGGCCAGCGACAGGACGAGGGGTAATGGCCACAAGCTGAAGCATAAGAAGTTCCATCTCCAGGTGAGGAGCAACTTCTTTACTGTKAGGGTGACAGAGCAGTGGAACAGGCTGCCCAGGGRGGTTGTGGAGTCTCCTACTCTGGAGGTCTTCAAAACCCGCCTGGATGCCACCCTGTGCCACATGCTCTAGGTGTGCCTKCTTGAGCAGGAAGGTTGGACTAGATGATCTGTAGAGGTCCCTTCCAACCTTAAATATTCTGTGAATCTGTGAATCTGTGAGACATGTTAAAAACAATGGCTAAATTAATCCAATAAAATATTAAATTTTGGACTGGAGTAACTGATGGAAGAGCAGTTCTATGCATACTCTAAGAAACTTACTTTTCCTATTGAACTTCACATATAAATTAGCTAGCCCACTTTGAACTGTTTAAGTAGATATGGGAAATGCAGTATCATCTTCAAGAGACTGTTTATTTTTCTTTACAAAGCTATAGTAGGGTGAAAATTTATAGTCAATTACACTGAATTTATTAGATTAGGTATGCAGAGGAACGGGATAATAGCATAGTCATATGCCAATGGAGTTTTGCCATCTGTTATTTGCCTTTAGCAACGTACAAGTTCTCACCACGGACAACAATAGTATATAGTGAAAAAGTAAATGGGATATATGTTTTTAAATTCCCAGCTGGGTATATGATCCACAATTATCAAATTGCAATTGCATCATTTAGTAAGAAAACAGAATTCTTTTCCAATATTTTACAGTTGAAAAGATTTGCTAGAAGGGTCTTATTAATTGCATTTAACAATCTTTTGTAAGAAGCCTGTGCAAAATGTGCCAAAAGCTATTCAGCCCAAGGTTTAAGGATACAGATCTAGATAAAGCTGTATTGACAGCAGCAGAATTGTACAGAATTCATTTTAGCTTTGCCAAAAAACATGTGTAAACACTGACATTTTTGTATTAAAGTGAGAATTGGTCTGTGCATAAACATTAGCCTCCTGAAACAGATCTGAGAAATGGACATAGATGACACAAGACTCTAATGTGGCAGAAGCCAGACACCTAAATCTGAAATCGAGCTACTGAAACCCTCTATCCAGAAATGTCATCCAGCTATTGCTGACCAGGTGACCTCTGCTGTCCTGGGCTAAGTGTGGTTCCTAAGAAATGGAGTGCTACCTCTGCACGCACAGGCACCCTGTTCTTCACAAAAGGTAAAGTTAGCCTGATGCCAAGCACACCGCAAAGCCTTGTCTTCTCTTAGAAAAGAGGAGTGAAAACTCCTCTTACTTTATTTCTTCCTGGCAATCTGTAGTTAAACTCCAAAATCACATTATGCACTCTCTGGACCAGGACCTTCTGCACAATTTAGTAAGGGCCACGGAGTTAGTTTCTGGTAAAAACATCTTTTGCACTTCTTTAGAAATAGTCTTGGACTCCTCCTGCCTAGTGGCACAACTTGGGCAAGAAAGATGGCTGCCGTGCTGGCCATCAGAGCCAAGTTTATAAAAGCATATGGCTAACAACCTATGTATGGGGAGGTATATAGACCTCCAACATCATAGACTATATCTCCTATAAGTCACTTTGAAAGACGAAATAAATGGATTGTAGGCTGCAGACAGTAGGAATAAAATAAATTGTTTTCCTTTTTTTAATGAATCATAAATGTGTATATATGCCTTGGAAAAACAAAATTTGTTTATAGTGAATTATGTGAATTAAATTTGGCTTCTCTGATSTCAAGTGTTCATCCTTGATGCCTTGTTGCCTCTGTGATGGTCCCCACCAAGCTTGTCTTACAAAATTCAGTCAGTTCTGAGTAATTCTGTGTTAACTGTGACACAGCAAAGTAARTATGGCATTGTTACTGTACTTGCTTAGTCTGTATCTACTTAGGAGACTGACTTCCTAGGGACATTTGTAATATATCTTATTCCTGCTTGTCTAACACCTTGCTGGGAAAGTTGGAGAGARGCATTTACAAAACATACCTTGACATTTTATTTCAAAAACAAGKAAAAAATTGGACAACCTATTTCTGGGCTTTTGGGATTACATTTACATTTATCATTTCACTTTCTATTCTCACTACTCCAAGAGTTTATAGAGCAGAATATCAAAATAATCTACCTATTGAAATCTCTTTTTTTTTTCTAATTTGTTTTTCTGAATTTCTTTAATAAAAATGAAGYTTTAAAAGTAGACAAACTCTAAAATTTTAGTAATAACAGATGGAGTAGGCTCATCTTATCCTTTAAAACTATTCTTGTAGAAAATAAAGATAAGAAACATTATTTTAGTGAAATAAATAGGCTTAAGCAGAGAAAACAAATTTGATTAAAAGTATTTTGAAAATGTATTTGATAAATTGAATGAATGGTGTTTTGCATTTGCAGTGCTTTTAACTTGATAACCTCAAACCAGTCTGCAAGCTCAGATAAATTAATTCTTGAAAAATTGAATCACATAAGAATGAAATCTCAACTAATATCTCTCTGTGTGTGCATGCATGTGTGCGAGTATATGTGTATGAAATTGAATATATTTCACATGTAATTGTATTTTTTTCTTCAGTTTTTCCTAGTTCTGATCAAGTTATTCTGGCATAATTTAAGGATGAATATTTGTTTGCCATTGTATGGGAAGTAAAAAAGTTGCCAAAAACCTAATTTCTTCCATATGACCGTACCAACATGTACACTGAAAGTTCTGCAAAAATTGTTTCTTTTTAATATTAAAAAGATACAGGTGGAGAGACTTACTGACTTTKTGTGATCATTTTGTGAACTTTCAGTGAACATACTTTCAGTCTATAYATACCTCTACTTATGAGTTTTCATCATCCTTAATATCTCAGGTTATGCTGGCTATGGCTAATTTAACTTCACAGGCTACGGCTGATTTAACTTCACTTCTACTTTTGAGGTAGAGCCTCAAAACTTATTAAATTTTCTTAGAGTATCATTAGAATTTAATATTAAATTTATTAATAGATTAATTAACATTAAATCTGCTTAGAGTATCATTAGAACATTACCTTCTAGAAGTGTTGCGTGAGTTAGAACACAGCTGAGTTTACCTGGGAAAGGTGAGAAGAAGAAAGACAAAGAGTAGGACCTTACAACAGCAGGAAAAGGAGCAAAGACATAACACAAACACGCAGGATTTCCCTAGAAATCTAGAAACCTAGAAAACTAGTTTCCCCTAGTTTTGGTGCTTTTTTGAATGACTCGTAGATGTACATTCTACTTTTCACTACACAGAGACTAGCAACTATCAAACAGGATTAAATACTTTCCTGCAGCAGGATCAGTTGTCCCAAAGAAGCAGCACCTTGGGATTTCCTGTGCTGTGAGGGTCAGACCATCTGCCTGGGAGGGGAAGGATATGCAGGGTGGTGGGGGAAATGAGGGGTCTCTGCTTGAGCAGGACAGGTTGGACTAGATGATCTCTAGAGGTCCCTTCCAACTTCAACCATTGTATGTTTCTGTGATTCTGTGATTTTGTGGTCAGCCTTTGTTTAGCTGCTGTTTGGAGATTACAGTCAATGCTTACATTTCTAGGGCTATGAACTCAATTATGACACTTGTTGTATGTCATTCTATCCTAAATTTTGCACAAAACTGACTATAAAAAGGCTTGCAATAGGTGAAGTGTAAATTCACTTGAATAATCTAGCTAATAATACTTTGGGTTTATGTCCTTGAACTTGCTCTCATTGTGGACTAGGAACAACGGAAGATATTCTATTGTGTGTGTTCATATGCTGTTAAATCAATATGCTGCTGGAGGGAAATCTTCCACATCATTTGTAAATAATGGTGTGAGTTCTGCTCTCAGCAGCACTGGTGTACATGCAAAGTGCCTCCATTGACTTCTGCAGTGTTATGCATTTTGCTGCATGACTAATTTAATCCTCTTTCCCTCGTTTAACCATCCACACTGAAAATTCTTACCCTAACCAGAGATGTAACTGTTGCAAAGAACTGCCACTTCAGATCAGCCCTCCTAAAGAATCTATGTACTAAAATATATAAAATATAAATGGGGAAACAGAAGAAAAGATGACAAATCAGGAAGACATAATATCAGATAACTTCTGAGCCATAAGAGCCAGAGGAAACTGTCTAGGAAAGTATGGTCTCTAGTGATACAATATGTTTATTTGCGCTCTGTGTGTTTCACAATACATTAGATTTCAAATCTGTCACTGGTCTCTTTCCCTAGCGTTGCCTTTTGGTGCTCAGCTTTGAAAATGTCAAGTCTTGAGCTTTACACACATGCAACTTTCTGACCCTGAACTTCATTATTATAGGAAATTATGGCCTCCCACTGAACTCTCCTGAAAGGCCCTAGTGTAGCTGATGCAATAAATGAGCTATCTTGAAAACATATGTCTTTAAATGAGTGTGRACACATTTATTGAAATCTTATTTCATCAGTAAATACAATTAAGAGTCTTCACTGAAAAAAACCTAGTCAGAATAATAAGCAAATTATCTAACATCTGGGACAAATATTGTGGGATTTCTGACATTTGTCAAATTGGTCAAATCTGGAGAAGTCTGAAAGGATAAAAATATATTCATGAACTACTTTGATGTTTTGGTGAATGTAATAGAATGTAATATAATGTAATTCAACAGATGAGTTGTAGAAGTACTTAGTTAAAAGGTATCAGTGGATTTAAGTCTTAAGGAATAACTCTTTACAAGCAAGAGAGGTTGGAAGCACATGTTTTGTTTTGTTTTGTTTTCCTGATTCCATCAGTATTCTATTGCCCAGATTTACTTATTTCCTGGTTCTACTTGMAAAATCTACTTGCATCATTACCTAAATTTTGAAATTGTTTTCCCTAATAACAATTTCTAATTAATTGGAAACTGAGAAAACTATTAAAAAAATGTTAAGAGTTCCAGGACAGCATCTCATTAAATCTTTCCATGTCATCCAATAATAGTGGATAAAGTTATACTGTCCACACTGTGAGATGTTTTTCTTCCCTCCTGTGTGAATTTCAATTGCAAGTTACTTCCACATTTTTGTCATTTTTTTGTGGCATAGTGCAGAAGCTACATTGGGCATTTCTAAATGTCACTGGAGAATTTTGTGTCTTTTTTTAATGCAACTAAAGTACTAGCCTTTTGATGAATGGGAATTATCTGGATTCTGAAACTCCTTTGTCTTTGAACAAAGATGATTTTAATAGGTGTGTAGCAACTGGCTCTTTGACAATCTCTGTCCAAACACCATTTCCCTATAGTAAGTCCTTTTGCAATTGAAGTTAATTAGACAGAGTAAAGAGTGAGCTTCCTTATTGATCACATAGCCAAATAAACCACACAAAAAAAGAACTTTGAAACATCATCAGCAGTAACCTGCCCTTCAGCATTCTCTTCCAACATTAAAAGACTATTTTGCAGTGCTAAGAAAAATAACATGAAGCCTTATGTGTCATAATCTCACCTTTGCAGTATTTGTCTCAACGTACATAAACCTTACAGTGTAAAATCTCTGTGTTAAATAGTGGCATGTAAAATCATTTACTCATGATCATCGTAATTTACTCATGTAAAATCATAATTCAATAACTCTGCTTAGCTAAGGTAATAATTGGGGACTTCAAGAGGCTCCAGCTGAAGCAGGAGTTGCCTAACTCTCCAACCTGTATACGCAAAACATGTAGAAGCCAAGCCTATGTGCCCACAGGCAGGAGCTCATGTAGGAAGCAAGACAGCACAAGCCAATGCAGAGAGACAACTGCCAGTTCCTGAATGCTGCTGCTCAACATAGTCAACAGCACGATACACTMCAGAGATAATGTACGGAAAAGTCTTGGGGGAAAAGTTGGGTCAGCCCCAATGCCAGTGTACGAGACAAGAAGCAGAAAGRCAGTGCCCAAAACACTGACCTGCTGCACCTTGTACCTGTGGAAATTTTCCTGCTTTGCTCCTTGAGCTCTTACACCCTAAAGAGACTCTCTGATTGTCTCGCACCACTGGCTGCCTGTAATGTATTCTGTTCTTCTTAACTGACTAGATATTGGAATTCCCACTTTTTTTCCTCTRACACATATTTTCCAGTAGTTAAAAATATATACTTCAGAGGGTTTATATATTTATAAAATAAAGTCAATTTATCTAAAACTACCTGCTCATTCCATTCAAGAACACTTTTCTTGTTAATAGACATCCTGASGATGTGGACAGCATGTAGAAATGTCCATATTCCTCTTGATTTGCTCTTTGTTTTCTTATTTCTTTGTTGCAATTACTGTGTTGGGCTTGTACGGCGACCAATAAGTAATAGAGTAGAAAGCTACTCAGCTATTTTTCATCCCCARTTTATGACTCATAAAGGTTGTCTGGGAAAGTTTGTAAACATGAAAAATCTCTATTAAATATAATGACCTTATTATCAGTCTTACACATCAAGGAAGTTCTTGCTGAGTTAGGATGAATAACAAAGGGTTAAGGGGTATATTTAGAAAGTAAATGCTTATATAAGGTGAGTTAGCTAGTTTCACAGGCAAGAGAGTAGAGGAGCTAGTGAAAGAACCAGTTCTCATAGAACTCCACCCATGAGACTCCAACAAAGGCAGTAAACAAGCAGTAACATAGGATGAACCAGTCAAATGAAATGAAGGCGTACACACCCAGTCTTGGGTTACTTTCAGCATTTATATATTAACCAAAATTGTTAAATGGGATTAGAGTACGATGACATTTAAATCTATCTAACATTCCATAATTTGCTTGAAACAATAAAGAAATATTTTTTACTGTAGCAATTTACCAAACATTGGGAGACCTGGATGCACAGGTGCATCCATATCTTTTAAGGGGAGAGAAACAGCTCCTACAATAGGAAGGAAGGAGGAGAGGTTAGGAACTTGTTTGTTTGCTTGCTTTTGTTGTTGTTTTGTTTTGTTTTTATTTTTCTCTCTTAGGACACCTCCTCCTCCTCTCTCTCTTTTCTGTTACCTTCCTATGCATTTTGTTTATTGTTTTCTCTTTATTTCTCCACATTTTACTTATTTCTACTATTTCTTTCAGCTGACGTTCTAGGCAGTGTGCTACAAAAAGAAATCCTTGGCTCTGCTCCTGTTATCTGGTGCTAATGATGCTGTAAAGAGCAAATGCCTCGAGTTCCTGTTGTTGCAAACAGCCCTGCGCTGCTGAGTGGAACAGGCTGATAGCAGAGGCAGCTCCTCTGCTGCTGTGTATTAGAGCTGAATCGCAAAAGCCTATACCTGATTGGAAAAGCCAAATAAAGCTGCTCCCACTGACAGTAAGAGGCCAAAATCTGCTTGTACAGACAAACCTTTAATGACAGTATGTAAATATGGTTATCATAGTTAATACATGGTAAATAATGCATGGCAGGTAGCCACATGTTGCCCTTGACAGCACGCAGAGGCTGCATTTGTTAACCTCCGAGTTACACCACTGACCTCCTTTTTCTTAGGTGTCTGAAGGAAGAACAGAGGGCTGTATATAATGTAACTAGATGCCTTAGTTACCACTAAGCTAGATATTCTGGTCCATTTTCCTGTAACACATACCAGAGTATTTACATTACATATTTGTGACAGATTATTTTATGTTTAGCCCGTGAAGATTTACCAAAGCCCATACAGCGAGAGATAATCRTTGTCTTCAATAATTAATTGTTGATGTAGGAGCATCATTGTTTTCCTTGATTGGAAAAAACCCTAAAATCCCAGAAAGCGCCCTATGCCCTTATCAGCAGGGGAGGAAAACAGCAGCATTGTTAGTCTATGGATTGCACCTTTTCAATGGCTGCATTGCAAGCCTCAGGCTGAGTCTGGGCGCGCAAGGGGAGGGGGCTGGGGAAGGATTTGTCTGAAGTTCTTTGGTTTCAGGCTCTGTCATTTGTTTTCCTAGATGATAGTGTTTTGGCAGGCTGCTGCAGTTTTTGTCTGGTCAGCTTTATCTCGGTATATAGAGCTCTGTACCTCTACTGTATGTTGACTTATCACTTGTTGAGTAGCTGTTTTTGYTTATGTGCAAAAGAAGTCTAGGGAAAAAACTGGGAAATAACATAGTAACTTCAAATAAACAACATGCCGTTGCAGAGATATCTCTTAAATATTTTATTTTCCTTCTGTTCTTCTTTTCCACCGAGCTGTTTGTAGCCTTTTCAGTCTGCTGTTTTTTGTCTGAACTGTGCATAATGCAATGTGACTCAGGGTTCATTTTGCTAATCATTCCTCCTTTGACCAAAAAGTGCTTTACATCTAGCTTGGTGGTATCAGGTTTCATTGTGAAAGTGCTACATTCCTGTCTCGCCTGCATTTTTCTTTGTGTTTGATTTTGGATGGTAGAATAAATAGAATATTTAGACTAAATCCAGTCCACAGAGGGAAAAAAACAGAAAGATAATAAAAAATACAATTTAGCCAAAGATATYTTCTGTGCTTAATTCCTATTTTTCACCTATTGTGTTATGTTGTTTTTGTAGCAGCCCTGCTGACATTTTTCCACCTTTGATTTACTTCATAATGATTCTAATTCTTGGATTCTGTTTTTAGTGGAGGTCTAAAACACTAAGTCTCTGAAAGTTATAGAAACATATATTTTTAAAAACGTTATTTCCAAAGATAGCTGTAACTTCCACCTTTCATGCCTTCTTGTGGTTCATGACAGAACCAGCTTATGCCAGCAACATTGKTTTGAGCAATTTCAGAAACTTAAAAGTGCTCTGGGTTGTTGTATGTATTATAACTATTTTTTTTTCTTTTATGATGCTAAGGCTTAGCTTTTTAAATATATCTTTTATTTCAAACGTTAATTTTTTCCTATTCTAAATCTTGTCTCTACCTGTCCAATTGCTTTATATGGAAGACTTTTTTTTTTTTTTTTAACACAGGCAATTGAGGAGGAGCATTTGTCAGTGTATCCTCTTACGTTAATGAAGTTATAGGGGTGCAAAATAGTTCAGTTAAAGTAAGATATCATTTTAAATGATAAGTAGTTCTTAGAAACACCAGTCTTGAGATCAGTATTTGCTGTGAATTCCAAACATATAACTGAAAATCAAAAGACCCTTTTCTGTAGACACTGTGTTTCTAATCCAAGGAAACGATCACATTAAACATAGAACATCCCTTTGATTTAAAAGTCACATTGCAACTTGAGCACTTGAGCATCACCACAATTTGAGTCATATATCAGAGAACTACTTTTCTTTCCATGCAATTAAATATTTGTGTGAGTTTGTCTTTTTTTTTTTTTTTTTTTTTAAAGCTTCTGTTTTTTTTTACTATCTTCTTATATAATATGGTTTTTTTTTCTGTTTCTGTATTTTATTCTGCCCTTAAACAGCTTCACTTACTTCAGAACTAGAATCAAGCCCTTCAAGAAAAGGAGGTCTTTAAATGAATTAATTTGAATATTTACATATTTCTTTTAAAAATTTTGCATATCTAAATATCCCTCCTAGTCTTTAAAAACTGAAGCTGGCATCTGTGTTGCCTTGAATTTAAATGGTCCCTGCAGGCTCTTTAACTCAAAGAGTTATTTATTTTATTCATTGGTTTGTTTCTTATTTTTTCCCTGTAGGGTAATTCTAAACCTAGCTCTTATATTTGTTTACTTGCCTCACTATGTTAAAAGATTATGTCTTCACCAGTGCTTATGAATTTATTAGTGTTTAAAGTGCGCTTAAATTGTTGAACTCAGTCCAGTTTGCCTTTATCACCCTATTTTACCTGCAGCACTTTTTTGCTTTGAATGTTCCTTGTGTATCCCTAACAATAAGCAGCCTGAATATAGAAAAGTACCCAGTTAGCTGAGCAGAGGATGCAGGGAAACGTCAAATATATTCTAGTTTTATTTGCTCCTATTAATACATCTTTCATTTGTATTGCCTGCAGTGAACATTTTCAAATAGAAGAGATAATTGCATACCTTACCTCAGCATCCATTAAGATATGTCGCTGACACTTTCTTAACCATGGACAAACTCAGACAGTTCAGAGATCTCTATTGCTGTCCTCGTTGTAACTTACCCTGTGCTCAGGCCTGCACACTCTGTGTCAGTGCAACACTTCACTAATCTAGCCCAGGTAAATTATATTCACTAATATTCACTAATCTATTATATTCACTAATCTAGCCCAGGTAAAACGCATCTCATCCTTCTTACCTGTTCATTCCTGACCCTGTCCCTGAAGTTCAATGTTCTCCAGTTGTGCTGATCGTTTCTTTTTTTTTTTTCTTTTTTTCTCTTTTGTATTGGAATTTCCTGAAATGATGAGTTGGAGACAAGGGAAACATGGTGCAGATTAAGGCCTGAGAAGCAGCAAATGTTCAGTTAGCACTGCTGAGCTGCACCTTTCCTGTCAAAAGTCAACAGCCTAACCTTAGGATAGTGCAGCTAATCTCTTGTAAAACATCCCTTTGAATCCTATGCCATTCCATATTATGGGCAGAGACAGAAAATTATACTGTAGCTTAGAGGATAGCAGAATCCTTGGATATTTTTGAAATACAGGCCAAAAAAAATTGCTCTAAGTCAGCAAAATTTCTGAATTTCCTACCACTAAGATCACGCATTAAACAGTGGGACAATAGCTTAAACTAACATCCCATTCCATCTAGGAAAATTGGACATGGTCACAACTTACTTTCAATATAACTTTAAAACAAATGTCAAAATACCCTGTTTCCAATCTGACCAGCCTTTTTATGTTTGTAACATTGTTCTGCTCTGCTCTTCTGTAAGGTACACGATCACTCTATAAGGACAGACAAAATGTATATAGATAAAACAGATACACAGTTGAAACATAAAGACCAGTAACTCTGAGGATCATTCTCTTTTCATCCAAGAAAAAAAAAAATTATATACCTTTGGAAATATGAACCTATGCTGTGATACTGAAGAAGAAAAGAATTGAAAAAATACAGGTTTATACTTGTGCCAACGTGGCGAGGCTTGAAATATTTCTTGAAGTCTTGAACTAGGTCCTGAGAAAAATGYTTCTTCTGCATGAAGGTAAAAGTTCCCGTGCAAGCAACAGATTGCTGTCAATGGCAGTGGAGCTTCTGGCCTCCGAGGAGAGCAGCTGCTGCCTGCTGGGAAATRCATCTGCAACATTTGTGATAGCCCGCTCAGCTCACACCTGTTTGCCAGCTTGGGAAGAGCAGAACCCAGGAGGTGCAGGGTGAAGGGAAGTCTGTGCCGTCTTTAATTTAAGCCCACGAAGCAAAATGTAAAAGTAAATTGATGAAATGACAAGATTGTTTTGACTATCTGAAAAGATATTAGCCACCAGTTCTGAAAGTCATACATCTGCAGAGGAAGGCAATAGATTTTAATAGAACAAAACTTAAAGCACCTGGAAGAGGAAAACAAAAACATGAAGCAGAAGTCACGTACAGCCTTTTTTTCTGGTCTTAAGGATACCATGGAATTCTTGTCCCCCAAGCTACACTTGAAGCTCAGTTTACGCTCTGTCTGCAACTAGTGGTGAATTTTATCTGCATTTTAAGTAACKGTTGGACAACTTCATGGAAAGCTGTTCTTAAATTACAAGTGTTTGCCTCATGTTATAGCACTGTTATGTAGATAAGGTTAGGTGCTGCAATTGCTGCTGCTTCTCCAATTTAGCAGATACAATCTTGCTTTCTAAATTCTAGTATAAACACATCTTTCTTCCAGGCTTATCAYTTTGATCATGCCATCTTTGCCTTTGTGTCTCTTTTCTTTCCTCTTTCCATCACATCTCATACTCATTTTAGCCCCTTGTTGGTTTAGATAAACTCTATCTATAGTTTCCTATGTCCTGTCAATCTATGTGCATCTGTTTCACCTGTGGTTTGTCAGCTGGCATCATCTTTTCTTGCCCATATCGTCTTCGTGCTTTCTCTTTTGATTCTCAGTGGTATCAGAGAACACATATAAAAACATGTAAGGTCACTAATTTAATTGAATCTACATTAGTTAAAGTCTGTCTCTCCCACTATCTCCCAGTAGTAGTTCCGTGATAAGTGGGCAGTTGGATGTTACTACTTGTATTAAAATCATCTCCTTCTGTCCCTTTCATATTTAGAAGACAGGTTCTTGACATCTTTCCTCATTAAACTTCTTTTAGTCCCTTTGCATACATTAGCTAAATTAAAAGTCTTTGTCTCTTTTTGTTTGTTTTATTTCTATGTACAAAGATGGTCAAGTAACATAAAATATTAAGTACATTTGTAGTGGGAAGTGTGCTCCCTATAGTTTCGGTCAAGAAAACAAATATTTGTTTTTAGGCTGTAATTTGTCCACACTGCTTAGGGCAGGAGGTATTACATATTTGGCTGCAGACCAACTACAGCGAATGACATACACCTGCTAAATGAATTGAATGGGATAYATCATAATGTATCCTGGGTCCCTCCCTCCACTAAGATACCACCACACACTCTGTCAGAAGGTAGTTAAGGCAACAAACATTTGGAATAGTAACATTAAAAATAAATGCAGAAAATTATKTCAGGAGGCTACAGAGACAAGTATTATGAAGTAAATTCACAATGAAAATCAAGCATCTTTTCATATGAGGTTACATTGCCAGGTCAATCATCATCAGAGTAATTTTACTTTGTGGTAATATTTAAGTGCCTTATCTTCACTGAGAACATACCTTGAAATAGCTGGGTTCATTACTGCAATGTAATTGCGTATAGATAGGAGCAATAGAAAGAAACAAACTCTAGCTTCAGAGAACAGAGTAGACATTATTTAGTTTAAGGAACAACTTTTTGTTATGCATATTTAGAGTAATTAGCAAAATAGAGGCCTGATTCATATGAGGGGCCTTCAGATACTGCTGTAACACACACAAAAAAATCAATAGTAAGGACAGTTTTGATAGTATTTTAAAAGCAGATCTGGCTGAAATGACAGACATTTTAGCTCAAGTGATCATCCCAGCCCTGTACCATCCTTACCTTTCTGTAAAAATGATTATCCTGCAGTAAGAAGCCTACATTTAATAATGATGATGCCACATAAATGTGTACTTTGATCCTAATATGCACATCCATAACCTCTGATGATTCAGGAACTGCCACAAGAAGGGTTGTGCTGGCAACTTGCTAGGCTTTTCCAGTCCTATATGCTGTTAGGAAGCCACACCTTGCGAAGGGAAATACTGACCGAATTCAGTAGGAAATTGCTGTTCAATCCACTGGTGCCAGAATTTCACTTGCAGCCTTTATTTGGGTGCAACACCAATAGCTTTCATTAATTTGTGCCATCTAAAGATGAAATTTTCCAAGGCGGTTGAGCTGATCTAAAAGCTTGCTGCTGCTGAAAGTCCCAAAGCAGGTCCCCAGTCCTGCCCATCCCRGATTCGTGCTTTCCCATGTGAGCAGTGAGATTTGCCTGATCCCTTCTGCTCAGCCTTTGCGAGGCAATGAACACATTCACAAGCACAAAGAAGCACAACAAGGGCAGCGTTGAGCAGATGGGGGAAGGGAAGAGCCAGGACTGCTGCTTTTGATGTCACCACAGGGCAAGCATTAGGCCACCCTGTAATGTAAACAGATTCCTGAACTTTTAGTGCAAGCTGGAAAACAAAAAAGAAAATTGAAACATCATATGAAATGGTGTCATTATCTCATGTATTACATTTTTTCCTTCATTTGTAACGTTTCCTACCGGAGGGAGGGCACATTATTTAATCAAATATAAATTACCAATTTTRTTTTTTCATATGAAGACCTTTCTGTTTTCTGATAAGCAAATATTTTATTATACAGTGATTCAGATGAAACAACTGAGGAAAAGACAAATGAAGCAAATTGCCCAGACATTTCAACAAACAGGAAAACAAAGAATCTGACTGTCCTGCCTCCCACTCTYCTCTCCACGTCATGCCATTTGGTTTTGAACTCCTGAATGCATTTTGTTCATCCTCCTGCAGCATTTCAGTAATTGATGAAAGATTAAAATATAATTCAGGATGACATTCAGCACTGGAATCTGCCTTAACAAGAGGCAATGAGTTTGAACTATGGAGGAAAGGGGGGAAATAAATGCTTTCAGAAAAAAGAAGTTATAGAATTTGAAAACTAATTTAATTTCYCTGTAGAGGACTGCTTGCAGAATGCGTCCAAAAACATCACAATTCTGCAGTAAGAGTCACTTTACATAAGCAACCRCATTATCATAGTTTGACCCTAGGCTAACAGTGCTAGACTTCCAGTTAGGGGCTACTTCTATTGGACAAATACTTTTCACTTTCTGTGTGGGTGACCATTTAAAACAGGTTTCATTGTAAATAAATATGCAATGCATTACAAATATTTTTATCAGTAAAAATAAGTATTCTTTACACTGTCAGCATTTTTTTCCAGAGCTAAAATAATTACAAGGTACTATCGAAACTAGCCCAACCTGTTTACACAGTACGGAAGGAGAATTACGTAACACTACTTATTCAAAAAAAAAAAAAAAAAATTCTAAGCCAGACTTTAAGGATTTTAAAAGTGTGATTTTTACTGATACAGCAAGGTGAAAAATGCATCCAAGTCAACTTAGAATGAGGTGGAACATTACCTTGAGATTGGAAATTACTTAGGTAAAATGCACAGAGAAGGAACAAAAGAACCACAACCAAAACCAACTGCAGATTAGAAAAGACTCCTTTGAGTTAACAACGTCCAATGCTATCATAAGCAGCCACATCAGACACTGCCATTCAGAAGTTTAAGTTCTGTATTAAAAGATGCTAAGTCTTTTCAGTTTGGTCTTCATGTTAGAAGGCTCTTCTTAAACTTTTGGCTCTGATAATGAGAAACTTGGAAGCAATGCAGACTCCCAAGGCCAAAGTCTGCTGTAGCCCGCAGGTGTGGCTGCAATGARGGAAGCCAGTCTGGGGCAAAGGGTGATTTTCCTCTTCTGTGGAGCTGGTAGCGGCAGCACATGGGCAGGCTGAGTGCCTGGTGTGTTGCTCCCTGGTTGGGAGGTCTGGTTGTGCCTCATGCCTAGGCTGATCTAAGGGAAGACCCCTGTCAGAAGGGGAGGAACCCGTTCTCCAAACCCAGGACTCATACGCTACAGGTTTCTACTGACACATCTAGTGATCATGTGGGTTTGTATGGCTCTGCCAGGAAGAAAGAACTAATTTGCCTTTGGAGGATCAACTTGCTAATATGCCAGCTAGTTGAACCTGCTCTGAGGGTATGTGATCACTAGATAACATATGGGACTTAGAAGATAATGGAAGGGAAATGTAAGAAATATGGGATTAACATTAAAACTACTATTCTGGTGGCAGTTTGCTATTCAGTCAGTGAGAGTCGGTCAGAATTCACCTGAGAATTCAGCTTCAAAGAGAAGCCCTTTGGCATGCAAAGTAATTTAGAACAGGGTTCTCTAAAATAAGTGACTCAGTGCAGCAATTTTCAGCATTCTCAAGTTCCTAGGAATTACATCACAAATTTTATGGATTTTAGGGAATACATAATTAAATGTAGCATGGCTACATGTCTGCCTGAGAAAAAGAGTTATTGAAATAAGGGACTTCAGGAGGGGAACCTGAAGACCCAAAGCTGAGGAATAGAGGAGGCAGGTGTGTGTGGAAGTGATGATGATAAGGCACAGGTAATATCCATCTCAAAAAGGGATAGGAAAAGCTGTTATGTGTACTAACAAACAACAACTTATGAGTAAGTTTCTTCTCTCTGCATTCTTACATCTTGAGATTTCATCAAAAATTGTGGATCTTAATAAATTTTAAAAAAGGATTATTTTTAGTTGCCTATTGTTTTTTAAGATTTCTACAATTCCTCACAGATTATCAGCTGTAAATGAGTTTTCATATTTGCTCTTCTTTTAATGAAACTTAACTCTTTTCATGATTGGGAAGCTGATGCCTTTAAAGAAAGGAAAATACCAAATAGCACAGGACTTCAAACAAATTGGAGATGATTGCATTTTTAAAGATCTTCTATACAGATGGTACTACATGGTAAATATTGCAAAAATCTTTATAATTGTTGCCCACAATATACAGATCCTCACTTTTATTTACTGGTTTAGTTGGAATCAAAGGTAGTTAACTATGAACTTCTGGAGCTGGGTTACCAGTTACCCTGAAACCCCTGAAAATCTTATGACATATAGATTTTACAACCCTGAGCTAAGCAATCAGACATCTCTACCGTGGAAAGGAATATGAGACACCAACACAAGAATAATTTTGGGAAGAAGCCAGATAAGCACTGAATATCTCACACTCATGAAGAGCGAAAGGTAAAGTGTGGGGCAATGAGTAAAGTCAGACACCTAAGCAAGTGACGCAGTTTAACTGRCTAATGAATCTGAAATGGCACATGCCTGTTCTTGAGATCTAAAGTTGTGAATATCCTCCTTATATCTGCATTTAAGACTGGTTAGTTACTACGTTTGCTTTCCCATCCTGTACTTGCACTCCCTGACTTTTGTCCTAGTTCTTTATTCCTCCCACTACCTTTCGTATCAACATCCCGTTCTTCCACCCACTGTTGGCTTGTGCCCAAACCTTTGGGCTTGTGAGCTTGCAGGCCACAGATGTTACCAGTGACCTGAGCATGCCCGTGGAATCTGGTCTCACTGGTAGAAAAAAAGCAAATGAATGTCAAATTAAGTGAGAAACATTCAGTTGGCTCCTCTTTTATGTACCTTCCTACTTTTTCCTCTGGCTAATGGTTGTATCACACACAAAGCATACTGCACAGCAGGCCTTGGGCATACCACTTAACACAAGCTCAGTAGGAAAAGGTAATTTCTACTGATTACAAAAGGTCCTGTTTCAAGCTTCAGGGCTATCATTTCAGGGAGGGTTTTAAGTTAGTAAGGGTTTTAAGCAACGTCAATCAGGAGAAACTGTGCTGCATAGCAGTATGCTGACAGCTGAGTAGCAGTTTTGAAAATGTCACTAATGTCATAGAAACTACTAGTGGCAGACACTGCTAGTGGTAGATACAAGTATCAAAGAAGCTAGTAAGTACTGCAGGCACTATTCATAAAATGCCTTTCCCAAATAATCTAAAGTTCATGGTACAGTCCAAGCAGCCATCAGCAAGTAGTTCTAGGGTATCAAAACTGGCCTGAGTTAATTTGGGGATCAGGTGTGAAATGCCTGATCACAGAAGACTCTATCCCAGCTCCRAGCACCTCCAGCTGGCACACACGATCCAAATCCAGCATAACCTACACTAATGTTGAGAGGAAGGCACGCGAGGCCTACAAGCAGCTGGGCGTGAAGGCTGAGATCCTTCCACCAGGAGCTAATTCTAATCACGGAGGGGACAGCAGTATTTCCTGACCAGTGTAGCTGTGTTTGCTTCAACAGAACTGCCCCAGTACAGGGCTAACTCTACTCTGAAGGAAAAAAWTCAAGAGGCAGCTGAGCATATCTAGTAACTTGCAAGAACCATCAAGSATGGGCCTGTTCTCCCATTCCTTTCTCACATCTTACTGTCTTCCTATATGTTTGTGCTACTTTTATGGCTAYCTTTATCCACACTACCCTGCAAGTAAAAACTATTCTGCAGGTAAATGTGATAAAGAAGTGGAAGGGGAGAAAAACTTTCTGGTAACTTTGTGAGCTAAATTAATTCACTAAATTGTCAGAAGACTATGAAAACTGGCATGTGGGAAAGTCTGCAAAAGTGAAAACAGATGGGTGCAGGATCATGTGAAATTGATTGTGAAATTTTATTGATAGGTAATGGGGGCATCAGCAAATTTCACAGCTGAAACGCAATGCAAAGAAAGAGTCCAAAAGAGAGAAGAGAAAGACGAATATGAATATGATTTCTTCCTTTTGGAGACAGCAATCTTCAGATCAGCTGCTAAAGAAGCAGTTCCTCTTCACTTCAAGAAATCATTAATGTCTACTTTTTCTCCTAAGTTTTCCTCAATTAAGTCGGATCTGTGTTAAATATTAACTTAGAAAACAAAGCTTGTCCCAGTGCAGATCTGTGCTGTCCATTGTATTCATRTTTCAACTAATAGATGTTGCATAGATACTTGTTTACCAACATGTGCCTATATAGTAGAGTTCGTATTCAAGTTACCCTTCAATATATAATTAATAAATATTAACGATACGTAGTGCTAATACTTTTATAACGACAAACCATACAATGCGCTCCTCTTTTGGACTTTAAACAAATCACATCTATTTTCTATTAGATGTACTTTTCTTCCTTTTTATAGTGTGAATATATAACTTCAAATCTGTCCAAATTCTAAATGCTATCAGAACATTAGTGCTCCATTATTACTTCCTTCTTCCATGTGCTAAATGACATTTAAGTTTTAAGAGATCTCTGAGTGAAATATATATATATATAGATATGGCAAATTACATTTCTAAACTTCAGTATCACAGGGACACCAAGGTGTAAATTATTGCCCTCTTAAAACATTGTTGCTAAAAATTGTCTTGTATGAATAGGAGTGTAGCAAGGTGTGAATTATACCCTGARAGCAACTGTCGCTTGACTGAGGTGTTAAATTTAAAAGTTGTTATTTTGATTCTGAAGACAACAGTCTATGAAAAACATTTCCCAGACTAAGAGTAATTAAAACCCATGTACTTTTGGCTGTTYTTGCTTTGTTTCTTTTTATTTACTCCAGCAACAGACTGCATTTTTGTTATCATTAAATATATATTTCAAAAGTAGCAATCTAATTAAGGCTTAATTGGAAACAGCTCCAAGTTTTCAAAAAGGCAGTACCTAATCATCTGCTCCCCCAAACATCCTACTCTGTGACCCATCCAGCACATTACTTCGGTTCTGTCCCTGTGGAAGTTACAGCAAGGAAWGCAGGAGTCACCACTCACTCCGCTAAATCCCTCCCATGGGAGAAGCTGCCTCGCTGGGCTCACACTGTCCTTAGGAATCCATCAGCGCTCCTGGCCCTGTCAGTGGGGATGTAACACTGGAGTGTGCACTCCAAGCACTGTTGTGAAGCAATGGTCTGTAATTCTGCCTTGCACATCTTTTGTTGCAATGTCCCCACGCTGAGGAGTCCCTAGTATAAACTGCCTCCTGACCCTAGCAGCTATTTTCAGCATATCAGCCTGATTCACCCTCGGCTCGTTTAACTAATGCTGATAAGGACAGCTACAGCCAAAAAGCTTAGCTGTACTAAAGTGCCTGTTCTTTGCATCAGGGCATAGAAAACTGTACAGGCAACACTGGAAATTCCTTTGGAAGGCAAATGATGGTGTAAGCCAGACAGCTCCCTCCTGCAGCTGGGGATGTGATTCCCCAGCAGCTGAAACTGATCTCAACAGGGCTATTTACAGTCCTGCCCTTTCCCTGCCTTCTACCCARCACCCTCTTTATTGCCAGCTGGCACTCAGGCAATAAGCAGGAAAGCAGTCCAGGGAGCCGAGAGGACTGAAAACAAAAGGGATTCATCTCTGGCCAGCCTGGCTTCCTGMACTAACTTACCAGTGCCAGCAAAGAGCAGGTGTGGGAGCAGTGGGGCTGGGGCATGAGCAGTGCTGTGGCACCTTCAGTTCAACCTGACATCCTGCRGTTGGATTCACGGGCAGCAGCCGCAGCCTCAAGCTGAAGAAAGCAAAAAGTCCTTTCCTTCCTACCCCTCTCCTGGCCATAAGTCCCCTCTCTTGGTCTGAGTGAGGGGAAAAAAATGATGCAGTTGGCTGGTCCACAAGAAAATGCACCCTGGAAAGGACAAACAAAATGAAACCCCAAACACTCTCTGCTGCAAGCAGAAATCCACTCTGAAAGGTCCAAGAGTRCTATTTCTTCCTTCTCTGTATCTTCCTTTTTGCCTTCGTATTTTTTTTCCCTCTCCTTTTTCAAGACAYGTTGTTATCCAGGCTAGGAAATATATAGCCCTACAGAGAAGCTTCAAACCCTCAGGGATTTGGGTGGCTGGTGATAGTGAGTCTGCCAGGTGGAGGGATGGAATCAAGAAATAAAATCTATTGAAAGAGAAAATTGTCATTTTCTTTCCCGACAACCAAGAGAACCA
Organism: Nothoprocta perdicaria; assembly: GCF_003342845.1. Lineage (NCBI taxonomy): Eukaryota > Metazoa > Chordata > Aves > Tinamiformes > Tinamidae > Nothoprocta > Nothoprocta perdicaria. The sequence continues at coordinate 312,316 of NW_020454483.1, forward strand.
TATTCTTGTTGCTGTGTGCTTTCTAAATCTCTGCGAAACAAGTGATGGGGAATTTCTATTTCTGAGCTTCAGTGGGTCAAACCTATGTTGGGTGACTGTCTTCTATTCTTACCATCAAAAACCAAACTAACAGTAATTTATTTTACATAGGAAGGTCAAGGGGATAAGGAAGTGTTACAGGAAAAAAAAATTCACAAACTCAGGTTGAAATTGGCAAATAATTTTCTCTCAGAAAAAGCAGAGGGAGGTTGCAGAAATATGCAAGATTTTTTATTTAGCTTCTTCAAAACAGAAGTTTAGTTTTGGATATACTGACCTGTTCCACTTCAGAATTTTCTAAACATATTTTAAAATTGCCTCTGATTTGTCTTTTCCGCATAGAAACATATATATATATGTATAAGCTTTCATGATACTAATAATTATTTTTTCAAGCTATTCATAAATGTATCTCCTGTACGCATTCTCATGCTAAAATTTTCATTGTTTTTAAAGATATAAAATTAAATTTTTATATTTAACACAAACCCTAGTTTCCTGAGCATGACATAGCATTCTCCATTGTAAAAAACACTACGCAACTACACATTTGCAAAATGAAGGTCTGAACTGCAGATCTCTCTACGAGAGTTATCTCTTCCTTCTTCTGCCAGGATACTGCCTTCTGCCTGGGTTCTTTTTCAGGCTTCATTCCAAACGCTGGAATTATAGAAGTTCGTCTACTTAAAAAGTTTGAACCTGGCCTTATTCTTTGTAAGTGGAATGGTTTGGGCCATTTTGAAGGTTTTTTTTTTTCCACTCATTTCAGCCAGATGTGAGCTTGCAGGAAGTTTAGGCAACTCAGAAACTACATGTCATATCCTCTAATAAATGTGTTAGCTTTATGTCTTATTAGACCGTGTTATGCTTTTAAGTGGGGGAATAGGGCATTTTTGCTTTTTAAAAAGTCACTGTTTATACACTGTTGTTAAGTTGCTCTTCATTTTCTAATGTAGGATAGTTTTCAGGAACATGAACGTTACTGCAATAGTTTTGCTATTGATTTAAATGAAAGCAGGCAYAGGTATGCATAGGCTAGACAAAGTATGGATTTCTTATTTCCTAAATGTAGTAAAGTATTTCTTTTAATTACTACCTAGGATTTCACAGAAGGGTGAGGATCTCCACTCTAATGATGCATCATTTTCTCTTTCTGTAATGATTGCTTCATTATACTTGGCATGGTATATAATTTCTGTGTTGACGCAAGTGGTTAGACAGCAGAAAATCTCACTCATCCAGTCAGCCTAAGATGCTCAAGTCTGATTACCCTTTAAAGCCCTTGTTTGCAGCACATACAAAACAGCAAATGAAAGCAAAATCTGAATTTCCCCCACTTTGAGGTCCTGGTTCCTTTAGCTTATTATTACATTAATGATCTTTGCTTTCTTTCACAGGATAGATAGTTCTGTTCCATGTAATTGAAAAAAAAAAAAACGCTTGCAAAGTTCCAATTTTAAATCCTTTACTTTGTACATAACATYTAGTATCTTACTGGGTAGATTTGGTATTGGAAGGAAATCTAACAGGCACTGTGAATTGTCATGTTTTTACAAATGTAAGCAGTACTCAGCTGTATCTTCATCTAAAATGACAATGCATTWACCCTACACCCTGTAACCTTATCAAGAAAATAGCGATTCTGAGTTGGCAGGTAAAAGCTGCAGCTTTATTTACAGTAAGCAACTATTTCAAAGGATGTCAGTGCACATTCGTATACTCATTATTCCAGCAGAAATGGAGACACTACAGATTTCATCACTACAGAGTCCTTTACTAAATGAAAAGCCTAACACCTCTTTTTTGGCTATGTGTTTGGGAAAATATCCTTTCAAATAGCGGCCAGTTTGATCCAATATTTTTAATGAAGGCAGAAAGGTCTCTGCTTTTAATTCTCATCTGATCCATATGCGTAGAATAGAATTGCATGAAAAAAAAAATTGAACTTTATGAAAATATAACTTATGAACATTTAAATGCCAAATAAAATTAAGTGACTGATGCTATTCCTGCCAAAATTCAAGTATATGGAATAGAAGATCTAGACTATGCAGATTTTGCATTTGTGTGTTTGCTTTGGGGGATGCTTTCTTAATACAGTCAGAGCTGTGCACTCATAAAGTACATCCTACCTAGATAACTTGTCCCTTTCTGTACCAGAACAAACTGCAGTGATAGAAAGTGACACTATTTATGTCAGTTATCAGCTTTGCTACTGCTCTATACATAATCACTGTCTAATAAGCATAGCAAAAAAATGCTTAGAGCACCTTGAGTTATCTTGAGAATTAAGCTCAATTCAGCGCTGTATCCTGTCATAAGCACAAGTGATGTTTTTTGCTGCAAAAGGAGCGCAAATGACGCTTTCCTGCAATCGGCTGGGACCGCCATTTTGGGTGCCAGGCAGCTGCATCCTACCATGGAAGCGACTCCAGTTATAATCTCCCTCCACAAACCCCTTCATCTTCCTTTTGTCACGTTTTCTAGCTTTAATTCAAATAATTCASCGTCAAAACATGTATGCTCCGTGCGGAGGGAGCGCAACACATTTCAACAGCRTTGCCATGGGGACTGATTAAGATGGGCTTTTTGTGCGTGTGCTCTGTAACAGCAAAAGGCAAAACCCAGCAAGAGTCAAAAGAAGCCTGGATTTTCTTCCGTGATCATGACTTGAGTCTGTCCACACTACATTTTTTTTAAATTTGATTTATTTTTATTTATTTTTCTAATGTGGCCACCGTTTAACCGCTCATCCTTATTTTAGGGCATTTTCGGCTAAGGCATCACCCACTTTCCACTTCCGATGGACAAAAYGGGCAGAGCCAGCACTCTTTGCCAGGCCCGAGCGCACCAGTTGCTGCGCACGCCTATCCCCGCCACAAGCGCCAAGGCTGTGGCGAGGCGACGCCACAAAAGCCCCTAGTGCTCTGGCACTGTCCGTCGTGGACTGCCCTGCACCCCCGAGCCCCCTGCGTGGCWGGGACGTGCTGAGCGCCCGTCGGGCACCCCCTGCCCACGCGCTTTGCGTGCGCGGGAGCCCCTGCGCTGCCGAGCTCSCGGCCCGCGGCGACCGTTAGTGCTTGTGGGCGCGTGGGCTCGGCCGTTGGGGGTCGTTGGGTGCCGTTGGCGGCCGGAAGTGACGGTCGCCTCACCTGCTGGGCGGTGCGCGCGGGGCGGGGCGGGGCAGGCTGGAGGCGCCGCGGCGAGGCAGAGCTGCCGGTGCCGCCGCCCGCGCCATGGAGCCGTCGCTGCCGCTGCTGTTCGCCCTCGTGCTGCTCTGCTGCGCAGGTGGGACGCGGCGCGGGGCCGCCCGCGCGGAGCGGGACGGAGAGGGACAGAGCGGGGCTCCCGCGGGGTGCAGGTGGTGGGAAGGGGGAGGCGGCGGCGGGAGGAGGCGGCGGCTCCCGGACCGGC
>NW_020454483.1:315919-350432 GCF_003342845.1 Nothoprocta perdicaria
CCCGGTGCTGCGGGGGCTCCGCGCTTCTCCCCGCCCGCGGTCGCGGGGCTCCGCTCCCGCGTTTGGCGCTTGGTGCGAAGGGCTTTTGTGTGGGGGGCACCCGGGCCGCGCCGCGCGGCGCCGCGTGCCCGCAGGGGCGCCCGGTCACCGGCGCCGCCGCCTTCGGGTTCGGTACCCGCCGCGAACGGGAGCTCGCGGGGTGGAAGAACGAATAAACGTCGCTGTCGATTTATTTGTTTTGTATATATATATGCGTTTGACATCTGCTAAATAGTGGCATCGGACCTCCAAGTTGGTGCTGCTCTGAGAGGGCCATTTGGACGAGGTGATGTCCAGAGAGCCCTTGCTGCTCGGCTGCTCTGTCCTGGACTCGCCACTGACATCTGTGGAGGGAAAAGTGAGGGAAGTAGGAGAGGAAGCAGTTGAATCAAGTGCACAAAAATTGCCTTTTTTTTTTTTTTTTTTTTTCTTCAGGGAAGGCAAAGGAATAGGTAATGTCAAACTGAAATAAGAAACACCAAGCATGCTAAAAGCCTTTTTATTTTATTTTTTTTTTTCATTTCAAACATTTAGTGTTGTTAGGTTCTTGTAATGAACCCAGTTGGAGTGACTTATATTCCATTTTCTTTTCTTTAAAAAAAAAAAAAAAAATCACTGCTTTAACCAAAACTCGTTCAACAATGTGTGAAATGAAGAGAGATGGCAACAACTGAGGAGGTTAAGGTTTGCAGTAAACCCCAGCAGTGTCAGGAGGACACTTTTTGTTTCCTGTTGAAATGTTAATGACATTGCTGATGCAACTGTTGTTTTGGGAAATTACTCATGGGATCAAAATTCCATGTAACAGAATGGTGAAYACTAGTGTCATCCTTGAAATAGTATCAGCACTAGTTCTGTTTGCCCTTTTTTTTTCCTAAGCAGCGTCTAACAACAAAATTATTAATTACTGTGTTAAAACTATTAATTAGTAGTATTTAGAGATTAGACCAATGATTTAAGATGATATTGAAACACTTATTGTAGCTACTGATGCAAATGAAACTYGAGTTTAGTGGAGTATGTACTGAGAATGTGTTGTATTCTTCCCCAGTTGCATGCTCAGAGTGTATCTTCATTTGTTGAAACAGGGAGGTGTCTGAATTTATGCTGTCCCTAAACTTTTTGCAAGGGTTTGGTTTCTGCTAAGGTCAATTTTTCAGCCATATGCAACAAAATCGATAACTTCCTTTCAGGAAGGAAAAAGTCCGTCCTTGAGCATTTAAGAGATATGAGGGAAGAGCAGTCCTGTTCTCCCATAGTAATTGGCTATGAATTAGTTCTGGTGACTACCTGTGTTGTGTTTCATGACTGCACAGCTGATAAATAACTTGTATCAGTTTCTATTTGCACTGGGGCTTCTGAAAAGTGACCATAGAACGGGTTGGTGTAGTGGTCTTCCACTCTTTTGGAGCCTTAAAATAGTCATGTCTAGGTGGCTGTTTCTTCTTAAACTGATTGTACTAATTATTCTTTGTCTAAGAATGTTCTCCAAGGAATTCATCGAGAATTCACTGGCTGTTTGAAGGGTCAGTGCTTAGCTATATGTATTGCAAATGAGTATCATCAATTGTTTTGGTGTACGTCATCGTTTTGATGAAGTAGATGGGCATTTCCAAAGTGTACAAATTCCATGTAAGTTTAAGGTAGATGGATATTGCATAACTTTTACTGAAAAATCTTGGAATAAGGTAATAGAAACGATATAAATGTTCAGATTTCAAAGTATTTTACTTGGACATTTTATTTTTAAAAACTGTTCCAAAGAGCAATACAGAATTCTATTTTGAAGTGGAAAGCTGGGAAGTGATGTAAGTGCTAGCAGATCATCTCGGTAGGTCTTATCTGCAAATTATTGTGTGCGTGGTTAACTTTAAGCTTTCCAGAATGTTTGGTCAAGAGCTAATCTCAATTTCACGAGCTAATATATTGTTACAGTGTCAGTGGCACTGAGCGTGTGTTTGCTAGGAGTTTAGGGTGGCTGTGCACCTGTGTTTATAACCAAAGAAAGAAAAATTTCTAAGCTAAAAAAATTCTTTAGCATCTTATATGCTAAAGAAAAATTTCAGTTCACTTGTAGCAAATTTAAGCTCATGTGCTCCTTCAGAGCACAGCTCCTTCAGAGTAAAAACACAGATACCTAATGCTGATTTAAAAAAAAAAAAAAAAAAGCAATCAATTTTGAATCCTTAAAAATGCCTAAAAGCACAGCGCAATTTTACAGTTGCTATAAAATGTTAGGATAGCCAGATTAGTTTTGGTGATTGCACCAATAGTGATCAGTATAGTTTTTAGAAGGCATGCCCTACAAGTTGGTAATGTTTTGTACGTTCATTGTCAAATTAAAGAACTGAAATATAGTCTAAAAGTAAATAACACAACTTTGTTATCAGGAATTTCCCTAGCTGGTAGCACAAGAAGAATAATATAACTGTTTGACTATTATTTTTTGCAATACTAATAATGAGTACTTTTGTACTGTATAGATATTCTGCAATATGTGAAGCTTTATTAATATAAAATCAAATTATTAAAGTTTGGATAAGTTTTGAGGATATATGTGGTAGCATCATGTGGTAGCATTAAATGATGATAATAAAACGTAAAAAAAAAATATTTTACCAATATGCATGCAGGAGCAGAATCTAATGCAGACATTGATAAATGAGCATTTCACAGTGACTACACTTTTTCAAATTTCTGTAAGTAATAAGCCTGTTACTGAAAACAAACAGCAGAAACACATTAACAGTGTTTTACAAAGCCTTAAACTAGGAGGAATTTGACTACCATGTGAGGTTAAATGATCATTCTTATCCCAGCCTGGCAGTTGCTAACCATGGTGTGTGACCATTGAGGAGTAATTGTAACAATTCGCAGGGTTCAGCTGCTTGGATTTGATGTAACGGAAATTCTCAAATTCTTAAGTATCCATTGACATTAAGACATCTAGTATTCAGGACCCCATCTGTAAGTTTCCTAAACTCTGATATTCTGAGAAGCATGAAAAACTTTAACCAGACGTGTCTTGAATTGCTGGGTTAAACTAGTTACCCCAATAACATCAATGTAGAGGCTGAATTACAAAATCTTTGCCCTTACTAGTCTTCTGTTTATGAGAGAATCTTTTAATCAGTCAGAATGCTATTGTAAAGATTATTCTAACTGGTCTATTTGAATGGTCTGCTCCCTGGCCGGCTTCCCCTGCTGTGTTACATCAACCTTAGAGTGCCTGTCACAGCCTCTTCCAAAGCCGCTTCTGTTTGCTTTAGAGGCGAAACTACCACTCCCAAATGGCTGCTTTAGCTTCCCATCACTGTTTTTAAAAGTGTGGTTGTGTGAGCACATGCCCTGTCTTTGTGTCCATTCATGCATCAAATTCCTGTAAACATCTTAAAACACTTGGCTGAGAGGTGGATTTTAAAGCTTAGAGACCTCAGAGGTCTGAATGTACCAGGAACTCGTTTTTGAGGCTGTTTTAGTATTAAGTAAATACTAATTAATTTAGTTGTCAGTTGTTGCTTGTGTGAGTTTGCAAGCTTTTAATGGCCAGGATTCTATTTTTGCTTTTGTTACAGCTTCTGGTTCATGGAGCTTTTAGATGCTTCCTGAAACAAGAATCAAGTAAGGAGAGCTTTTACCCACTGTGTGACTCAGTGGTTTGTCAGAATGGCATAACCTAACCCATTGCATCAATGTTTTAGTCACTGCTAGCCATATGTACGGTTAGCTTGTTCTGTATTTTTTTTTTTGTTTTTGTTTTATGGAATTCCTCTTCCTCCTTAATTTGCATCTCTCGGGGAATGGTTATAAGAAAAGCCACTTTACCTCATTGCTATAAGAGTTGAGTGTCAGGGAGACTGTAATTATGTGGAGACCTATGGCAGTGGTAGCTTCGACACCAGCAGACAGTGCAGCCTCGCTGCTGGTCACTTCCTTTATTGCACAACTSTATTAGTTGTGGGAGTTTCAGTGAATGGGTTTGAGCTGGGCCTGCTTAGAACTTTTTTCATTAATTTTTAAACTAGATTCCATGATCTGGTACAAGAACAGAATTGTGTAAACAACTTGTTCTGGCACAGGGCAAGGAATGAGCAACAGGAAGATGGCAAAGGAAGGTTAAGGGAAAAGCTTGATCACTGTTCTCCAGTGTGAGAGACATATCTGTATAACCTTGGCCTTATCTCTATAACCTTTTTTTTGCTCATTTTTTTTTTTTTAAAGCAAAATAAGAAAGCCTTCTAAAACATGTACTACTGAATATACTTGTCTTCAGTATTGCTGCAAAACTTGCACATACTAGGAATATTTTCCTAGTATGCTCCTAGTAGTTTAGAAGAGCCCAAACCGCTTTACTCGAGTGAAAATAATGCGACTGCTCAGTTAAGTGCTTGACTGTAATTTAACTCCCTGATGCATTGCCTGACAGATATGCCCAACATGAGCACAGTGTTCACAGGGCTGCTTCATTCAGCGGTCTTGTAAATGCCTTGGAATTACTGAGGAGGAGGAGGGGAATTGAACCATGTGACTTCTTTTGCTTAGTGCCTTTGCATGTGCTTTTGAATATCAGATTGTAATTAGAAAATGTGTCTTGTGGGACAGAGCAAAAAATACCCCAGCTCCTGGCGTTGATAGAGATGCAGTAGGGGAGAGGCAGTCTTTTTCACCAGTATGTGAGTAGTGTTGGGCTTGGGGCTGCTGTTTGTATGGCTTAATTGACTGGGAAAAATCTTTGTAATGGTTGGACTCCATTTCTTTTGCTCCACTAACTCAATTTCTAGGTAGTTTCTTAATGGCCGTTAAATACAATCTGAAGATAGTGTCGTGCTATACCTGGTCACTTTACACCAGATGTTATCCTGTTACATCTGTAACTTTATGTGTTGGTAGAGGCTGATCCCAATGGATGTGATGGTGACCAGTGATGGTTTCAGATTCCTTATTCCTTTCCAGTATCAGAGCTAGTGTGTGGAGCTACTGAATAAATTTTGTCAGCTGAAACACTAGAAACTTTCTTGATATGAATTCTTTTTTCTCCTATTGGAGGAGTTGATTCAAAATGACTGTGGTTCTGCAGCCAGGGTCTGGGCAGTGCTGCTTTCCCTGGGAGAGGGCAGCAGCCTGGCCGGGTAGGTGTTACACAAGGCTGCTCTCTGGGTGGGATTCTGCAGCAGGGCGAGCAAAGCTTTACCAGGGCTCCTGCAGCGTGACAGCGTTTCTGTGCCCAGCTGTGTGCTTGGCTGGCTATTTGGTTCAAAGCACTCCATCTGGAAACAAAASAAACGCTCCCATGCCGTGTTAATTTTTAGTGAGGTTGAGTCTTTGCTCTGACTTCTTTTGCCTTTATGCCCAGTGTTGTATTGGCATAAGGGRTAACGCCTGATCAAAACTGAGGATGAGAATGCATGAACTCAGCAGCTCCAGATTAGTTTAACTGTCTCTCCCTAAATACTGCAGGCTGAGCTAGGTCGTACTAGATCATTTAAATGTGATCAAACACTAAAACTCAAAATTGATAGTGGTCTTCTGTAGTTGAAGCACAGACGTACTGAGTRGCCCGACAGCTTAATCGCAAGTTTTTGTGATTTTTTCCCAGTCTTTCTTTTTGCTTCACCCCCAAGTCAGTCCGTGCTTTTTTCACTGATGAGGTAGAAGTGCTCCCTCTCTCAGCTTGATAAGCCTGTGCCTGTCGAAYAGGGGCATCAACTGCTGTGGTTGCTAGGATACTTATCTAGTGACTTTGAGTTCAGTAGCAAAAACTCGAAGAATGTGCTGAACGAGTTGGGAGCCCAGAAGTAGTTGTGGAAGAGAGGAGTGTTGGATGGAATCTGAAAGCAGAAGGGAATGTCAAGGGAAGAAGTGAAAGTTGTCTAAATAAATCCAAGTGAAAGGTCAGCAAGGCATTTRCCCCACAGTTTTATTTTTTTTCTTCTACTTGCATAGCTAATCTTACAGTATGATAAGGATGTACGTACATCTTCAGTTGGTAATAAAAATAAACTTATGCTATATACTTGCAGACCTTCACTATTTGTAGAAATCCTACCATTGTGAACTTTGGGAGGGGGAATGGCTTTTAACTTATTTGTGTAATCCATCTTATTTCTGTGGGACTGGAACATGCAACTTACCACAAATTCAAACAAGTTATTCATCTGGTTTTTGCCTGAGAAGTTTCCTATTACAAGTAAAAGCTGGAGTGGAGGAGCACAGTTCTGCAGAAGTCTGCTTAGCCCGGCCCGTGTGTTTCCTGGTGTTTGTTGGTAATGACCCCCCTCCGCTCCCTTGTAGGGTTTGTCAAAAGGTAATTTCTGGATTCAGTTTCTAAACCATAGGYGAACCTTGGTACAAATCAAGTAACTTCATGGTTATTGTTGGTGTGTTCTATCATATTTTTCAAACTACACCAATGCAGAATTGCTTCAACCTTGGCTTCCATTCAAAACAGAATAGTGATTGTAGTAGTCTGATATGGGCTGGGTCTTCTCAAGCTGTTCTATAGAAATTGTGGTCTTGGAGAATAGCAGAAATGCTTTTCAGAACTGGTCAAATTTCAGTTTCTGTGTTGCTTAAARCCCTATATCTGTGTGTGTTTGGTTTCTTTTTCTGCTTCTTTACCCTCAGACTTGCAGGAATCAGATGGAGAGGAATAGAAGTCTTATTTTTAATAGGGCAGTCCAATCTAACTGTGGTGGGAAAAAAAAATCCTGAAATAGATAGGGAGTGGGGAAGGAAAGTAAATCTATTATTTAGCTAGGTGGTATGTGATAAAAGAAGAACAAACCTTAGATGCTTTGAGAGTTAGGTCCAGCAGAAAGTCTTTGCCTTAATAAATGTGCCTCAGAAGGTGCTCCTCAAAGTCCTGAATGACAGTAGCTGTCACTGCTGTCTCATCCTGAAATCATGGCTGTCAGTATTTGTCAGGTGTTGTCCAAGGATACCTTTCTGCATTTGGGACCTTTTGGGGTTTTAAGTRTAGGGGTGCATTATTAATGTCAATAGGAATAGGAGTGTTATGAAGAGTCTTGACACTTCTCCTTACTACGGTTAAGGCTCTAGAAACGTAAAGCAAAAATTCCAGGTGTGTGATGAACTTTCTAAGTAAAAATTAGATAACCTGACGTCATTCTCTAGCTCATTCCTGAATTTAGGTGCAAAGCAMTTTTCTTGACTGAGAGGTGACAGGGGTGGAATAACACTTAACTGCTTGTCTTTTAAAGTGCACTTCTTCCTCAAAGCAGTTTATATATAGTAATGGAAATACCTTGTAAGTTTGCATTTATTTTAAATACCTCACTGCTTCTCTGGATAGCTCCTTGTCTTTAGTTTTTGGCTTGAATATTGATTACATTTAGTATATAGGTGCAGTAGATTTTTTTTCTTTATCAGAGACTGATTTATGTAGTTTATAATATAATGTGTGRTAACTGCAAATTTAAGACTGTCTAGTACAGGAGAAAAGTACAGACTATGAAATAGTCTGACATTACTGAAACTAACAAGGCAATATTTTGTTAGAAAGCTTTGCAATTCACATTTTTCAGACCTGTTATTAAAAACTAAATTATCTGCAGAATACTAAAATTATTGCATATTCCACACAAACCCACTGTCTGGATTTGCAWCATCCTTTAGAAGGACAGATGGTGTCATGGTATGCCACTTCTTTCCTTGTTATATTTACTGTTGTATTGTTGAATTGCTTCTGGCAATTTCTTGTCTTTTGTCCATTTCCTACTCTTCACTAGCTATCTGAATAAAAAAAGTTCATAGAATGTGTATTGTCCCAATATGAGTTTCAGAGCCTGTCTTGAAATGCCTCACAGGAATCCCTAAATACCATGAAGATAAAGTAGAATTTTGGATAATTTTATTCTCAGGTCAAAAATSCCCATCCTAAAAGGGGAGGTGTTCTAAAAGGAAAGCAGTTACAGTTTTGTGTCTTTCAATTAAACTTGACTTTTTCTTTGCCATTCTAATGTGCACTATGTCAAAGACTTTTTAGACTTAAATACTCTGTGTTTGGTTCCAYGTCCATGTTGTCCCTGGAAATTCTTCCTATCATTGATGAAGTTGAAAAGAATACGACTAAAAAGACCAAGGATTTATTGGCCTAATTTGAGCGTAGTGAATTCTTGTTTAATGAGAAAGCAAGAGAAGTTTGGTATAGCCAGTGACTTCTTATGAGGATTGTGACCCTGGAGAAGGAGGCTAACCACATGTTTTTTTTGAAGCTTGCCAGGTGACAAGAGACAGTAACTTGTGTTTTTCCCCACCTCATCCCCCCAGGGACTCCTCAGTACAAGTGCTCATTCACAAGTCTTATTTTGAGCTGACTCTTTGGGTCCCCCAGTGTCTCATTTGAGAAATGTGGTTTTGAAGCAAGGCATAGATCTTCTGTCTCAGTGGATGGGGGAAGGAGGAGTTGGGAGTTTTGTTTTATTATGCCATTACAGTTGGCTGAAAAAAAGTGGGTGCTTACAGAAACTGCTGCTTGTCTGTAGCCAATAATTAACAGGATCTGTTGATACAAAAGTTACTATTCTATAGACAAACCTGGTATTTTGCAACTACAGAGAGGATTACTGAAAAACTGGCATCCCCGGAGATGGGAATTTTGAATCTATTTCAGTTATGAATAATGGCAAGAYTTTTTTTCCAAGATTTTTAGAAAAGTTTTTGTACAACTTAGAAATGGTTTGAATTTTCCAGTTAAAGACTTGTGTGAAGAAATTTTGTAACAAAATGGTTACAGCTTGTTCCTTCTATCATAATATTTTAAGGTAAAGTGCTAATGTTGGGGAGTTGGCTTTTGAGAGGGAAGGCTGGTAAGCAGAAGAGACTTTATTGCAGTTGTGCAAACATCTACAAGCTGTATTTGAAAGAAAAGTCTAAGCCAAATAATTTTTTTACAAGTGACTATTTAAAATCTCTTCTTTCTGTTCCTGTTTACCTCTTAAGGCCTCATTATGTGAAGAAAATCTTTTATACACTACCCTTTATTGTTTTATAGATGGGTATTGTTGAACAATATATGTTTTGGAGAGCCTGAAATCTTATGCAAATAAAGATTGCATAGCATAAAGATCAAAGATGGCCTCGAATACGGCAGCAAAAATCACTGAAGCAAACTCTTACACCTTAGAAACAGTCTAACAGTTCTTTCTAATTGTGCTCCCCAATGCTTGCATTTCAGTTACTGATTTAAATACATCTTCCCACACCTGTCCTTCCATTGTATTTCTGCTGTCATATGTTCTGTTCTTCCAGCTGATTGTTTACCTGTTTTTTTCAATAGTAAATGGGAGAGATTGTGTCTTACCACAACACCCCCTCCTCCTTTTTTTTTTTTTTTAAACCTTCTTAACACACAAAAAAAACTGTTCTGTAATCTAGCTCTGTCTAATGGAYTGTAAGGTTTCTGTCAAGTTTAATGTAAGGATTTAAATTTAAGATGATGATAATCCAGAATTTCTGCAAGCTTCTATCACCATCCYATGGTAGACCCAATTTAATTCTCCTGTCACCAAATTGGCAAACCTGTTGGCAAGGTGGTTCATACCCTGTTTTCTTAAGTGAATCCCGTATCTCACTTACCAGTCCTCACCATGAAGAGAGGCTTAGCCCTTGGCAGCACCAATCCCGTCACCAGGTTGAGTTACAAGATGTCCCTACTGAAGCCTTTCACATGTAAGGCATGGGGTTCCACATCTTTTCCCTTTGTCTCTGGAGTTTTATAGCTGCTTTTAATTTGCTCCGGGTCTCTCCTGGCAATAGTATTGTTGTGTGTATGAGCAAGCAACAACAGGGAATAGTCCAAGGCTAGAGGAGCTTGGCAGCCTCTCCTGCATGTCACGTGTGGCCCGATCTCCTTTGGCAGCAGCCCAAGTCCCTGCACACAGCAAGAGGGCATCTCCAACCACTGTTACCTGCCCTTCCTCCTGCTGCTCATGCTTGGCTCAGGCTCAGTCACCTCTGACAACCTCCCTTAGCCTAGGTGCTCACCATGTCTGCCTGTTATTCAAATAGTATTTTTTTGAACGTTGACAGTGGGGCTTACCTTCTGCTTTTGTGATGGTGTTTGTTTTGTGGAGGGAAAGAAACAGGGTGGAAAGTGGCTCCTTATTCATATGTTCGTGTAGGAAAGAAAGTGAAATGCCGATATAATAAGAAGCAGCTATTGGGAAGCATGCAGGAAGGAGAGGCTAGAGACTTAAGAAAAATCTGAGCTGGAAAGCTCGGGACAGCCTTTGTTTACCTTTCTCAGCAGGTAATGTGCTGTTAGCTTGGCGTATGGAAATGATAGGTGAAGTATASAAAGCTCAGGACAATTCTCACTTTGCACGGATGTTTTATATGCAGTTAGGTGTGCTACTCATGTTTCAAGAGTTTCAAGTTTTGTAACTGAATCTTCTGCGTAGAATAAACTTGTGGCCAGTCATTTAAGGTCGTGCTGACTGGTACCTGGATTCTGCGACTCTGCTTTTCTATATGTAGTTGTTGGTTGCTGTGTTTCTCCATACTGAGGAATATGAAACAGTGAGCCCTGTAAACTCCAATTTGAGTTGCTTCTTATGTGACTTTTAAATCCCTGCAAGCAGACGAGCCTGTGATTGATGGAATTGTAGCAGCCTGTTTTCCTAGGTCTGCATCTCCAAAATGCTTGCTTTCTTACTGTTCTGCCATGTGTATTTGAAAACAGTGCGTGTAAAGTCTGCTCCGAAATCACACTTAATTGCCAGGCAACTTGATCAATTTAAGAGGCAAGAGAARTCACGGAATCTTAATACTTTTCAGCTTTGACAGAACAAACAAACAACTGTCCAAATCCTTGTTTCTCTGTTATATTTTTGGTTGAAATTGTTGCTTTGGGGTATGTGCGTATTCTGTAGTCATCTGTTCTAGAACATTAAAAGCCAAAGTAACTGTTATTAGATGCTGTTACAGAGCAGAAATACGGATTCAGTCACTGCAGTGCTTGACTGTTAGTTCAGAGCTAAATGTTTTGATTTTCCAGGCTACAGACCTAAAGCTTACACGAAAGCAACACTTTAGCTTACTTCATCATCAATCTGTGAGCTGCATTTGACACTTCATTTTCTTGATCTGGGAAAATCAAAATACAATTTAATGATGAACTTGAACCTTGTGTTACTGCCCTCTAATGATGCTCTCTCTAATGGAAGAGAGTTGATGGCTAAGAATAATCATTAGTTTTGTACATATAAACAAAGTATTACACTGTAACATATTTCAATTTTTCTTTGTCCTTTAAAGAGATAGCGAATGACTGATTTATACTTGGAAATATGAAAGAATCACTTTTAGATGGGAATATCAKCTACAGCAGGTTATGTAGTATTGCAGACAGGAAGCAGTAATAACTCAACACAGTAGCAGATAAATCAGTTGCTCAGCTGTTTTGGCAGTGCTCAGAACAGTTTGACACACATCAATGATGTTTATAATATGCATGTTTAAAAGATATGCATGRGTTGGTTAGAAATGTTGTATATAAATCTACCTCAGATTGGGGTATGTGTTTCCCCCCAACCTCTTCTGAAAGGAATTTGAGGCTTTACAGAGTAATACTAGGAATGGCAGGAAGTGAAATAATCACATCTAAGTAGTAGTTTTGTGTATTTGCATGAAAGYTTCACTATGAAGCTTTTTTAGAGGTTTCTGTCTGGAATTTAGTATGTGACATGATTCCCCTCTTTTTTTGAAGTRCTTTTAAAATACCTTTTCCCAGTAATCTTGAAAGAAAAACCATCTTTAACAATCCCAAATACTTGATGCAAAGAAAAGCTTAAGCAAAATGAGCGATGTTGCAGCATGAGCTACTGCAGAAATACTGTAGAACTAGGACGAAGTACAGTCTGGATAGTAACTGGTGCAGAAGTGCAAGTTAGATGGGTGCCATTTTAATAAATTTTTAATTTCATCACATCTGAAACTGCTTCTGCAGATGTCCAAAAAGATCTCCTGTTTTCTCATTGGCTGCTCTGCTTGTGACCTGGCATCTGCACTAATGTCTGCGTGACTGTGTGGCTGTAATGGGGACTTGCATATACATGTACATTGACTATGGAAAAACAGTCTGTCAGGCAGCAAGGTGGAAAAAAACAGCAGGTGTAAACCAAACTCTTATTTCCATTAGGAAAGAGATAGTAAGCAGAGTAATATTTTGCTTTCCATTTCTTGATCATGGTTTTTGGATCTATGTACTTGATAAGGGAACCCTGTGTGGCTTGTAAAATACAGGGAAGTCTTGCTTCATGCCTTTTAAGCCAATCTGCAAGTTATGTTTTTTTAATACCTTTTTTTTTTTTTTTAATTAGAAGTGAATTGAACAAAATCAGTTGTTTGGAAGCTTTGGATAAACTGTTTGGATAGCTGTTTGAATATGCATAAATATACTGTTCAAAGAGAGATGACAGCAGGTTTTGGAAGAGGAGTTCAAGTGGCCAAATCTAAAAACTCTTTTTTGTAAAAGACTCATCTGTCCAGTCCTTGTAGACGAGAGTCCATTCACTTCAAGAAAGATTAATTTAACTGGATGTGACCCAAGACTTCCAGTAGTTTTGTCAACCCTGGCTGACCTTATGGATGCTTCCTGCTTTCCTTTCTCCAAAGAAGAAGGGATGATAAATTGGTGTTGTATATGTATGTATGTATATACTTACATGTATACACATGCATATATATGTGTGTGTACTTTCTATGGGAATTGGATTGCAAAAAGTGTGCGTTATAGTTTGAAAGGTGCAGCTGCCTGTTGGATATGATTGATTGAAAATTAACAGTAACTGACTTTGCATTAGGAGCATAGTACTGTATAAAATTCTTTTGTGTTGATGAAATAGATGCAACTTCCATAGAGGAAGTTTATGTAATAGATTTGAGTAGTATAAACTTGTTTTTCTAAGTGACCATCTGAACTTCTGAAAGGTTGAGCTTTTTGTTGTGCCTGTAATAGTCAAGAACTTCAGTGTACCCCGAGGCTTTGACTGTTTGGATAACCTATGCAATTACTGTGTCACGGAGGCTGGCTTCAGGTACTCAGTTCTGGAAAGAACATGCTGGTATATAATAGGACACTTACTGTGAAAGTTGCTTGTCAAGTGTTTTAAAACATCAACGTTTTTGTAGGTTTAACCAGAAGCTTAACTATAACTTCAGCTGACCAGTCCATGTTTGAGAGAGCTCAAGGAGAGAAGGTTACGCTGCCGTGCACTTTCGTACTCTCGGAAAATGATGAAGGCCCACTCGATATCGAGTGGGTCTTGATACCAGCAGATAATCAAAAGAAGGAACAAATAGTAAGTAGAGACTTCTTGGAGATGTTTTTAATTCAGTTGTTAGAATAGATGAATGTAAGAGCCCTTACTGATCTCTCATTCTTCTTACATTCACCTTTTCAAGATGAAATGTTTATGATCTCGAATTGCTTTGAAGCACCAGTCATGTGAAGTACAGTGAAAGCTTTGGAGTAACACATTAAATGTGAAATGTCAAGAAATCTCTAGCTATAAACTTCTTTAAGGAAGAGCCTTCAAATTAATACTATTTCAGTTATAAAAAACAAGCTGTGCTGTGGTATCCATTTTCTTTTCCTGACAGAAAGCTTATTCATGTGAACATTTTTTTAAACATAACTTCTTTTCATATTCCTTTCTTTGGAAATCTTATGAATAAATCAATTAAAAAATTTGAATAGTTTTATTAAAGTCAGAAGTTAGTAAAGAGTATCCAACTTCGGTTAGATACTTGTTTGGGCACATGCTTTCTCAGAATGCACATGCCTGCACTGTTTGTGGTGATGTTTTGTAGAATGAGATACGCAGTTATGTCATGCTTTGAGGATTATTTAAAACATTAGACAAACTGTCAAAAGTGTGAAGAAGCATAATTGTTCTTTCAAATGTTTGCATTCTAGGTAGGTTTTGTTTTAATCATATTTCTGTTTTTATAGATAATTATGTATGCTGTAGACAGGATTTATAATCATTATTATGCTGCCACAACTGGACGGATGCAGTTTACTAATCCTGATCCCAGATCTGGTGATGGTTCATTGGATATCCTGAATTTAAAATCATCAGACACTGGCACATATCAGTGTAAAGTGAAGAAGGCTCCTGGCGTCCAAAGTCAAAAAATACAATTGACTGTACTTGGTAAGAAAGTGACATTCTTAAATTTTCACTGTCAGTCTTGTGCACTTCCATCATCCTGGATGCGATGTATAAAAATAAGATTTCAGTTGGATAGTATCATATATTATAAATACATGGTGATGCTCCATTTTTGAGTCCTTTCTTGGAGAGGAAGCTTCATTTTTGGAGCATGGCGGGAGGAGAATTAAAAGAGTAATCATATAATGAAGTGAGCTTTTTCTTTTTTTTTCTTCTCTGAAATGCAAGCCAGACCTAAACTAACTTTTTATATGCATAGAGTTAGGTGCACAAGTTTGAATTTATCTTGAGCTGCATAGACTTACCAATTAGAAAAGTAAATATTTTGATTGTGACTCTTGTCCATTAAACACTTTTTAGTAAAGCCAGCAAGGACTAAATGCTCCGTTGAAGGATCACAGGAGATTGGAAATGACATTATCTTGAAATGTGCATCACAAGAAGGATCTCCCCTTCTGTCTTATGACTGGAGAAGAGCAGCTGGCACACGGGCACTGCCTATCACTTCTACGCTGAGTATTGTCAACTTTATTTACTACTTAAAATGCTTTGGAATATATTCTCTTTTCTTGTTGTGACTTTTTAGCATGGGACAGTCAAGATGTGTTTCACTTCTGCTCCCTTTTCACTGAGTAATATAACTGACATTCGAGACAAACTTTTTATTGTCTTTGCTTTAGAGAAAAGAGATTCACTACAGAAAACACATAACACTTTAATCTGGGAAAAGTTCTTGCCATTAGGGATAAGAATCATGCTCATTCCTGCATGAACGTTTCAGCTTCCTTGCTTGCTGATCTCTGGCTTTTCTTTTTCTCTTGTTTTGAACGGTGAGGGGAAAAAGTCAGAATAGACTCTAGGCCAGTTAGAGCTACCTTCAGGGAGGGAATATTGAAAACTTGAATCTTTACTGGCTGAAGGAGGGATTGAACTGAAATCCTTTCCTCTGAGCCAGTGACGGAGGTTGTTCCTTAAGATTGGCTCCAGAGAAGGGTGTAACCCTGGTTGTTACAGGTACAAAAAGAGAGAGAACTTCTCCTCAATGAGCTCCTCCAGGAAAAGGGTCCATGTTACAAATTGAGTGACAGGTTCCAAATTATTGTGAGTTTGTATTGGATTCTCTTTTGAGAACTTTTCAGAAGCTTGTGAGCTTAGATTTTATAAAAGGCTTTGTTTATTTTTTCTCCTGGAATGGTACTTCTTAGTACCTGTTCTTTTGGATCTTCTTTGTAGTTATGAGAACCTTACTGTATGAGATGTCTTGCAGGTCAAGCAGTTTAAAAATCTGATTATAAATGCTTAGCTCGGGTTGTGCACAACCTGAGCATTAAGACTCAATGTAGAGCCTGGTATCCTGTCTCTAAGAGTAGCCAAAGTGGATGTTTACAGGACACTTRGAACCTGTTGGTGCTTTCTCACAGTGTTCTCCTGTTCTTCCATATATTTTTCTAAATTTGTCTTGTGATAAATTGGAACCAATTGGTGATGTTAATGCTGGACAAGAGTGGKTGAGGCAGCATGCGTGAACTGGATAGCCTGGTGCAGCCATTATTGCACTACTGCTTGTTAAGTAAGTACCCACTTCTTGTTAGAAGCAGCAGAAGGAGATAGAGTATCCTACATCTTTGGCTTTTCAAATGCTGGTGGCAAAGCTATTGGCAATTTAAGTATGTGAACCATTTGAAATTTGCATAGTAAAACCTTCCCTAGGCAGCTGCCAATGGCTTCAGAAGCTTTAGTAAAATCCATTTTTTTTTTCTGTCACTGATTGACATCTCCTAGATGTCAGYTAGACTAGACTTAATTGGCCATGGTGTGTAGTGCTTAGTTTGGATCTGTTCATGATTTTGGACATGATTTCTTCATGTATTTACATTTGAACTGGTTGTGTAGAATCAGTTTAGATAGAGTGAATAGAAAGGAAGTTTCTAGGATGCAATTAATATTTTATATTTTAGAATTACATTACAATGAGAGAATTSGCCCTTTAAAGTATCCATTCCTTTTTGCCAGTAGTGCAACATGCATGTARGCTCAATGTTAAGTCAAATGCCATAAACAAACTTCTAATAATGTAAAAGACTGTTGTAAAAAATAGTGTTTTGCTACATGATAGACTTGTGTTTTCATTTGAATATTGCTTTTAACGTGGCTTTTGAATTAATACTTTGTGCTGGATTATTAATTATATTGTATTAAGCATGAGATTATCGTTTGGAAAATGGTAAACCTTTGTCTTTTATTATTTGTAGATAAGAATACAGGGGAGCTTCTCTTGAAAAATGCCTCTCAAGACTATTCTGGTACATACAGATGTGTTGCCACAAACAGAGTTGGCACAGATGAATGTTCTGTGGAGCTGAATGTCACCCCTCGTAAGTGTTTGCTGTGTAACAGCCATTTTCTTTTGTATCTTAAAGAGCTGAATTTTATATCTCTTGCCTCCTAAAAGAATAACTCTGATAGTTTCTGCTTTGTCACAGCTCCCCAAGTGGCGGGCAGAGGGGATCCCTCCATGATCTATTGCCCTTAGCCTGGAACACAGGGAAACATGCTGCTTTTGAAGTTAACAGTAAAAAATTAGCTAGCTGTACAAATATGACTTTTAACAATCAATACTGTAATTTATCTATTCTAGCTATAAATACAGCTGGTATGATTGCTGGAGCTATTATAGGAACTCTGCTGGGTCTCTTTTTACTGGCTTTTCTCATCGTCTGTTGCTGTAAGAAACACAGAGAAAAGAAATATGAGAAAGAAGTACATCATGATATTAGGTAATGACATAACTTTTAACTTCTGCATGGCATTATTTGAGAATTAACTTTTAAATGTGTCTTTTTTGTATGTATGATACCTCCTAGTTGAGAACTCTGTTCAAAGTTCGTGATTTTGGAAAGCCTGTTAACATACTAACAGCTGATCTGAGAACTTCTTTTTTTTAAATATTGTATATTCAGTCACATTTATCTAATATTCCAGTAAAATTTTTGAAGCTGTTAAGCTGTTTAATTTTTTTAGTATGTTTAAGTATGTGAGGTGTGTGGGTTTTTTTTTTTTTTTCCTTCCCCTCTGGCTACTGTATGAGAATAAGAAGAAACAAATAGAATAAGGAGAAATGAAGTGATGTGTTTTCACTAAGCATCCAGACAGTAATACTGAGTGAAATATAGTTGAGTTCAACTCTTTTTTTTTTTCTTTCTTCTCTCTTCCAGAGAAGATGTCCCACCTCCAAAAAGCCGCAGTTCAACAGCCCGTAGCTACATAGGCAGCAATCGTTCTTCTCTAGGTTCAATGTCACCCTCCAATATGGAYGGATACACCAAAACTCCATATAGCCAAGTCCCAAGTGAAGACTTTGAACGCACTACTGGTCAAAATGCAAACTTTGCACCCTCAAAGGTAGCTGCACCTAATTTAAGTAGAATGGGAGCTGTCCCAGTGATGATTCCAGCGCAGAGCAAAGATGGGTCCATAGTATAAGATGTTATTAATTTAAGCCGTGTTTTAAAATGTTCATTATAAGTATTAAGAAAAAAACCTACCTTGTTCTATCCCTCACTTAAAATGGCATGCAGTTTTCCTTGAAGAAAGTTGGTTTGAAAAGCTGATAACTTCCACTTTTACTTTCAAACGTACTAGTATATAGCAGTCAAACTATTCGTGAAAATTGTTGAAATTCCTACATTGGATATTGAAGGTATTTGGATGCAGGTAGGTGGCGGAAGAGGGGATCAGCTGATGTGCAGTTCTGAATATGAAACAATCGGACACACTTGAGAAGTAAAAAGGCATTTCATGTGTAGGTCAAAGTCTCTCAGAATTCCTGAAACTTTATCTTCAGTATTGGAAAAACAGCTATATTAACTTCAGCATTTTCTGATGAAGTTGCAGCTGTGTGAAATACATAGARTAACTTGGAGTCCTATTCGGTTTGAGTATTTATGCAGTTCTTTAACTTGGTAATCTTTGGAGCACTTGGACTCTTGGTGTTTTTTTTTTTAATTTGACCGATTCAGTTAACTTTAATGAATCTAAATTGAAAATTTCCATGAGCAAAACTGTGATAGGAGAGCTTACTCTTTGTGAAACCTCAATTTTAGTGTAATGGCTCCTCTTTCTAGTAATGTCAGATGACTTAATACTAAATTATGTAAGAGGTCCTATCCAGTTGTTACTAACAATATCCAAAACTTAAAATCTCTATTCAGTTTTTGCATTAAGAATACACGTCGTAAAATCCAAGATTAAATTTTATAAATCTTGTTTAGATTCAAAAGCAGTGCTGTAATTTTTCCCTATTATCTGAAAGTTCCATGGGGGTTTTAATGACATGTGCTAAATTAACATTGTTTGATATATGTCCTCTAACATCACTTCAGGAATCTCTTTCCACATTCACACAAGCCATATTTAGCCTTTCCTTAAGAGGATAACATGTTCTTTATTTCAGATTGCAAGGAGTGAAAGGCTTACCTCTCCTTGCCTCTTCAAAAGCCCTAGATATTAACAGRCACTTTGACTTTAATATTGGTTTCATGCAGCCAGAATCTCTGAAAAGTAGTTGTCCAGAATTGTTGATATGAACTTCATGTTTCGTGACTTAAACAAAAAGCTCTTCCTATTTTTCAAAGACTTGAAGGTGTTATAGGAGGAATAGAATATTATCTTGGTTTCACACCTTACTTGGGAACTTTGGATATCTCATGATGACTGATACTATATACATGTGGAAGCTGATTTCAAAGTTTAATGCAGGGTTGTTTTTTCATTTCGGTGTAGATTTTTTTCTTAGTGTTTTTTCTTCTTCTTTCTTTTCTCCTTCCTTATATTCTGTTCCCTTCTTTATCTTGTCCTGTGGAAAAATAAATAAAGAGCCCCTTCAACTTATTTCAGCTATAGCTGTTAAAATATTTTGAAAACTCTACAGGAATTTAGTAAGTGGCACTGATGTCTGAATAGCCTATTGAAAGATGTTAGATTTATTTGTATGTACCAACAGTATGAGATGAAAAAAAAATGCCCTGAACTTCTAGGCTCAATGTCTGCTTTCTTGTAGCTGCTTAGATCTGTGACAAAATCTTTGGGATGTTACTAAATGTTTGTTCTAACTGTAGTTAGGTGCACAATTTTTGGCTGACCCTACAAATGCAGGGATCATACCTTTCATACTGAATTTGGAAACCTGAATAGCTACTAAGTATTCTAGACTTAAAACTTTTCAGATTTGGGACTTTTTTAGATTGTAAACTGATACTATTGGAGTTCAGATATTTTTTATCTTTCATGTGTGCCTTTCAATAAACTTTGCCTGATTGTAACTCCACTTTTTATGAAATTAATGGTGCCTAAACTTGCTGTCTGGACAGGTGCTTAGATGATGGTACAAGTTTTTTAAAACATGACACTGTGATCTGATTTCCTTATTCTGATGTACTGTTTATACTTCATGCCAATTTTTGGATGTTACTCAGTGACTCTCTGGTGTTCTGTACTTCCAAATGTCAGTTACTCGTTCAATTTCTAAATAGGATCTAAGCATTTGTATTCCTGAAAACTGTTCACTTGCGAGTGAGATGGATGACTGACGTSTATGGTAATTAATAGAGTCTAGTAACTGTGCCAAACATGCTTATGAAGAACAGTAGATGAGGAGACATCTTCTTGCATCCAATTATTATGATAGATTTCTGATGTTTAATGTGTACTAATTGATTGTTATCTTGAAACTAAGACCTTAGTTGAAAGGGTGTGGTTATTTGGATCGTGAAGACAGGTTATATGCAAAACTAGAACTGAATCGCAGACTAAGAGATRGCTATAGAGCTAAGCAGCCAGGTAACCAACAAACTTACTGAGATTGATTTTTATCCTTCTGTGGGCACATGTGAAATGAGCTTTTTGGTTTGGCCTGAGATGCTCTGCTTTCAGCCAGGTAAATCACCGAGATGCTTGAAAACAGAAACTTACCACACAAAGAAAGGCAGGCAGAGCAGGGTTTACACATTTAATGCTCTGTCAGCTTGCACAAAATAATGGTCAGAATGGAAGGACAGCATGACGTGCCCTCAGAGCTTCGCTGTTAGGCTTAGCAGCCTTGACAGTGTCTATCTATTTATGTAATTGCATGGAAAATGAGGAAATAGGAACTGGCATAGTCCTTATCTGAGATAAAGAACCTCTGACTTGGGATCAACTTTGCCTCAAGTTCCTAACATCATGCCTTTTTTGGATGGATAAAACTGCTATGAAAACCATAACACTGCTATTGGAAGTAGTTTCTTTAGTGAGTAGAATGTTAACTTACGCACTGGATTATGATTCTTAAAGTGGATGCTGTAGTTTAGGAATGATTCCTAGCTATGTAGGCARTAAAATGGGTCAACACCGAAAGTGTCGGGTCTTAGATAGCCTTGCTAAGAAACTTTTTTTCTAGGAAGTAATGGCAGCTGATATACCAGTTAGAAGGTGGCATTTAAAACGTCTTATTTTATAAAATAAATGAGGGAAGTGATACTTTTATGTAAATATTCCAAATGAACTGAAGAAACCACTAGTTAATGTTATGACTGTAAACTTGCCTGTTGAGGATTCCTGTGTTTAGAAGCAAACACTTAATTTTAGCATGGCGTGAATAAAGTGTTAGTCTTGTAATATTGTAGAGGTGATATAACATTTGTTCACACWTTACAAGCCTCTTCATAAACTTTTTGAAATGGATAATTAAAGGTGTTGATGTGAACCCTCCCTAACTAAAAATGAATACTTCTTAAAGTATGTAGTGCACAGAAATGCCTTGTGGAGAGGGTTAAAAAAAAAAAAAAAATCAGACATGTACAATGCCTATATCTTTATCCACTGTGATAGTTTACATTCATATTAGATGTATGTTCCCTAAGTGCATAATAATAGCATCAGTGAGAYTTTTTAATATTTTTTTCTGTAATAAAAYTGTATATTGCTCRTTTCAGTAAGAGGCTTTTTTAACTGTGTGTGTGTGTTTTGGATCACGTAGATCTCTGTTCCAGCCTGGAGTCATCATAAAACTATAAATCTTGTTCTCTATATTTCATAGGTGCTTTAATGGGACCCTTTTAGGGATTGGTCCTCTAGCACTGGGGCACAACCCTAACTCAACTTGCAGCAATAATATTTCCCAGAATCCAAAACCCTATTCCTGCTTTTCATGCACAAAGCATGGACTTAAATATTGGTATGAAAATCAGTATGAGGTTTTATATTCACATTTTTCTTTTTTTTTTTTTTGTGTGGAGAAGGGAGATTTTTAAAATACAAGTATTGCAGTTTATAGGAGTGGATTTGGAAAAAAAAATCCAAAATTTCACAATGCTGTAGTTCTGTGACAGACCTGTGTACTTYTTGAAATAAAAATGTGAGAGAAAGCAGTAGTCTGTCTTTATTCTAAAGYAGCATTTATGTATGACTTCAGTTTCCTCTTTCTGTATTTGGAAGTTTGTTAATAAATATAGCTGTGTATACCTCACTGGCATTAATCACTTTATTTCTTGCTTTTTATATTCTGAGAAGAAGAAGAGAATAAAACTTTGRGTATTTTAAGTCCCTATTTAGACACTTTAAAGTTTCTAATTGTAGATGCACAGATATTAATCAACATTAAAATTGAATCTTGATAACCTTATTAAAATCCTAAAACATAGGTCTAGAAAGGAACTACAGATTGTTTGAATTTTAACAGAAAGTTATTTATCAAGGCCAAGAATCTTGACTTTACCTAAAATAGAGACAAAATAACAATGTTTGCAGTATGAACAAGCGCGTGGTTTTAAAAACTTGTTGTTTATACTGTAGACTGCTCTTTTTTGATTCAAATGCAGTTGACTCTTGGGCTATTCCCTGCCATTTGGCCTTACAAACTCTGTCCTTGTAGTTTTCTCTAAGCTGAACTCAATGTCTCCATTGTCATCTTGAAAAATTGCTTAATTTTGTGAAACAAAAGCTGTTAGTGTCAAGTCTAAGCTCTGCTGCTATTAGTGCCAGGTATTTGTACTTAAGCTGTTGGAGGCCTGAGTAGCTTAAGTTGATTAATGTATGCATATCTTCATATGATAATGCATACCTATGTAATGTCAGGTGTTCTAGTTGCTACTCATGTATACTTGGGAAATCTGTGTTTAACATGTCCTGGCACAGGCCTGCCCAGAGAGATTGTGGAGTCTCCTTCTTCGGAGATCTTTAAAACCCGCTTGGACGCAGCCCTGTGCCACGTGCTCTAGGTGACCCTGCGTGAGCAGGGGGGTTGGACTMGATGACCTCTGAGGTCCCTTCCAACCCTGGGCATTCTGTGATTCTACGAGTGCACACAAGCATTTAAATTTACTGTTACAAAGTAAGAAAGTAGAAAACTTTTTTTTTGATTTAAAATTCATTTTTGGGCCTAAATACAAAAGGTAGCTTATTAAAAACCAAAGATTCAGATTGTAGTCTTATTTGTAGGGCTCTGAGGAAACCTTTCCACGACGCTTTTATGTGAAATTGAGGACATCTGTGCCTTCCTCAGTTGGCAGCGTTGCCCCGACAGGGATGTTCACGTCTCTGCTGTGCAGAGATAAGGGGGTGCCCACACAGGGGGAAGCGGGAGGCCCACACACAGCCTGTGGTGGGCAGGCGCTGGCCGGAGGCGGCCRGCCTGCAGCGCGACGTGCGCAGCTCCCACCAGCCCCTCCGAGCCAATTCCAGCACGTCAGCCAACGCTCTCGTGTGCTGAGGGTCCGACAGGCTGCTTCCGTGAGGCAGTGCTACAAAGTCTTGTTGCTCCTTGAGTATGTATTAGGCAAGGTGTTGGATAAATCTGTTTTTTCTTAAAAGATGTTTAAAAATCAGTTTTTTTGTTTTTCTCTCTCGCCAACATCTTGGACCTACTGTGTGCTTTCAACTTGCTTGTTTGTGTTTGCCTCATATGGAGAGGCTTTGGTTCTTGCAAGCTCTGTGGTAATGCTCCTACCTAATTACTGGGCTTCATTAGGAAACACTGCCAGCTATTGAGGCTTTCTCATCTGTGAAGTCCATAAAGTGAAACCAAAAGGGATTGTGAAGAAAACAGCTGATTAAGGAGCAAGAATTGCATGACACAACCTGTGAATGGTGCTTACGTTTTCAAGTCTGAGCCTGTTTTAAAATCATCTGGCAGCTCTGGGATGACTACAGGTGATTGCTCAGGACATGAGGCACTGCGTACCTGTAGCTGCTTTTGAGGAATGGCGCAGGCTCAGCGAGCTTTTGCTTTTGTAAAATAACTGGTGTGCCAAAGAACCGGCCAGGAGGCTTTCTTTGCTTCTGTGTCTGACTGCTGCTTGAAGTTCCTGAAAATGACAATCTTAAGGATTTTATTTCCATATTGTGAGTCAGTGTTAGCGAGACCTTCACTTAAGTGAAGACTTAAGTCTTCACTTGTTTATAACTGGCCAARTTGTTTCTGAGCAGCAAAGTAGAGAATTCAGTAGAAGTAGCTATTAGCTGGATCAGTCTTTTTAATTAATCAGCATAGACATAAATTTATTTGTTTGTTTGTTTGTTTTTGATACCATAGACCAGATAAAGGACATTTCTACCCTATCATACAGAAACATTAAAAAAAGTTTTATAAGTCCCCCATTAGCTTTGCCTACTGTCAGGATTATTATTGTAGGGAGGAGGGGGTATAACATAGAAAAAAAAAACAATGTTGGTTACGCAACTTGATTATGTAATGATTTTAACTTAGCAATATTGGAATAGACGTTAACATCTGAAAGCACATCACTTTACCTTCAGTAATTTCATTTTATCTTCAGGGAAAAAAACCTCTTGAGGCAGTATGTCCACTGGGAAACTCGGAATACTTTGCAATGCGATGACAGTTGTCCCACTTCTGAGAAGCTTTGGCTCTTAAAAGTTTCAGACAGGCAGGATAAAAGTTTATTATCGTAGCTGAAGGGTGTTGAACTTCTTTTTGCAGGAATTCTTTGTCAGATTGCAAAATAAGGAAAGAAAAATGGTAGAAAGGAAGATAGATTTTTGTGGTATATTTTGTAGGAGGGACCTGAATTCTCAAAACAGAAGAAAGGCTTGACTTCAAGAATTTGAACTATTTCAAACTCCAGTTTTCATTAATGTTTGTAGGGATTTCTTGCTACYATTTTTCATATAAAATATTTCTGGCTATATAATCGCTACTACTACTGTGTAGAGGGTCAGARACTGGAGAATTGCAATAGATTAAAACCTCCTGAACAGTCTGTACAGTGTTAGCAGTGTCAGCGTGAGGTTGAATGATCATTCAGATTATGTGGAAACTTAGTCAAAGAATGCCTTAAATGAATACTAAATTTGGTCGGAAAGAGCTGCGGAAATTATATTGTCTAATGCCGCTGCTCTAATAGCTTCTAATYATGTCAAATTAAATTCTGTTGGAATAGAAAAGGAGCTGAAATCCTGTCTCCCTGCCTGGTGTGGCCAATTACAAATAAATCAGAGAAGTAAAATCTAAGAGCTAATGATTTGATTTGCTACATAATTTGTAAGTGAAACTATTTTCCCTTCCAGGAATCTGAATCTCCTTAATTCATATCACCTGATGGTATCTTATTTGTAAAAGAGCATTAATTCTCTGGATGTTCTTCCGCATACTTTAACTTCTGCAATCTCAGTGTTTAGGTCAGATTTTTGCTAATGGTTGTGTCACACKAGTCATGTTGACACATAGTGTTTCAAACAAACAGCTGGTGTGCCAAAGTCAAAACACTTGCGTTATGCTCAGTTATACTATGAGAGATTAAAATAGAATTATTACTGAAGTTTTCCATTTACCAGTACAGTCACTGAGATGAGACACTGATATCCTTATGACCAATGGTATAAATATAAGTCCTGAATTACTTGTAACTTTTGACCAGGATGACCACTCTGGGGCACAGCTGGTTGTTTGTGGAACATGTCAAAAAGCTTATGTTGTGGCTGCCAGCACTGTACTTTTTATCACAATAAACAGAATGCCCTTTCATGTCACTTCTAATCCTATAACTGTCAAGAGCAGGAACAGTTCATCTAAGCTGTAAAATCTAAAATTGTGCAACTAAACGTATACTTCCCTGCTCCCTATTCTTATACAAGGAAAATTATTGTGTTAAACAGAGACAGCTTCAGATGAATTGCTTACTGTTGTTTTGCTTTCATCTTTGTATTCTGTAACCGAATATAAAATAATTGCTAAAGAGTTTCAGAGTCTTTTTTTTTTTTTTTTTTCTCTTGCTTCCAACTTTATTGATTTTTGTATTAGGTGACTTTTATGTAATCTATGTAATCCCTACATACCTTGTTATCCCAATTTAGGATGGGGAAAATCAGTGTATGTAAAATAATGCACTTCAAAAGTGCTGTTATCCCCTGTACTGTCTCCAGCTCCCATTAAAAAAAATTTTATCGCTAATATAAGTGCTTTARTTTGAAACAATGCATTAACATTTTTCCCTTGAGAATGCTGACTGCCCTCTTGTGGCTGACACTTGGCCTCAATCTTTTTCTCACTAACTAGGTTATGACATCAGTTTTTGTTCGTGGTTTGCAGTGATTTATTCATAACCTTTTCTACATAAAGAAGAACAGTCATCTCAAAAGTCAGAGAAATGTGACCTATTGCTTACTCAGAAAAATTATTTAGGTTTTTAATTATAATCTGCATAATTAAGACATTTTATTTTTATGTATGACATCTGACAGCTGCAAATTGTATAGAGGTAAGTAAAGGAAATACTCAGCTAAGTTATAAATGTAATCCTTTTTAATAGAATTTAACATTCATGATGAGAAATACAGTATTACCTTAACCTACTTCTACATGAAATATTCAGCAATATGAATTTAGCAAGGCAACTGATACAAGATTATACATCTTTAAAGACAAACAAGGAAAAAAAAACAAATCTTGTTGACTAATACGGACTGGAACTTATTCATTGAAATAATAGACTTTTCTCAGACTGAAATTTGATGCCAGTAACAGTGTTTCTTACTGTTTTTCATTTGAGGAATCTTTCTTCTTTTTTTCTGAAAAAAAAAAAAAGATCGTGAAAGAGCTGTGAATGCATCTTATTTGTCTCTGTTGATCTTTTTAGAGGCAAGAAAATGAAAATGAAGTTCTTGTTCATATATATACAAATAATGAACTGGTCTGATTAACAGTAGATCTTACTTGAAAGGCGTTCAAGTTATAAATATTAACTACATTTTTAAAAGATTATGCTGCTACTTGAACTATTTTGTTGTATTATTTAAAGAAGAAATGGGTATCAGTATGARTTTTTTATAGAGCATCAATTGGGGAGCACTCAGGAATTTCAGCCAACGTGCTGAAATATTTATTCCTAGCTAAAAGAGCTGAAATGAGTGTTAAAGCCTTTATGATTCACAGTCCTATTTGTTACTTGAATTAGCATAATTTTTCTGCCCCTRGTTATACTTAGGTGAACCAGGATTTTAATCAGTATTCTGAACAGGGTATCCAACTGACAGTCAAAATTAGGTCATTACATTACATGCAAGAAGTTTACCGTGACAGCATCCTGTGTGAGCATTTTAACCATATTAACTAGTTATCTTGCTGCTGCCTTTATGRCTTGTATGTGGGAGGGAAAATTGCTGAAAATGCAAAGACCTTAGGACATCCTGGAGGCTCTAGAAGCTCTACATGGCTAATAGAAGTCTGTGCACGTGTTGTAATAATAAAAGAATTCAGAGGCAATACGCAGACTTGTTCGTAGAAGACAGGAAGTCTGGCTAGTAAGAGAGTGGATCAGGATTTAGTGGATTAGGATTGAAGTTTGTAATGATTTAACCATGTCACCTTTAYTTATTTATTGAAACATTGACATCTTCTACTTAAACATGAGTCTCAAGCATCTGATAAATGTGATAATTCTGTGACTTTCAGGGATTTATGGAAATAGTTTTTTCCATGCTTAAATCTATCAATGATTTTGTATGGCCGGCTGATTAAAGAAAAAAAAAAAGGTTATTTGCCTTATCTTACCACAGACAACTTTTTAAATCATAAAACTAGCTGGAAAGGATTTTGAGAGAGAGTGGAAGTTGACTTTCACCTATTTTAAAGACCTAAATCTAAAATCATTGGTACAAGTAGTACAGTATAAGCTTTTCTRTTCTTAATTTGAAGGTGCCAGAGAAGAATCCACTCTTTTGCTTTGTAATTTCTTCTAGGGCTTAGATATCATCACTGTTAGTAGTGCCAAAATTTTCATTGGAACTTTTCGTGGGATTTTTTTTCCTCCACTCAAATCACTATGTGGCACTTTGCTGAAATGATTTTTTTCATACTTATTTTTAACATGAATGTTAGTATGATCTTCATTGCTTAGTAAAGCTCTTGCATACAGACTTGTACTTGATTTTTGCTCTTTGAAAAGACTTGTTTTTAGTGAGTTACTAGTGTTGACTGTGCCATGGTAGTCAGCTTGGTCAGACCATTTGTGGTTGCCTGTGTTACCTTCTGTCTGCTCTTCTTGAATTCTGTCCTCATAAGAACAACATGTCCTTCTGTCCTTCTAGAACAACATGGATATTTCAAGACAAGTTAAAAATAATAGTAAGACATCTCATTAGAATATCTGTGGGTGGCAGTTCTCCCCAAACCCACTGCCAGTGTAAGGGGAGACACTTCTCTGGAGGCTTTGTCACAGAACGCAACTAAGATTCCTGCTTGGGATCAGTTTCAAGGAAGACAGCCTCTCTTTTCCATGCGTGTATATATGTAAGAGGAAAAGTTAATGTAGTTGGAGAGTTCCCCATTAATCAGCTGGGTCACTTGATACTCCCTTCTCACCATTTTTGCTTTCTGCTCACTTCTTAGTTTATTGGAAAGCATTGTTGAGGTAAAGTCAAGGTAAATCATCCTATATATTTTCAAATGCACAATCAAGATTTGCTGAGCACTTCTTTCTGTCTCCTATGATCATGACTGACACTATAGGTTTAGCTGTATATGCTTATGTTGCCAGGTTGAGATACATAAGGAGAGAAAGCTCGTTCTTGGCACTGTGGGACTTGTTAACCATTAATTACTCTTTCTGTCATAGTTTTTCTCCTAACCAGTTTTATTCATTTGTTTCAGATTTAAGTATCGGCCACTTTTAAGTACTGTATTTTGTTTAGATGATTGTTTTTTTTATGCAGACTAGCATAAAGTTTTACCAGTAGGTATCTGTTTAACTGTAGATAGCAATTTCTCGCTTGGGGATTAATTGACATTTGCCATGTGAGATCCAGAAGAATTACTGTATCATATTAATAAGTTACAATTGGCTTTATTTATTTATTTATTTATTTATTTTATTTGCTAAATTTCAATCCCCATCTTAACTCCTGATTTTTTTGGATAGACCAGTGTATGATGATGGTGTCGATGTTTGTTTGTCGTGGAGGGGAAGACATCCTCTTCCATGAGAGCAGAGGAGGGAAAAAAAAAAAAAAAGAAAAAAGAAGGAAATAGGAAAATAGGCAGGTATCAGGACAACTGGAAGAAGAAGAATAAAAAGATATAGCATGATCTATCTTCTTTGAAAAAAGAAGGAAATAGGAAAATAGGCAGGTATCAGGACAACTGGAAGAAGAAGAATAAAAAGATATAGCATGATCTATCTTCTTTGGTAGCTCTTAAGTCTAACTTATGCTTTTCCAAACAATTGGGGTCTAAAATCTATAATCTCTTTCCAGTYGGTTCCAGTATGCCTGCCATATTGCAGACCCTCCCTTCCTATCTCCCTCCTTCCTGTTCTCCCTCCCATAACTAGGATGTGATGCCTCCAGACTCATTCTTGCAGGGGAGTAAACAGGATATGCTTGATGGAAAACTTTGATTGTAGTACTTACATGCCTGCTTTATTTTTGAGAAAAAGAGAAAAACTGGATTTATAAATGTTTTGACACATMAGTTTCTGCAGACTTTTTCAACAGAGTTGGCTGGAATGAACTGTGTGAGATGGAAGCCATTTCTCTTTTTAGAAAATATATTATCCAACTATTAATCAGGTACCTGTTTGATGTAGGAGTCCACAATAAGCCTGATTTCAGGCTTATAGCAGTGCTCCTGTTCCTCTGATAATATAGACGAGGATAGATGTATTAACTCTGGGTAGAAAGTAGGTTGTGGGGATAAGGAGGGAGAGGAGGAGGGAAATATGCTGCCAAAAACATCCAAAAGTCTATCCATTTTGAAAAAAACAATCCTGAAAATTACCTTGTAGCACTACTAAATGTAGTTATTTTGCTAAAAGAATAAATTGTGAGGACAAAGTACATAAGCAATAAGCAGAATCCTGTATAATGCTAGGTTAGTTGTTTTAAATAGTAAGAAGGCAAATGTGGTGATTAGTGCCAAGGAATACTTAGCACTGCTTTGAATTATGTTTGTAATAAGGTGTTGTCAAAGTACTGAATTACTCTTATTGTTATGTGCAGCTGGATGATTTCATATAAAACCAATTTTAATCAAAATGGGACACTATGTGAAGAAGTATGTAGGAGAAAGCGAGATGTTACGCGAGATAGCCTGAATTTGTTGTTGTTGTTTGCTTGCTTGTTTTTTCCATAATAGACTTTACAAGGTAACTATATATGTTTGTATGTATGTTAGGTACTTATATAAGTATTTTAGTCTGTGAGGGCTTAAAGTTCTTAATAGGCTGATAGAGTAAGAAAATTAGATATTTCCAGTAAATGCAATATATCCATATACATTTGTGGTTAATTAATTGCAATAAATTATTTGTGTAGAATATCATGTTTTGAAAATATATATTGATAGCATCAARATTTCAGTGTAGGCAGCACATAAAAAAGTTATTTTTGCAGCATGGAATGGTAGCAATTATCTTAGTTATTATTTGTCTTAAAATACCAGGATCAGAATCTTAAGTTACAAAATAAGAAGATTACTATTCTTATCTTGGTACAGAAAGTTAGTATCCACAGAAAGTCAACAAAAATAATCAAGAAACTGGAAGAACTGACTTTTAAAGAAACAGTGAAACAACAGGTTATGCAGATTTGGGKAGGCCACTTTCAAAATTGCAAAAGATTTGAGTGTTTTAGCAGTAAACAAAAAAAAAGGGGGTGCTTTGATAGGTTACTGGCATGAAACTGATCAAAGATAGATCTGGGAAGCAATTCACAAATACTTTAGTGAGTTGTTATGGTAATTAAATGCTGGGAAATCAGTAAGAATTTTGAAATAACAAGCTTTCTAGGATTTTCAATTAAGTTATCTATTTAAACTTTTATTCATTACTAGATGCCTAGAAAGTGATCCTGTTAGCAGCTGCCTGCTATATTGACTTCTGCAGGATTTAAAGCCTATTCTAAATGGTTTATCAGTCATCTATGTTTATTTCCAATTATTAGTGGAATTTATTTGCCACACCACTCGCTTTGTGTAAGGCACTCATATAAACTTCAATCTGAGCATAATTTAGATGGGTACCTGAATCATAAGTTTAATTGTAATATGCTAATAATGTAGCCTCTTGTTAATATAGATTAATGATATTCTCTTTTTTTTATAGCATGGCTTCGCACACAAGATTGGTGACATAACTGTGGTATAAACATGAAGAAACAGGCATGATTTTTTGCATGAATTTCAAGTATGGTGAAACTGAAGTTTWTTTTGAAATGAAGTGCTTTTTTATATTTAACTTCACTTTAGACTGAAGATTCTAAAATAGACTATTGAGTTTAGTAAGTACAGATATTTTTCTTCTGAATATTTTTAATGCAAAAATTACAAYGTGACTACCAACACTTTCCTTACTAGTTCTCTATTTTGAAAACCACACACCTTCACCTGCTCTCCCCTTCAGCTCCTTCTCCCCCACAAAATAAATTCAAAACTCAGGTTATAGAAATACAGCTTTAAGCAGCAGAGCATTGAAGAGATCGTCATCTTAAATAGAGAGCAGGGTTTTTTTATGACTGATTTTTGGTTCAGCTGATTTAATAGAAAGTGTGTTTTCTACTTAGTACTGTAGTGCTTTTAATAATGTGCCTGAAGGATATGAAGTCTTACAACTTCTATGAAATGCACTGTATTTTAAGACTGTATATATTTTATAACACTTAATAAAAATTACTTGAACTTTACACTTAACTGCTTTAGCATAATCTATTAATACAGGTGTTACWGTAATTCATGTCTGTCCACAGCGTCGTTGTTTCTGTTTCTCACCTTACAGGATTTGGGGAAAGAAGAGTGCATTTTTTAAAGCAGAGCAGTTATATATTACTGGTCTTTCTTGTCTTTATCCCATGAAGATTTTGAGTATTGATTTCACAATGAAAATATTGATCTATGCAAGGATGAGATCACTGTAGGCTAGTCTTTTGGATGGGAGCTAAGTCAATCACTTTATCACTTGTATAGACACTAATTTAAAACTTAATTCTTCCTATACAAGGCTACCATATAGCTTATTGATGAAAATGCTGGCTTTAATGTTGAAAAGCTGGATTGCTTATTGGATTGTTTTTGCTTCTGTTTTTGATGTGCATATTCTAATTCTAGAATAAATTGACAGTTTGAGGCTTTTGACCAAAATATCTATTTTAGTTAGATAACTATTAACATAGTTCTGTGGCTGCACATGAAGGAAGTACATAAGACTGTTTAAAGAAAACAGTAATATCTTCATAAGAAAAACGGAAAGGGACAATTTTGAAGTGTCACAGGATTAAGTTGCCAAAGTCTATTAAAATCATACCAGATCTAATTTAATTTCAGTATCATAATTGCAGAAAAGATACTTTGCCTTTAAGAAATACTCTGTTTTATGCCTGAACACTGCATTCCTCATTCTTTCTCTTTTATTCATGCTGCCTAAACTTGTCTGTGAACAAAACTGGCAAGAAATTAATCAAGGTAAAATTCCACTGGGATTAGCATGAAAAGTACCAGGTCAAGAAGCAGCAGCTGCCTGTTGAGTGTCTATTCCATAAAATGTTCTGTATTGTAGACAG
Organism: Nothoprocta perdicaria; assembly: GCF_003342845.1. NCBI lineage: Eukaryota > Metazoa > Chordata > Aves > Tinamiformes > Tinamidae > Nothoprocta > Nothoprocta perdicaria. The sequence continues at coordinate 348,199 of NW_020454483.1, forward strand.
AACAGTAAAGAGCAAGTATGAAGGTAAGCGTGTGTGAGTTTTGCAATGAAATTTGCATTTTTTTTGTTCAAGGACGCGAATAACTATACTAGTTTCAACTGGTTTGTCATCTGTCTATTGACTTGGCTAGCCCAGATCTCAGTACAGCTGTTCTTACCAGCTTTTCAGATGTAGATACTGAGTGTTTCACAAGGTAGTGAATATTGACTATTTAGTCTATGAATCTATCGCAATGAGATGATAAAATAAATGTTGTTAACTTTATGTTACAGTGAGAGAACAAGGGTAGAAAGACTTGAAATTTGTCTGATGACAAACAAAAAGGTCAGAATCTGTCTAACTCCATCTTCTGCTTTGTGTCATCCTGTTCATTCTCAGAAGATGCAATAATGATGCTTGGAGATCACACCATCAGAGATTATTGTGACAAGATGGTACTTATTTTAGATATCAGTAGTCTTTATTACTTTCACCATAAATATTTGGCCCTTTATATTTAGCCCTTTRTCTTAGATGCAGAGTAGCTTGTGTAGCCAGTGGGTGGAAAAAATCGACTTTCATTGGCTTTCATGCCGACATTATTAATTTAAGAGAAGCAGTGGTGCATTTCACATACCTTAAGTTCTTGTTAAGACTTGATTTTTACAGTAAAGTTAAAGTGGGTGGTTACTTGTTAACTGTGCTCTTGTCCACACCCTTCTGTTTTGTTTTTCAAAGAACTGTTAGAGAAATCTGGAAAATAGCATTCTGCTCATCCCTTCTTGCATTTACTGACACCTTTTGTGTGGTTACTAAGCTTTATAGTCTAAGTAAACTTTTAGGTTTCACGTAGACTTTGGAAAAGTTGTGTTGCAGTCTGTTACCAAAGTTGCTAATATGAGTCCAAACTGCTTAGATGTTGGCGCACACAGTGCCTTGGGTTTGGAGTGAGCCAAATAGTTAACCATGATCTAGGGTAGGTTCAGCTTCAAAMTTCACCCTAAAGGCAATGTGGCTGCAAATGGCTCAAAATTGAAATAAGTTATGCTACTGTAAGTCTATTTCACGTGGCTGCAACTGTAACCATGCCTGAATTTATATCATTCTAATTATATACATAACATGAAAAGAAAAACTTCTAATCCTGGTTATGTTTGTATATACATTTTAATTAGCAGAAATTCAACATGCTGCAYACCTTCTGATCATGGCTTTTGAGTCCTCTTGGCCTACCTCTTGCCCTTTGTCAGCACAAGCTTTGGTGTGGCTGCCATGAGCCACACAGAGACATGATTTAGTTTTAAATTACTTATATATAGTGTAGGGTTTAGTTTTAATCTGTTAATTGTTTCAGCATCCAGGCAATTGCCACCAATATTTGGACTGGCAAATGGGGAAGGAGGCACTGTGAAAGTGGGAACCAGGATCAAAGTACAAAAGAAAGGCAAGACAACTTCTTTCAACATCAGGGCTAAAAATGCTCAAGGCACTACAGTGTAAGCATGTTTTTCTTGTGCTGCTTTAAAGTGTTATAAAATGGTACTGGTCAGTTGGATTAATTTCACTGCTTAGTACTAAGAAAAGCTTAAAATTTAATTCAAACTCTTAACTGAATCTCCATTTTATCTTTCTCTAATATCTATAATGCCAATGTCAACATCTAGGCTTGTTGATTAGTGTCTCTCAGTAAAGAGCAACTTATGCAAGACGTTATTCTTCTGGCCAATTTGCAACATAGTTCATCTCATTTAGACCTCTATCTTAAGTTCTCTCCTATGGCTATGAAGAAGCTTAGACTGCAAGGTCAGATTAAGATATTCACCTTGCTAAGACTGAGATGAATCCCTCTTTGCTTTTAACTACTGGAAAATATTGTAGCACAAAATTCGCTATAGAAATGCATATGTTAGAAACAGACTAAAATCAGCAGTAATTGAACTTCAGAAAATAATGCTTTGCTCCCTTCCATAATGTTGAAGTTCCACCTAATGCTCAGTAATCTGTGGCTCAGTTTGGATTATATTCTTTTTTCAAAAGTTATTCTCATTTCATTTTGTGCAGTGTAATGAAAGATTTGTAATGCTTCTCTAATGAATCAGTCGATGTAGTTGTTTTATGTGATTTCACCTCCTTTTTAAATTCCCTTAAGACTTACAGAGACTTAAGACTTCCCTTAAGACTTCCCTTAAGACTTCCCTTAAGACTTCCCTTAAGACTTCCCTTAAGACTTCCCTTAAGACTTCCCTTAAGACTTC
>NW_020454483.1:352622-359693 GCF_003342845.1 Nothoprocta perdicaria
ATAAGCTGGAGCACAGGAAGTTCCGTCTGCAGGTGAGGAGGAACTTCTTTCCTGTTAGGGTGACAGAGCAGTGGAACAGGCTGCCCGTGGAGGTTGTGGAGTCTCCTTCTCTGGAGGTCTTCAAAACCCGCCTGGATGCCGCCCTGTGCCACATGCTGTAGGTGTGCCTGCTTGAGCAGGAAGGTTGGACTAGATGATCTCTAGATCCCTTCTAACCTTGAATATTCTGTGATTCTGTAACAGTCCTCATTATGCAAATATGAGGAGAAAATAATAATAGTAGTAATAGTAATAACAATAATAATAGACTTACTAAGCTTATTAACCATTGCTTTTTTTGCCATTTTTTTTTCTTGGTTGTTAGGTGTTTGTTTGTTGTGTTTCCATTCTGTTTGGTAGTTCATACACGACTGCTTTGTAATATTCCTTTTAATGCTGTTGGTTGACATGAGTTGATTGACATTAATGACTTGTATTGGAGATAGCCTATAGTTTTCTTAGGAAAAGTAGACCTTAACATTGATAAAATGGAATAAAACATTCATGTGTAGCTCCAGCATGAAACGTAAGAGAGATATTTGGAGAAAATCAACATTTAATTTGGCAAATGTTGAACTACATGAGATTCCTGGTGCCTCATTTCTCCAGCTAAAGGGAAGTGTGAAGTCATGTATCTGTAGAGGAATAACCTCATGTACCAGTACTGTCTGGAAAGCAKCTTTGTGGAAGAGACTCTGGGACACTAATTTGCCAGCAATGCAGTGTTGCTACAAAGATTAAGTCAGCAGTGTCCCGGGTATCATTAGGAATTCCACAAGAAAGATAGGAACTGTTTCAAGAGAGAAAATTATTGCATCAATATCTTAAACAGACAAACAAAACAAAACAAACCCTAATCGCATATTATAAAGTCCATCTCCCCTGTAGTGCTGGGAGAGAAGGACATGCTGCTGGAGTCATCACTGATGGCAAGTGGGCACCAGCTCCTGGCTTTTCCATTATGGTCAATTGGCTACGTGCATTCTGTGTCAAATGAAAGGTGCTGCACTGTACAGTCCTGAAACTCAAGTGACAGCACAGTACCAAACTGCACCTGCTCAGATCAATTTGTTATGAGAATCACAGCTAACGAGGTACAATAAGACCTGGAAGTAGGACCTCTTCATGTTCACCTCACTGTGTGTTCCTTACTCCGTTGGTGAGACCTCAGCTGGAGTGATATAGCCAGATCTTGACAGACRTATACCAAAAAGTGTATGGAGGGGAGGAGGGGAAATAGGCCTGGGAGACCTGAGACCTTTTAGCCTGGAGAAGAGAAGGCTCAGGGGGCTCTTATCAATATATATATAAATACCTGATTGGAGGAATAGTTTATTAAGGAAAAGAAAAGAGAGAATTAGACTCTTAGAGATATCCAACAACAGGACAAGAGGCAAATGAACACAAATAGAGACACAGAAAGTCCAACTTAAATGGAAAAATAAAGAAGTAACTTTTTTTCTTTTGGAGGCAGAGGAGGATCATTGAACTCTGGAACTGGCTGCCCAGAGAGATTGTTTATCTCCACCGTTGGAGATATTTGAAAGCTGATGGGATGTGATTTTGGACAGTTTACTGTACCTGATTCTGCTTTTTGCAAGAGAGGCCTGGACTGGACAATGGGCAGGAGGTGCCTTCCAACTATTCTGTGATTAGAGAAAAACATACACGTACACAAATTCTCTGTCAGCTGCCATGTAAATTTGAAGATGCTGGAAGACTGCAGGCACCTCAGTTTATGACCCTGCTGTTTCTAGGAAACCTAATGCCCTCCTAGCCTTCTCAGACCCCCCTGACTCTCAGTAAAATGCGTGGCTTACACTGCTTCCATATGTTTGAAAAGTTACGAGTGGACGTGTGTTCTYGGGATATCCTGCTCCAATCAATGCGAACAAAATACAGTGGCAGTAGTTGCCATTTTTCTTTTATGCTCAATGGAGGAGGTGGTTAACAATCTGATGTTTAAAGCTATGAGCTTGCAAAGATGTATACAGCTATTTTAAGTGACTGAAGTAATTCCAAGTTAAAATCTCTCCCTAAGGCATCTTGTAAAACAGATCCATGTGGACAAACTATCCTTAGCTTCAAAGATAGTGTAGATGTGATAATGGCAGTGTGTTTCTCTGTTTTATTTCCAAGATAAAAATGGATACATGTGAAAAAGAGGAATTACTTACTTCAAATCCAAGAAATATATGGAAGATGAAAGGAGAAATCATTATTTTAAAACCGTATCTTTAATTACATTGTGGTAGTATGTTAAACAAGGCTGCTTGTTTAAATTCACATACTCAGACAGAGCTCACTAGATTCTAACATGAATATCTGAGTTTTCAGTGTTCTTCATTCCACCTTGTTTATATTCTCAGATGTATTTTATTGTTTATAGGAAAATGTAATATGTTAAAAACAAAATAATTTATTTTGAACGTAGTACAGGTTACGTGAATGTTCAGGTGATACTGAAGACGTAGAAATGTTTGCAGAACACTCTATGTACTGTGTTCATTGCAAATGAATCTCCAATAACAGAGTAAATTACAGTAATTAGAATTATTACAACTGGATCTGTGAAGCTTTGGCTGATAAAGGAAGAATGAAGGAATTACTTTGCCTTCTGTGGCAGTATCATGTTGCATTTTACCACTTTTGATTAGCCAACTTGCCAATGTCATTTCTCTTCATCCTTGAGGCTGAGACAAGAATGTGTTGCCCATGCAGAAACATTGCTATTCCTTTCACATTTGTCTTTCTCACCTTTGAACCCTTTTCTGTGCAACTCTCCTACAGCAACCAAACTTTTCCAAAGGTCCTACTAGTCCTACTTACTAGGCTAAGAGAAAAGTAGGGGGAAAATGTAATAAATCTTAATTTGCACACATTGCCCTTACATGRAAACCAAGTGTATACAGTCATTGCAGCATTAATGGTTCTTGTCCTTGGTGGTCTTACTCACAGTGGCCAAAGTGATCAGATTTGAGAGCTCTTATACAGAACTGAAGTGGGCGACTTCCTTCTTCCCTGCTTCTTTCCCAATCAAAATCTTGTCCTTTTATAGGACCTTGAGTCTAGACAGTTCCTAGCCCTTGGCCTTTTCAGATAGACTATAGGCTGCATGGAACGGGGGACAATGGGAAGATTCTTACTTTCCTAGGACAGAGTAGGTGCCTTATCTTGTTGCTCAGAATTTTCTTCTTTTCTTGCAAGACTTYTTCTTCTTTTCTGAAAACAAAAACAGTCTTTTTATCAGCTCCCAGGTTTGTATTTCAATGACCTGTGTTYGGTTTTCAGTGAGGTGTCCTTCAAGAGAGCCCACCTCTACATCAAATTGCTATCATTATTATTTGTCAAAAGAATAATATAGCTTGAGGCAAAGTGCTTATCCACAAGGAATCCATGTGAGATTAGAAGGAAGAGTGAGGGACCTTCCCTATGGTCTCTGAAGAATATATAAATTTCTAAGTAAAAGAAAATTGAGCCTGACCTCTGATTGTCGGAGGGGACTGTCATCTGGTAGCTCAGTCTCTGTGTGCTATTTTGGCTTCACTGATTGATCTCTCTAAGATAATTTTACTATGGAAAAATGGAATCAATTTGGACAGGCCCTAGACCTCTGCCAGGATTTGGACGTTTGTCCTGTTTTCCTTAGCAATGCTTGCATACCCTAGGACCTGACAATCTCGGTTTCCTTCCAGCCTGTTGATCGTAACTCTTGTAGAAGCACCAGAAATGGCAGAAAGGTGTCCTGGAGTGTTCCCTGCATTGCAGATCTGTGGAGCAAGGGGGCTGTGACTATCTGGGCTGGAAAGTTTTCAATACCCTCTGGTGATAGACTGTGCTGTACAAATGTGCTTCTTTACATTTCCCAGGCTCCCTAGCTCTTTGCATGCTGAATGCAATGTTATTTAGTTGAAGAGTAAGAAAAACTGCTATTTGACCTAGATAATACTATTATTATTCATCAAATTCATTGTATCCAGATAAATTAGTGTCTTAATATATTACACTAAAAAGCCAAATTTTTGGTATGTCAGTGGATTGACCTGGAGCAAGAAAAAATATGGACGAACATAAGCTATATCCTGTACACTGATGTTGGTGATGTCTGCTTTTACTTTGTGTGTTTTGAATGTATTCGCTTGGCATTGCTCTTTCATGCAGAAGAGTAAGGATTAGACTTGTCCCACTGTGAGATGATTCATATATGGAGAATGTGCATATTCAGAAAGAGTAGGATTTCGAGAGTAAATCAGTGAAGAGAAGCTTATGATAAGAATSAAGAATAAATTGTTAGACGAGAAGAAATATAATAGATTGGAAGCAATTAAACTAAGGACTTTTCATCAAGTTAACTTTCTAGCARGTCTCTAAGTCTCTAGCCTCTGACTGCTTGTCTGAAAATTCCTATTGAAGTTGCTATTCTTAAGTCTTCTTTAAAATATAAGCTGCAAATATATAGATAATTCTTTGATTTCATGTAATATAGATATATATTAAAATATATATTTATACTAAAACACAAATTTAAAAACAATTATATACTCCCTGAAGTGCTCTTCCAATTTTATCACATAACGCTGCATTGTTATAATTTAAAAAGATACATAATAGCAGAGTGTAGATGGACATTTAAAATTAATAGAGCATCTACTAGATTTTTTTTTGTGAAAATGTTTAACATTATCTAATAATTAGAAAAATAAAAGAATTTCCCAATTTTTATATTATTCATGCTTTCCCAGAAACRTTAACATAACCTAATAATTGACATGAATTCCAGCATGCAGTGAGCACAGTAGGAAATGCATTTAATATTTATGACTTGTTATATCTTTTAGAAGTACAGTGTAAATTCATAGTATATAACAAGTCTTGCATTTGGAATGACTGATTACCTTTCTGAGTACACCTAACCTATATTGAAGTGAAGGGAAGCATCAAGCTTACAATATTTCTCTGTAGGAAACCTCTAAAAGATCATTCATTTGACTACATGTACCTAATTTGCAAATAGGATAGTGTGTTAATCTTAAATGGACACTTTCAGAAAGTTTGCATATAAAGTCCTTTCTCATTAAAAAATGGCAATAAACAAACATAGAACTAAGACAATTGAAAATAAATGTTTCTTGAAATAGTTATTCTGTCTGGATTTCAGCTTTCATGTCAACCCAGACATGACAACATGATTCTGGTATGAGTCTCAAAAAGTAAGATTTTCAAAATGAAATCACAAATAAGAGAGAAGTCAAGGGATGGTGCAYCTCAGAGGACATCACCACAGTCGTATCTAGTTTGTCAGTTTGATTCCTATCTAAGCTGATAACAGAAAAGTTCTAATGTCAATAGAAAACTGCTTGAAAACTTTGGTGAAATGTATTTATGACTCTTCTCAGCTCCAGACCTTCTCTATGGAAGATGTGTCATGTTTCTACCTCTTTTTTTTTTTTTTTTTTTTTCCTCCCCTGCTGAATATGATGCATGGGCAACAATATATATATTGGTGTCTGTTTTTATGCTACCAGCTCATCTCACAGGCAGAAGGTGCCTGTGGATGCTTGCTTGTGTTGTGACTTTCAGGTGTGTAACTTGGTTATGAAATAAAAGTGATATGACAAATGGCTCTAGATTTGTCACAGATAGAAAGTGATCTTAATTAGGATCACTTGTTAGCCACATAATTATTCAGATTCTGTCTGTATTCATTGCTTAATACAGACAGTCACTAGTCAAGATTAGAATCCCTGTTAGAATATCTGTCTTAAATTATAGACCATGCAAATGGAAATGTACCTGCAAACCTGTCTTTACAGCCTTTTTTTTTTTTTTTTTTTTTTTTTCATCATGCACCCATTTTATTTCTTTTATAAGTCTACCAGGGCATAACTTTATATAGGGTAGGTCTTAAATCAAAGGGAGATGGGAATAGAAAGGCAGCAAATTCTTGTATGAATGGTGATTTTGGTTTTTCATTTAATTTGATCAAGTAGAATTGAATAACAAAGAAAGGCAAAACTAAATTATTGTTGCTTAGGCAACAAGATGTTGCTAAGAGTAAAAACTGCAGCTTCATTAAAAACCATGCAAGAGAGGTACTGTAGCTGCCTGTAGAAAACTGTTGATCAAATTCTAAGATCCAATTTGAGCGCATTGTAAAAAGAAACATCAATTTCATTCAGTTTCATTGAAGGAGAAGTAGAACTTTAAATTTGAATTTGATTTCTGGTTGTTTCTTTTTGACACTGTTGCATTTTGACACTGTTGCTCTCTGGAAGTTAATGTAGTGAATGTCCATTGAAGCTACAACATATTTTGGCAAACACTGAAGAAAGAAGTGCAGCTAAAAGTATTTTGCCAAAATTCAGTTCTACCAGCTTTGTCATATAGCGATGTAAGAAATCTGTCAGGTTTTGTAAAACTAGCCTCAAGTCAGTTAGTAATTACTTTTAATGCTATTACTGTACACTACCCACTTTTAATGGATTCCATAATAAATTCCATAAACACCATACAAAACTCAACTCAAAACTCAAGAAAATGATAGATCTCTCAATCAAAACTCAAGAAAATGATAGATCTCTCAATCTTATAGCACCTCACACTATTCAATATTTTCTCTTATTTTCTCTTATTCAATCTTTTCTCTTTATCTGTAAAATTATTTAATTAAAGAGAAATTTGTTGAAGGCATTAAATTGAAAAAAAAAAAAAAAGAAACATGTACCAAAAGTTTTTAAAAAGTACTGTAGTGTTTGCATACAGACACACAGTGTTTTAAAATCCATKCATCTACACACAGTTGTCATATTATTGCTTTTGATGTACGTAGGGAATAGGAATGTACTTAAATAGTAAGGGCTGCGTCCAAGCAGGTTTTAAAGACCTCCAGAGAAGGAGACTCCACAACCTCTCTGGGCAGCCTGTKCCAGGGTTCTGTCACCCTCACTGTCAAAAAGTGTTTTCTCAAGTTCCTGTGGAACTTTTGGTGCCTCAGTTTGTGGCCGTTTCCTCTAGTCCTATCACTGGCCACCA
>NW_020454483.1:360503-365875 GCF_003342845.1 Nothoprocta perdicaria
CCATCCACTCATCTATCCCACACCTTTGGAGCTTGCCCATGAGGATGCTGTGGGCAAGCTCATCTAGTTGCTTCTTTGAGTAACTATAGCTGCATGAGTATAGAAAGAAAAATGATACAAAGGCATTACTTGAAATGATTGACAGAAATGGRATTCATCAGGTAAAAAGAGGAAATTGGAAACTGTGGGACATGAATGGAGCATCCTCCATGGATGGAGGATTATGGAATTTCAAGCAAAGTGTCTAACTTGTGAGTTTTTCTTATATATATATTCRATGACATGACTGCCAGAATTATAGACATACACACATAAAAACATATGATATGACTACCAGAATTTATTTCCAGTGGGAGACTTTATAAAAAGATGAAGAACTTATTTTTTTAGGATTTTTTTTTTCCAGTGAGTTGGTGGAAAGATTGTGCTGTTTGTCAATTTCTGAAGATCAAGTTGTATGGAAGCGCATGAAGCAAAAGAATAAGTAATCTGTCACATTGGAATAATTTGCAGCAGAAGACATTCCCAGTGCAGATCAGATGGTGAATCTGTGATCTCAAAARAGGATTACTTTGGATTAGTTGTCCAGCGAAGCAGGCACTTTGTATAATCCTGCAAGCAGCTCTAACAAGTGCTAATTCATTGCTTGGTTTTTCTTTTCTTTTTTTTTTTTAATTTTAAATATTATTTCATCAAGTGGATTTTCATATACTAATTAACAGCATTTTGACCATATTTGTGACAATAAAACGAATTATGTGGTCCTTACACACGTACATATAAGCAACTGAAAATTAACGTCCAGAATCTCAGGGAAGGCAATAGTTGCGCTAGGAAGTAATCTCAACTATGATTTTTTAGTTTACAGCAGTTTCAAGTAAGTTTAAACACTACTTCTCGTAAGTAGTGWCTGTGCTCCTCCCCCACTAATTCAAAGCCAGTTTGCATCCTTGTTCCTGTGCTCAGGACAAGCCTAAATAAGCCCTGGCAAAATTGTTACGTAGTCCAGGTAGTAGCTCATACAAGTTCTGTCCGTTGCTTCTTATTCAGTCCCCAGACATTGACAGTCAAGAGGTYTCCTCTGCCATACTATTGGCCCAGATCTTTCTTTAGACCTCCAGCAGGCTGGAACGAAATGAGAAAAAGGCAAGATCCCAGTGGCTACTCTCTCTGGAAACAGGCAAAACGATTCTTTCCCTAGTGCAGACTCTCCTAGGTGAGATACCATTTTCAGCAATGAACAAAGTTGTATGAAAAGAGACAGGGAGATTTACACCTCCAAACTGCTGAGATGGAATGAGGTCGAGTTTGACAAAACACATTAAATCAGCAGGAGAAGTCTTGAGAAGTCTTTTTTTTTTTTTTTTTTTAATAAGAGATTATGTTAAGTAGCAGCCACACTGCGTATGTGTCTGTTCCGCCTGTTTAAAATCGGTGCTGAAACTCTCTTTACCCACTGAAGCTATGAAAATAAGGTGTCATTGGCAGGCAGTATAAATACATAATTTTAGTTTAGGCAGTGAAAAGCTCATCCCCACACGCACACCAAGGAGCACAGGGAGAGACRAGGGCAAGAGGGGGAGCCTGAGCAGCTCCCTGGCCAGCGAGGCACAGGAGGGCGCTGAGGGAACCCACCCTGCCCGCTGAGGGATGGAATGAACCCCTTGCCCGGCTCCTCCAGGGCTCTGCCCAGGGACTGAGGGCCCCATGGGCCAGACGTGAAACTTAGCACGGTGAGTCAACAGAGCTGGGACCCCTCACAGACTGAGGTKTATGGGACACGAGGGAAGAGAGTTTGGGTGTGCTCAAGATTTGCTACGGGATGAACCATAGGTGTGAACCAAAGGTAGAAAAAGGGAGGAAAATAGGTGATTTGGGGAGGAATGAAGATGGGAAAACAGAAGGATGTGGGGATAAAAAGAGGTTGGTGGCCTATAAACGGGACTAGTCGGTACACTTGTCTGGCCATGCCCTGAGGCAGTCCTGTAGTGTTATTAGCACATGTCTAGCACAATCTCTCCTATATTCCCATTTGTTGGGATCTTTAATGAATAAGGGGGGGTGCAGTAAGCTGCTGATGAAGGTCAAAAAGAACAATAAGCTGTTGATGCAGAACAATAAGGTACAGTAAATTGCTGAGGTAGCCAGACTAAACTAGGTCAAGTAAGTGAAACATAGTTTTAAGAATTACATCAGGACTATCCAAWCAGCTTCATGGTCATACTGCAGGCCAATGATTGGATACAGCCTGGAGACAAGTGGCGGGATAGTGACGAGGGATGAGCGTGTGGAGTTGTGATTGGTTGGAAGCGCGAGCGCAGCTTACTGTATAAAAATGTACTRGAATCTGCAATAAACGGGGCAAGATGTTAAACTCATATTGAGTGTGATTCYTGTAACCCCGGCCGATTCCCTACACCCATTAAGGTCCTTTCTAACTTCTTGCCCAGGTGAAGGGGCTCTCTCTTGTGTGTGTGAGTGGAGGTTTGAGTGCCAATGGCTGGGGAGGGATGAGAGTCACAGGGCTGTGTGTCTGTTGTGTGTGCAACAGGAGGTAGCTCTAGGGGTAAGGATCCAGCATCAGCTACTGGGTGGGCTGCATGTCCAGGACCAGTTGCAACTATACATATATATATATATATATATACACACATGTATTATATATACACATGTATGTGTGTATATATATATATATGTATATATAGTGTATGTGTGTTTGTCCCAGTGATGGACCTTCCTCTTGACTAGCCAGAGAGAAGAAGAGGGTGAAATCTTTGGATGCTATTTGTGTTTGTAGAAGTGCTGAGAGTGTCTTTCAACCCTGTTGGTCTTGGTGGCCATCCAGGTATCCATGTGTATAATGTTGTACATGAGTGTTGGTGCAAGTACCTACCGGGAAGACCTGCTCAGCATTGATACTAGTTGGAGCTGGGGACATGAAACTGCCCTTGTCCCATTGGGCAATCAGGTTCAACCTCCTTCCCTAATACATGTAATGCAAACTCCCTTTGCCTTTATGCTTTACTAGTTTGCTTCTGCTGGAAAATATCAGTGATATTTTCTCAGAAATCATCAGAATTCATCTTTTAATATAAGAACTATTTCCCTGAAGACACGAAAATACTTGTTAGCAAGGACTGATACAAGGACTATGATACAAGACTCAAGGTGCTCGTTTGATTTAGGAGCAAGTTCAGAAGTATTTGTAATACATTGTTACTAAACATTTATGAAAAAAAATCAAAACTATAAATAATACTTAACAAGGTTTCCTCTTGCAACACATTCCCAGCCTGTAGAAGTATACATGACAAATGATACTGAACTTCTATAAAATACATTTTCTTGTCTGAAAAAAAAGTCCTCTAAAACATCATAAGCTTTTAAATGCATCTGAAAGTTGGCATGTGCAATCATTTAATATATTTATTATTATTATTATTGTCCCTACTAATCATTTCAAGATGTCTGGGTACCTATATAACCAACTACTTAAGCAAAGGATTAATTTATATGTATAAATAGTTCTACTGAAGTCATATCTGACATTGTGTATGTGATTTTCCTAATCAGCTGTCTGTTCTCTGTACAGAAAAAAAATATATGACTCTAATAAAATTCTGATGTATATGGCAATGTACTAGCAAYTACATAAATCTTTGCACATTACTCAATTGTTCTTTGCCCCAGTATCTCCCAAATTTCTCAGATGTGTACAGCAAAAAGTACATACAGGTCAGTAAAGTGATAAAGCAATTCTGTGAAATCCTTTATTCACACAATAYGTGGTTCACTGTGACTGGAAGATGAACTCGTAGTGGATACTGAAAAGCAGCTAATAGTGAAACATGCCATTCCTCCTTTATTTCACAGTTGTTTTCAGGTGATGTTCAGTCCTAACTGAGCTATAGTTGACAAGCAAGTAGTTATTACCTATGTAGCCAAAGAAATAACATAACCTGTGGCTTAGCTAGTGCCATAAAAACAGAAGTGTTTTTCTTGATTTTATGTATCTGTGATCTTGTAGATAAGTTTTTTGTTTGGTTATTTTGTTTTTGTTTTTAGTTTTTTTTTTTTTTTGTAGAAAGATACGTAATTACATTATGTGAAAAGATAAAAGATATGGTTTTACATGTCACTACAGGATTCAATAACACTATCAAGCACACATTTTCTGCTGATTTATATTAATCTCAGAAAAATCACAGGAATTATGAGTAAAAATTGTATTTAAAAGTAATCATGTTTTCTGCTCTAAGCCTCCTCTTGTGACTTAAAAATATGACTAGTGTATATTTTACTGTAATAAGAAATTGTACTTTAAAAAATAAACAAGTCATTAAAAGACAAGGTAGATTTTGGAAGCCATTTTCAGTCTTCGTAAAAGTTTTTGAGCTTGATGATGTGTGAAATAGTCGTAACTGTCAATACATGTGTTTTCTGAAGTCATAATTTACGCCTATTTTTCAATTCACTTTCATACTCCAAGTATATACTGCTCTGTGTAGATGGGATAATACCATATGTTTTATTTCCTATCATGCTATTATTAATATGCTTTTGGATTAGCTACRTACTGGAGTCGTGATTCTACTCTGCTTAACATGCAGGAAAAGGTACAAAAGAAAAATGTAATTACTGAAATCAACCACCAGAGAGAGCTTTTGTCTTTCTAATGTTAAAAAGACAACCACAAAAAGCAGTGCTTTCTGAGTGTCATGATAGCAATCTGTGCTAAGGTTGGTATAGGTTTTATTATCTTATTGCTAGTTTTATTTATAAGTTTTGWATTATTCCTTTGGCATTAGGAGGAGAATAATGAATTAAAATGTCAAATAGTCACAGCACCGATAGGAAATATAAATGCTGAGTGGGTGTATGCATATATATATATACATGAATATAAATTATTTTAATTGTACACTTGGTCCTGTTACAACTGTCAGGACAGCTTAGAAAATGGGTAAAATAGACATAAATTGGAGGCATAGTGTAGTATTAACTACATGTCTAGAATCCAGGAAGGTCCCTGTTTGATACACTTTTATTTGATTTTAATTTAGTCTACCAATATTACTAACAGAGTGAAGGGCATTCTGTGAAGCATGGAAATGCACTCTGACTCGAACTGTCTGAATGGGAAGATATGCTGCACATTTCTTCTTAGGTGTGAGAATATGCAGATAAACTGGCTCTGGGGCTTGTCACGGAACRAGTGGTGGCGGGGGTGAGTGACAAATGCACTTCACTCGTATGAAAGAAATAATAACAGGATTWATTAATATGGACAATGATTTCACGAGATTCTATGGCAAGGTCACTTATTATTCACTACATGGAGGCACAAGATAATACAAGATTATCTTGGGATA
>NW_020454483.1:366105-396701 GCF_003342845.1 Nothoprocta perdicaria
AATCCAATCCTAGTCCCAGACCTGGTCAACGGTTTATGACTGAGGGTGCTTATGTTACAAAGTAAAGTTAAAGAAAAAGAGAGAGAGAGAGAGAGAGAGCAAGCAAGGAAGAAAGAAAGAAGGCGCGCGCGCTATATTCACTTACCACAAATCTGCTGTGGAAAGGAAAATCTCTCGAGGAACCTCGAGGAGTAACCTTGAGAGGCGTCCCTGCCCAAGGGGAGATCCTGGTGTGCAGGCCGCAGCCGTGTCAGGAGAGCTCAAAGGGGCTCTCAGGCTGTCCGAGTATTTATGGAATAAGATGATTGGCTTGTAGTCATATTTTTAACYTCAAAGACTTAGGTTAGTGTGTTGGCCTTATCTCCCTGTTTACGACACAGCCTTGAGGACTGTTTTTGTTAAGTCTCAGTGAGAACAGAAATCAGGACGATGGCGCCTGCCAGAATTAGATCGGTCGCTGGTGGTCAGCAACAAAACAGGGCTGCATGTAAGGAACAGGCCAGGATGAGCTGGRAAAGGAACGTATCCGTCACAGGGCTGACAAATGACGAAATAGCAAAATATTTTTTAGTATATGTAAGTACTTGGTTTTCTAGATTTAAAATACCCTTTTTGATCACTTTGGATTTCTAGAGTAGAAAACAAACTTCAATAAAATGGATATAATTTTATATGCCTTGCTTCATATTTTTCTGCTTGGTATAGCTTGGTCTCTATGTTGCCTCATGGCTCATATAATTTGTGGCAAATACACCAACACYGACAAAGACACTGATGGCTCAGGATGAAGAGCAAGCTGGCAGAAGTTCTGAAGCTGTTTCTGGGAAGTRCCACAACATGTTTGCAGTGTCCCCGGCTTCTTTTCTGGACCTATAGCAAAGAGGTCATGTGAATTGTTATGACAGGTTATAGCGAGCCAATGTAATTAGCTTGTTTTTAATGCTATTTTCTGGGCTTTTTTATGTGTCACTAAATAAGTAACAAAAGATTGACAGCCAATAATTATTGTGAAATCCTAAAACAAAACATCACCACCACCACCAACAACAAAATCTACGCTATTAATTTTGATTTGCACTTCATGTAAATAAGACTTCAAACTTCAGAGTTTCCTCCAAGGAATAGGTTATGGTATGAAAGTATCTTGATACAAAAGCAGTATGTAATTTGTTTTGCTTGCCTGGGGGAAAAGCAAACAGACAGACACAGAAGTACTTCAAAAAAGTATTTTAAGAAAATTTTAAATACGTGTCTCCTAAATTTATTTCAACCTAATATTGACCCTAAAGTGAGCTCTTCATTCATAAATGTTGCTTGCTGTGAAGTCGTGGCATTTTAGCCTTTAAAATCAATTAGGTTAGACATGTTGCTGCAGCATTTAATTGATCAGATATGCAATAAGGGCTGATCATATCAAAAACTCACCAACTCTAAGTGAGGTTTTAAAGTAGCTCCAACTCAAGACTGTGCTTTAGATAAAAGTTCAAACATTGTCTTAAATAGCAGAGGTCTTGTCCTTCAAGATACTAAACATGTTGATAACACGTGAAAGTCTCCTGTTAGCTACTTCAGAATTTATGACAATTACAAAGATCTTTCTTTACTTTTGTCAACAGTGCCTCTCCACAGCCTTTTTCAATCTTGCTGATAATTTCATGATGGGGRCAGAGTGTGGGTGGAACAGAAATCTTTCCTTCTCTCATGCCATTAAGTTTGCAGCTGAGAAAGCACATGCCCAAGCAGATCCCTTGCAAAGAAAAGCTCCAGGCTGCCCTGGGAGCTTCTAGCACATACCTGAMTTCAACAGAACACGGAATGGGGGCTTCTTGTTTCTGAGGCTCCTGRTTCTTTAAGTATGGTGTAAAAATGAATAACACATTTCAAAACATCAGTGACCGWTTTTCTAACTATTTTTGTGGATGTAATTCAGAGCTTTTGTAATTGCTTTAGAGCCAACTCATCTATGCTTTGGGATAGGTTCCTGTATTGGAGAGGAATATTRCTCAAGACATAACCTCTCCCCTGCCCAGCACTGCAGGATCCCATAGGCAGGCTGTGTGATGCTGTCCTTGCAAGCAGAGTTCTCACAACTCTTTGTCAGACCATGTTGCAGCTCGTGTCAGTTCAGACAACTGATTTAATTGAAAAATAAGCTAGCAAAACACAGTCTCATAAGCATTTTTGAGTGAAGAGATCTTATAAATGTGTGTGAGTATCTGAGGGAGGGTGTAAAGATGATGGGGCCAGGCTCTTCAGAAGTTGCTCAGTGAAAGGGAGAGAGGCAACGGGCATAGACTGAAACATGGGAAGCTCCACCTGAACACGAGGTAAAACTTCTTTACTGTGGGGATGACTGTACACTGGAACAGGTTACCTAGTGAGGTTGCAGAGTTTCCATCCTTAGAAATAGTTAAAAATCATCTGGACATTATTTTGGGCAGTGAGCTGTAGGTGATTCTGCTTGAGTGGGTGGGTCAGTCCACATCATCTCCAGAAGTCCCTTAAAATCTCAACCATTCTGTGATCCTATGAAGAAGAAAAKAGAGATAGTTGGAGAAGCTGGAAGAAGCAAAAAGAGCTGGAGAAACCTGGGAAGAAGAAAAGTCAAAAAATGCCCTTCAACTCGTGTAAAATGACCTCTGTGAATTACATTATACCTTTTTGCTTACAAGTATATGGGGAAGTTAGCACAGTAGGTAGGGTGTGAACTGACAGCACATCACACCTCAGCATGCCTCACAGTACAGCAAGATTTGGTGATGAGTTGCACCAACATAGTCACTCATGGCTGTTGCCTACCCTACATCTCGCTGCCCACCACTCCACCTGCAGCCTCCTGTGGCTTGGGCACACCCGTGGCCAGCCACAATCTGGCCAAACCACAGCAAAGARCATGAGTTCTCTGCCTCTGATGACCAGTCTGGCAAAGACCAGGGCAAGGAGTGAGACTGAGTTCTCAGGAACTAAGGGCGGGGAAGGCAGGGCAGCAGAGAGCATTCATTTGGCTCAGCTGCCTACAAAACCACCATGACTGCACAAGCCAGAAGGTTTCAAAAGCTGCCTCACCTAGAGGCTCTTAGTTTGTGAAAGTGCTACTTCATGAAAAGTAGCTGTGGATTCACATCCTTACTTGCTGGGATCTTCAAGACTTGGGTGAAAAAGAGTTCTCAATTTCATAACAGAGCAGGAAGGCACTAAAGACAAAGGAGACTCCAACTCTCAGGATGTCTTTTCAATTAGATTGCCATCTCCTAGTACGTCTGATCTGTCTTGATAGATTTCAACACTTTTCCCTGCAAATGACTCAGCCATCATTTCCTACTGTACTTTTGCAGATATTATAAAGTGAAGCTGACACACTAGACTAGCCGGTTTGCCACGCTTTCAGAACAAATAGTGGCAGATTTAGAGTTTACACTGGATTTTTGAAGCAGAGGAGTGAAAAATGATTTTTCTGTCTCTCTTCTATTAGCATTCTAACCTAAGTCTTCTTACTTCAATATGATTCTTTGCTCAAGACATCCTACAAGATAAAACTGCATCCAAAGAGCGCTAGTCTAGGACTCAAGATGTTGTGTAGTCTCAGATCTGAAGGAAGGAGGGAAAATGACGGGCAAATTTAGAGTTAATTCTATGCAGCATCTGTGGGGGTGGGGAGAAAAGAAGAAGGGCATCAGATTCAACCTACAGAGCTACATAAGCAGATTTGCTTCTTTAAAGGCAGAAAAGAAAGTCAGCATGTTATAAGTGATCGGTACCAGACTCACATACTGATATATTTGTTCAACAAGTCTGTTTTGGATTATAGATAATGAAAATAGATGTCACTGGATCTCAGGAAATTTTGCCTTTTATCAGAGGAAAAAAATGTAGTGCAGAAAATACCTTTGTTTTTATTTTGGGTTCCACATTTCCTAAATAAGCCTGCAGACTCTGTAGTCCATTTCAAAGGTTTTTGAAGGGATTCATCCTCCAAAAAGGATGTTGTTAATAATGGTATTACTTTCACAGCACACAACTGTAAAGGATCGCAAACATAAACAAAATGGATTTTATAATAAAGTTCAATATTGCCTCCATTTTGTAGCTAAAGAAACAGGCAGAGACAGACTGTTGATAAGGAATTTGCAGAAGGCTCATGCCAAAATACAGCTAGGCAGAGAGCCCATGCTTGAAGAGAATTTAGCATTGTCTTTACGCTGACCAGTTTTGAACCCCATGAGCCAAAGGACCATTAAAGTTGGTGCAGTGTCAGCTRTTTTCTGAAGTGATGCATCCAGATCTGGGCTCCCTAGTACAAGAGAGAGAAGGATATACTGGAATGAGTGCAGTGAAGGGCCACAGAAATGGTTAAGGGACTGGACCATTTGATATACGAGGAGAGGCTGGAAAATATTTATTTGTTTTTAAATGGAGAGGTCAACAGATTGCTTAGGCAGGTTGTGGAGTTTTCATCCTTGAAGATATTYAAAACGCAACTGGACACAGCCCTGAATTATTTGTACTAGGTGACTGTGCTCTAAGCAGGAGGGTTGGATTASATGATCTCTAGAGGTACTTCCTAGACACAATAATTCTGTGTGATTCTGTGAAAGAGAGAGAGAGTGCACTGTGCACCCCTTGCACAGTGATCTCTAACTAGTGCACTCCACTAATTTGTTAGTTATAATTTGCTCCCTATTTGCTGGGCTAGTCTCAAGCCCATCTTGGGAATTAGGACTCTGTAAGAGCCCCATGCATTTGCCTTTCCCATGACTGTAGGGAGATGTAAAGACATTACAATGGAAAATATTTCCAAATAAATCTGTATGGCAAGAAAGTATGATGCAAAGAGGGAATAAACTTTACTTTTTTAACTTATTTTTGTTCAATATTTCAAAAAGTGCCTCATAAGCAACACTTTACAGGAACTGTAGGGAAAAAAAAAAAAAAAAAAAGGACATTTAGTTAACTTTGCAATGTCATGTATTGAGAAGTTAGATGTGGTGGAGTTAAAATTACCAGAGCAACTGTTGTTTGTTCCTTTCTGGTTAGTGATTATGAGACAGTATTTTTCAGATGATCACATATGGTTTGCTACTTGGTTTTCTCCTCCTCCTCCTCCTCATTCCCAGGATAGATTGGATTCACTGCATGAACAACTGGGAATGCTGCCTTTTACCCTTATTTAGTGTTTGAGCCAGTCTATGTACTAAGTGATTCAGTGCATGAATTGAAATTGAATATGCCAGGGCCTTGAGTGCACGAAGAAGCTCTGCTCACCTTGAGCAGCTTGTAATCATCTTTTTCTGTAATCTCCCCACCTGCAAAACCACTCCTCTGATCCCCTCCAACCAAGGTTTTAGATGCCTGTGTTCAAGGCCTGCTCTGATACGGGTGCAGCTGCATAACCTTGGATCAAACTTCTATGAAAACAGCTGAACTGTGAGAAAGAGCTGTGAAATGTGCCTGCCTGCCTGCTGTGCTCCAACCATCAGCCCAGCCCTGACACCACAGCTCCAGCCCATGCCCTTGCCTGAGGTTTGCAGTAGATTCAGCTGTACCTTCCCAAGGACCTGCCTTGTCCTGCCCTTCAGGCTGCCTCCCAGCAGGGCCAGGGCCTGTGGTGCCGTCTGGTGATGACTGGGCTGTGGTTCATCCTGGCCAYAGTCCCTGGCTCAGTCTGTTTCACCTCGCCAGGGGCTGCAGGAAGAGGATAGAGGCACTGCCTCCTTCGGGGAATTCCCTCAGGGACTTAAAGCCCATAGTGTAAAGGCAGAGTGAATATCTCACTGTGGTTTCATAAATGAGGTGTGCTTGATTTAGCAACTGTGGCAGCAGCTTTTTAACCCCTTGCTCTCATAGATGCATCTCCTCTCTCCTGGCAAAGAGCTTCTGTGGATGTGAGACACATCTGTGATGGGTGTAAGCTGAAAGAAGTCTGTACTGGCAGAGAGTCCATTATGCTAGGATATTTACAGGAAGGATTTTTAAGAGAGTGTGCCTCCCAAAATTCAGTTCCTATGTGGTACTGAATTTAGCCCAGTAAAGCTGTATCTGTATGCTACAGACCAAAGCTTGGGCCAGTGCTGCAATCTGCTAAGGCCAAGGAAGACCTGGCTGTACTTAAGGGCTTAAAGTCTGTGCACAGCTTCCCATACAACTCGCAGCACCTAGCACTCACAGAGTGTGCTACCCATAACAATACCAGTTGTTATGCTGAAAGTGCTTAGATAACAGGACAGCACAACATAGCACTATAATCTGATGAGCGTTTTTGGGTGTTCTACCTGTGCAGCAACAAGCAGTTATTTCTCCCAACCCATCTCCAACTGATGAGGTCATCATCAGGCCAGTGACGGCTCAGCTTTGCTGGGATAGCTCCTCACATCAGCTAGTCTCCAACTCCATCGATTTCTTTCAAGATGAGTCATTTTAATGTTGACTTTATTTAAAAGCCATGCTGCTGACTGACTGTAAATGGGTAGGAATAGATGTTGCTCAGTCTGCCCCATCAAAGCAAAAGTCCACGTGGACTTGTTTCTTTAGCTTTCCAAAACCAATCAGCACATGGGCAATGGAGCTGGCCTACATAACTAGTTTTGCACTCCCTAACTAAAATTTCAAATTAAATCTAACTCCGTTTTAGGAATGTCTCRGCTTGACATTGGTAGACCTGTTAGCAAAGTCAAAAGTGTTAAGAAGCTAGAAAGAGGATTTACAATTTTTCAGAGGCTTCTAAGTTAGTCAGCTTTTAGTGCAGTCTAATGCGAGAACCCAAAGGCACATTTCTAGCTAGGTTCCAAGACTGACTTCATTCCTCATGCCAATGAACAAAAGAATTGAAGTTCTTGTGATCTAAGGGTACCCAGAGTTTAGTGGTAAAAAAGGAAATCCTCTGAGGTGTACATCTAGCATGGATAACTTCATACCAACAGGATAATACTTAGCAGCTCTACTAGCAACTGAGGCAGCATTTTGTAATCAGCTCAGTCTGAAAATTGTATAGCTAGGCTATTTTCTGTGCTTATATATGTAAAATGTAGACTTTTGCAAGCGATAATACAGTTACAAACAGGTTAAAAAAATTACTTACCCAGGCACACTTTAAAAGGTGTCCAACTGACAAATGCAGCCGAAATGTTCCCATAACCTTGTATAAAAGTGCTCTCGTGCACTGAAAAAAAAAAAAATGATGCACTGAAGCTGAAGGTTAACACCATATAAATGATGGTTAAGATATATGCCTTTAGCAGGGCAAAAAGCTGTGGTTCATGTTGGAGGCTCTAAAATATGCATCTCTGATAACATTAAGAATATCAAAGCTAAATTGATAAAACCTTGAGCTTACCTTCAGTGTGAAGTAAAATATTCCCACAGTGACTTCTTTAAAAGGGGCTGATAGTGCCTTGTTGAAGATTATGCTGAGCCTTGCTGTTGCTACTGAAACCGTTGTACATTAACTTGGCCAGACAAAACATTGCATATACTTGGGTTTGAGATTTTCAGACATAAAAAAAGTTCTATTTACACATAAAATATAAAGTATAAATTATCTACTTTTWAAATTACTACTTTTGTGACCTGGCCTTTCATGTGTGGAAAACACCATCTGCTAACAGAATGCAGTATAAAATACACAAAACAAGAACTAAGGAGATTAGACAAAACATGATGTATCACTGTAAACTAAAACATTGAATCTAAACATTAGGCACTTAATTTTGATAGATCCACTTAATTAATAGATTTATTGTGACCAAATATGGCAGAGCAGAAATGAGAAGGATGGAAGCATCTGGCT
Source organism: Nothoprocta perdicaria (assembly GCF_003342845.1). NCBI lineage: Eukaryota > Metazoa > Chordata > Aves > Tinamiformes > Tinamidae > Nothoprocta > Nothoprocta perdicaria. The sequence goes on from NW_020454483.1 coordinate 373,889, forward strand.
ACTAGTTTGATTTTTCTGGTAAAAAAACAAAAGCAAAACATAACAACAAAAAACACTATCACATTACTGGCAGTAATAACTGGTCAGCTTTTCCTCTTGGATCAATGTCTTTGACTCATATGCCAAAAAGCAAATTCTTCAAGTGCTGTGTTATTTTAACAAGTAGAAAAATAAATTAGTACAAGCAAACGACCTTGACTATTTGTCACATTCAACAAAAACAAATAGAATTGTTCATGAGCCACAAGACAGATTTGTGTAAAGTCTCTGTGGAATAGCTAAAGAGCTTCAGCTGTTCCTTTGTACTACCCAATTGTTGTGTATTTGAGAATGCTCATTCTGAGCATTATTGTGTAACTCTCATTCAACAGAAAAACATGTCCTTGGTACAGTGTGTTCTTCTTGGTGTCCAGCATTTTTCATGGGCAAATCTGCTGAAATGCAGATAAACTACTAGAAACCACTTAATAACCTTGTCAATGTGAGCACCTCTCTTCTAGAAGGAAAGGCTTAATTGAAGACAGTGCATATGCCTGGTAGTAAGAACCTAAAGTCTCCCCTTCTAAACAAAGCTATCCCAAGGGGCATGGAGTTACTCGCCACTTAATTTGGGGCGAGAGGGGCTAGAAAAGACTGGATTTCCTCTCACTCCTATTCATGTCTCATTTTTTTTTTTTGCAGGAAAGAGTGGAGCTAATTGCATAGGTAGTTTAATGTAGAAACTGTCTAGCTGCAGGCAAACCTATGCTTCCTGGAGATCYATGCTGGCAGCCTCCTTCAAGGTCAAATCTGTAAGGGCCTGTTAGTTACTGAAGTGCTTGTTTGTTGCTGAGGAAAGAGTATATTGAATAATTCTAGGCCAGCATGACCTTTATGTTAGCTAACGCTGTAGATAAACCCCCCAATAAGGTATGATTTTATGTAGGGATTTTTTTTTCAAGCATTTTTTAGGGGGTGAGGAGGGGGAATTTGTTAGAATTTTCTTGGCAGAGGAGAGGGCGAAGGGAAACAACAGCAGTCACAGCAAAAATAGATATTACTTGGCTGTTGGTCTGCTCCAGCTGATCGGTCTGGAAAGAGAAAGAAATGCYCTGCTGTGCCACAGCAACGGTCCATTTAGCCCCGTCATCTGTCTCCAACTGAGGCAAGAAGAGAGGCTATTTAGTGAGTACACGGGAACCTGGTTCCCCCTGTGGCTCCCTTTCCTCYCACTACCTCAGTGCCCATAACCGCGGTACTCACAAACGCCAGCAGATAAGAGCCCTGCATACTGCCCTTTGCTGCACTGGTGGCAGGAGCAGCTACCCAAAGCTTGTCACAAATCACATCATGTTTGGACTCTCAGTGGAGCTCTCAGTCAAAGACTGAGTCAATTTGTGCTTATTCTGAGCATTCCTGTATCAACCTTACGGAGGATGCTGGTTCTTATCAAACTCTATGATGTCCTTAGCTTGATGAGAGTGGGTGAAATATTGCATGTTCCAAAATTAATTACAATTCACACTCCTTTATTCTTTGCCTGTCTCTATACTGAAAGAGTCATCTCTCCTTACATACTGTCATCTGTACAAAAGTCTCATTCAAGGTAAACCACACAAAGAATTCAAAGCAATGCTAAACCCATAGCTAAACAGAAGCAGGACTATTTTGTAGAAATGCAGCCTACATAAACATCTATTCAGGATCATTTTGTTTTAAAATCATCTTGGCAAAAAAGCTCCCTATTGTTTATTTCACTACACAGCTATAAACAGAGTAATTTGCACTCCATGCTCTTTTCATTTTAAAGTCTGGTTGCCTTGGATTTTGAATTCTAATTAAGATATCTACTGGAGCCCAAAAATTGCTATAAAAAAAAAGCAAAAGCTAAAATGGTTAGTGAAAACTGACAAGCCCCTGCATCTTTTTTAGCTTAAGCAGATTAGCAAAAATAAAATAATCTAGRAGGTGAAAAATATGTAATATTTCTCAATAATTTCATCTTTCTTTAGGAAGATTAAAAAGAGGGTCCCATCATTTGAAAGATGGTATTTGCCTTTGTATTTAGACAATTTCAAATAAAAGATGAGAAAATTCTTTATTTGTATTTTATTAGTTTCACTAATACAGCCACATAGACATTGGCACACAGTTCCCCTCCACCCGGTCATATCAATGAACTAAATCAGCAGTGTGACGTGTAAAAAATGTGACAAACTGATCTAAACTGCACAAAGCAATTTAAACTGCAAAAGCTACCTATATCCATTAACCTGTTTCTACTTTGTCTCTCCTACTTAAGGTTGCTTGGTCTTTCATCATTGCAATCTACTTTCAAATTAATGATGATGCTGCTGATAATCCTTCTGAAGGATTTTTTTTTTTTTTACTACCTACACCTTTCCCCATCAATTAAGCTTAAACTCAGAATAGGGGCACAAGAGTGCCATCAATGCACTGCCAGTTCAGCATCTTCTAATCCTGAAGTTGTTCTAAGAGGTTTATATGCAAATTGCTCTAAAATCAGCCTTGTCAGACTTATTACAACAGAGGATATTACTCAGAGGCACCTTGACCTGGGCTGGTATCATCATACCTTAGAAACACTCAAGATTTGAACTGAACTTTCACTTTTCAGTTTTTCTTTGTGGTTGTGATCCTACATGACAGTATTTTTAAATGTTAGTCTGATACACAGACTATGCTTTAAAGAATGGGAAAATACATTACAAGACCTTGTCTAATTATGATCCTAGAGAGAAAGACAGTTCCCAAAACTCATGGGAGTTTTGCATTAGTTTTACTAATAACTCTTCTGCTGCCTTGTTTCTTACATGCAATATTGGTGATTTTAAAAAGAAAAGCTTTTAGTAAAATGTACTCCCCAGTAAGTTGGTGCATCTCTCCCTTGCCATGTATATGGCTGAGTGCAGCTGTACACATTCAACACCGGCACCACTGCTGCTTGAAGAGCAGCTGAAATGAAATTATCACCAGTTAGTTTAACACCTCTCTCTGATGGCATGACGACCTGTAGATCTGATGCCTTCTAAAAAGATGACATTGCAGGGTTGTCGCAGTAACCCAGCAGGAGCCCTTCTGCTTTTAACCAGCAAGAGAAAAATCAATTGGAAACCTGGCATGCGGATCACAGCTTGATGAGATGCTGCAGAGCTGTTTTGGGGGAAAAAGCTACCAGAGCATCTCAAGAAGCCAAGGTGGTTGCAGCTGCCTATAAGCAAAGCATGTTTGTCCACAGCCTCATGACTCCTCCTTATTCCCAAGCACTGATTAAAGCTAAGCTTTCCTTGAGGTTTGGGCATTCACAGACATGCCTCTCATCTGTGTGGATCCTTTGATGCAGTCTTAGACTGCACACTTTGTGTTTGCTTTATTTTCTCCTCCTAAGCGAAATGCCTGCAGAGGGAAAAGTCTCCATGCACCACATAATCTTAAACAGATTTTGACAGTTTTAGCTTTCTATCAAAGTTGAATAAAAATTAACAAATTCATGATTTTCCAGGCCAGAGAGAGATTAGGGCAGATATCCATAGAAGTGCATAAGCATTCTTTTGTTAGGTATTAATTAATAAGAAAATCTTTTTTTTATCAGTGCCAAACAATACCTTCCTGAAAATAACATACTTTGAACATTTTCTTTACTTTGTAGACAGGCTATTTTTCATCTTTCTGTCAGCTGCACTGAGTTAAAAGGTAGAACACTGTTTGACCTGGTCTTCCCTCAGGCACCTCTACTGGTTGAAAGAGTCACCTTTTTGTCCTCCTTTTTATTAAAAAAAAAAAAAAAAAAAAAAAAAAAAAAAAAAGTTGAAGCAATTCCATTTAACTTCAAGAGGTAAGAAATGCAAAAATGATGTTCATAATAATTCTTTAATTTAGAATACAGGTATATAATGCTGTTAGTGTATTTTAAAGGATTTTTTTTTTCAAATGCACCAGTAGCAAAGCTTTGTACCAACTTTACATTTCATGTTTAGAATGGTTTTGTCCCCATTTATTTGTGCAATAACAATTATTAACTTCCCAACTGGTTTACTTCACTGCAAATTCACTTCTTTTGTGAATTTAATTTCACTGCAAATTAACATGACTTGTACACAGCAGTCAGTTATTTTTCCTGAAATTTTTGATGTGTAGCATTGATATGAACATGCATAGTTGATGATATTTGCTGTGTACTTATCTCACGTTCAACCAGCATATAATAACAAACGTGATTACCTGCATTTGTCTCACGACTGCAATTGTCATACCAACACAGACAGGCGTTACGACTTACCTTGCAGATCACACTAGATATGKGGTCTATGCGGGCCACGCACAGAGACTTTGCAAACAATTCATATATATGGTTTGCAGGTTAATCATTGTTTCACACAGAAACACAYATTAACAAGATCAGTGGGGCTTACTGAGCTACTAGTGCGTCAGCTCACCCTCAAAACCTGCCCTTTATGACCCCTGAAGATCCTCTGCTGACCAGGGAGACCTCAGTTGGGGACAGTTGGGGGTCTCTGCAGCTCTCCAGAACGTGGATTTACTTCTGAATCCTTGACCTGTTAAGAACTGCCCTTCTCCCTGGCATTTTACCTTTCTTATCTTTCCTTAGATTTTCTCATGGTTCTGTCTCAGGCCCCAGCAATGCTTCTGCAACCGGAGCTGGGRTTATGCAGCTGGAACTTGGATCTTGGAAGGAAGGCAGCCAAACTGACAGCAGGGTACCAGGGAAGGTAACACAGCTACAAAGGGAGACGGTTTGGCAGGGAGAGAGAGGAAATTCACTTGTATTTGAAGCACTGACAAATGAATTGTGCTCTTCTGATTTTGTTTACATTCACAGGAATAAGAAAAAAAAAAAAGCCATTTCTCAAGCTTTTCATGGCAACTACGGAATAGAAAGTACAGTGAAAGCAGGCTAATGCTGGGCAGGCCAGCRCTAAATGTCATCAGTGGCTACCTTAAAAAAGGCCTGTGGAAAAGTATTATGCACCTACATAATTAGGCTTTCAATTTACAAATGAAAACTTCTCTCAGTAACAGAGGGAAAATAGGATATTGGTCCTTTAAGCAAACATACAAGCAGATGGCAGATAAACAAGGRACTGCAAGACATTTCTTGCAGATTTCTGAAGTCTATGGTGATGGCTACTAATGAGATATAAATTAAACAGAGAAGAAAAACACAGTGAAGTTCTGCCTTTGATGTCACAGTAGGATCCACCATTGGCTTATGTGCTATCATTACACTACCAAGGAACAATAATAATAAAGTAGGATCTTCATTTTTTTCCACTCTATCGCAGAACTTTACCTACAGAAACTACTGCTACCTGGATTCCTACTTCCTTTCGTTCATACATGTTAACATGGAAACCTTATGAAACCAWCATGTAATAAAAACGAGAAACCGAGAGAGGATAACATTTAATSATTACAAAGTTGCGTGCTGCTTCACACAACACAATGAAATAATAAAGGATCTTTAAAAATATGCAAATAAAGCTACAGTCTTTGTGAATTTGAATAATTTCTATCTTTAGAAAACACAATGATTTATGAGGCATTTTAGAAAAAAGCTTCTATTCATAGAATCTTTYCTAACAAAATATACAGTTCAACCTTTCTTTAAGCTTTATAGGTATTACAGATATAGATCTGTAGTAATAATCTGTAATAATCTGGAATTTTATTTCCAGTAAAAAACAGAGAACTAGCATTCATTCATTCTTAAAGCCAGACATCTCAAGAAAAAAAAAAATTAAAAGTAAGCAAACTGTTATTTGGGTGGGGGAAGTGGAAAGACTGCTTGCTTTAATTACATTTTCTTCAAAATAAAGCAAAATCTTAATATATTTAAGTTGATTTAAAAATAACTGCAAAACAAATTTAATTGTTCATGTAATCTACTATATATTTGCTACCTACCTACTTTTATACATATATAAATATATATATATATGTACGTATATATTTCCAGCCTTGACCAACTTGACCAAATGTTTATTTGGCAGGAGTATATCTAACACCAAAAATTCAAACGTGAATTCAGTTCTTAGGGTATAAAGAGCCATAATCCCCAAGCCCCTACTTTCTAGTAGGGCTTGTCAGTACAGAAACTCTAAGACTGATCTAACTTGGAGGTACTGTTCTTTCATACTCATACCGATCTCTCATTCTGCTCAAGCAAGACTCATAGTGAGTTTAATTATTATCTTCTCATAAAGCCTTAGATCCAGCTGTGTTCTCACTGTTGGGGTCTCTAGGCACAGCAGTACAGGTAAGGTAAAAAAAAAAAGTTTTAAAGAGTTAGTTCAGCTGAATATCTCTATTGGCAATACATTCATTTTAATAAATAGTGCTCAGGTTTTGCTCTTTACATCTATTAATTACAATAAAATGCATAGCGAGTCTGTGTTTCCAGAGAGCACCTAATAAAGTTCTTCCTTTCCATAAACATACCAGCTTCTGGACAGCTCCTGACACCATTTTAAATGAGCAAGAGCTTACATGCCCATAAAAAACTGCTAAGTTTCCCACAGCTAGTTTTCATAGCAAACCCTCTAGGGTAAAGAAAGATGCAGTATTGGTACGTATAGCTTCAAGTATCATTTTTACAAATGCAAGTCTTCTCCCACTCAGGGAAAACCGCTCACCACACTATTTTGTATGCATCTCTTGTCTGCAAAGAAACCACCCCCATCTGAGCTGGATTTACACCAGATGCATTTGTCACTGACTTGTCCTTTTTTTGCTTTGCAATGGGAAAAGAAATGTATATGCAATGTAAGAGTATAATGAAATGTCATAGTACAAGCATCTACTGACAGCACCTTCATTTTCAATCCAAGGAGGCAGGCATATCTGTCTTGCTGAACTCCTACCTTAAAGAGTGGTGCAGCAGCAACTTCTATTAAGAGCTGCCAGGCAGCTGATCTTCCTGCATGCTGAGCATTTATTGTAGGGGAAGAGGAAGGGAAACACATAATAAATGTAACAAAAATAAAAGACTTAAAAATGTAGTAAGAAGGATTTAAAGTGTAGATACTACGCTTTTAATTCACACAAAAGCAGGAGAACAACAAAATCCACCCTTACCTCCCACTGGAAAAGCAAAAGCTGAAATAAAACTTAATTCTTTCAGAGTTCYTCACTTTCCACCTTGTGAAATTCAGATCATAATCAATCAATCAGACATCCCAGAAATGCTGGGTTGTCTGACTTTATTTTGACATTTCTGACTATATGTGAATCACTTCCCCGTACAAGGGTATTTCTCCTCACGCTTCATACTTGCAACTGTGTTAGCACTGCATTAATAAGGTTTAAAGACTTGCACACAGAATATGATCCACATTCTGACAGTCACTGTTAATCAGGAATTAGCTAATGAAATTTGTCAACCCAATTTTGTATGCATGCAAGCTGAGGCCAACATTTTCTTTTGTCCTATATAGCTCCAATAACAGTTGTCCCATAGCACTATGGGGAGGGTGAAGGTGTAGAGGGGTGTGTGGGGGGGGAAAATCCTTGCTTGAACTTTTTAATTCTCAGTTTTAAATTTAACACTTGATCTAAACTGTGACTAATGTTAACCATTCATTGAGCCCCCTGTAGGAATTTGCTCCGTATTTTCACTTAAATTATAACATCAGAAAGCACAGCATGAAGACTTAACTTTAAAGAGGAAGGAAAACCTCTTCTCTTAGTTTCTGATTTATTGATTTGTGATGCAGTGAGATACAGCACCTTTCAGTTATTCAAAGGCTACAGCCTTCAAAGACTACAAAGTCTTATCAGCTAACATTATTAAACTGAAACTTCTTGGTAGAGAAAAAAAAGCAGAAACTATTCTATTTGATAATGCATTATTGCTATTTTAACTGTACTTTAAAATGAAACCACTCTTTACCACAGCATAGTCCAACATTATGAAAAAAAACTCATAACAACATAAAGTAATGCAGCATTATAAATTTATTTAGTTTTTGAAGTAAATTTTCCAGTACTGAAAACTTTACTCCATTTTCTATGCTTTCTATTTTTTTTAAAAAAGTAGTGCTGTGCTTTTTTTTTAAACAAGATATAACYCATATCTCATGAACCAATTTCTTTAGTTAAAAAGTTGATAAAAAATAAGTGATGCACCAGCAGATTTTTTTTAAACTTGTGAAATACATCTCTTTGGGAAGCTTTTTTTTTTTTTTTTTTAAATTGTATCATGAAAGATACAGACCTGAAAAAAAGGATAAACAATCATACACAAGGCATAAACAGTACACAGAATAATTCAGACATTTTATAAAGAGATCTGGAAAAGTACCTAAAATAGTAACATTTATTTAGTATAAAATTTCAATAATAAAATATTGCTCATAATAAATAAGAAAACATGAGTTTCTTTAATACTGCTCTGCCCTTAAAGCTATTCTGGATGTAACGCGGTAAGACCAGATCAAAATGGAAATTTGTATTCCTCCTCTACATCAACTTGGCAGATAAACAGGCCTCAGGCCATTCTTTGTTAGAAGGAACTTATTATCAACAAAACACGATGTTCATTTCAAGGCTCATATGTAGTTATGGACAAAAAAGGAAAATCCACTCTGAAGAAACTTGAAATAGTAGATTTCAATACTTAATTGCCTTTTCATTAGAGCTGAAGGGCAACAGGACTTCTTATGGACTACAAAAGCAAAGAGAAAGCTCCCCCGTCTCCTCCAAAGCGTCCGAACACGGGAGAGGGCAGCCTCGGCCTCGCCACCATGGCCGGCCAGGGCCCGGGCAGCCCCGGCCACGGCCTTGCCACCGTGGCCGGCCAGGGCCCGGGCAGCCCCGGCCTCGCCACCGTGGCCGGCCTGGGCCCGGGCAGCCCCGGCCGCGGCCCCGCCACCGTGGCCAGGCAGGCGGCCGTTAGCGGCCCACCCGCTATGCGGGGGCATTTGACTTGACTCCGGCGCGCCCCACTTGGCGGCAGGGCAGCTTGGAGCAGTTCTTCAGCAGCTGCTCGATGGCGATGTGGCGGACGTTGAGCTGCGAGGCCAGGGAGTCCTTCTCCTGCACTTGCTGCGCCAGCTCCTCAAACACCTCTGCAAGGACACGGTTAGGGGCATCACTCGGCCGCCGTGCTTAGGGAATTAAGCACTGCCGACCCTCACTTGCAGAAACACCACACGTGCACTCAGGCAGGCTAACATGAACACCGGGATTTTGTTCCAGCGCTAGTTGGTAGGTGCACTCAAGTCACATTCAAAACTTCCTTGACAACCTAAGGCAGCCCAGTATTCATAAAACTGGATTTTTCTTTATTTCAAAGCAGCACAACCTCCCTCACCCTCCACCTCCCCCCAAATATCTTAAAATTCTCACCCTGAATTTGTTTGAGCAGTTTTTCATTAAGTTGTTTTAACTCTTCCGGAGTCATCATATTCACTGCAACAAGAAGATCAGTTAGCACTTTACCAAAGCAACTTAACTGTTGACAAACAGACTGCCATTATCTCTCATTTTTATTTCCATMTTAATGATGAACGGATATGTGGAAGTTATTACTGATAAACAGTATTGCCTGTAATCTGTGTGAAGTTTGAAATATATTTTATCTTAATTTTAGGTGCTCCAAAGACAACKGTCTATTCCACAAGTCCCTTTCTCAAGATATAAGAAAACAGAAGAGACCAAAATTGGAATTGCATATGTAAATAGAGGTTTCTGTATTGTAAAGTTCCGAGGAGACTGAAATTTTCCTAAGCCTTCCCTCTCAAGTCCTATCAAATCTATCAGTCAAAGAATATTAACTTTGTGCTGCCACTTACAAAAGAGGTTGGCAACAGCTGAGAAGTCCTACTTGCTCCTCAGGCCCTGAAGCCTCTTAACAGTGGCCAGATGAAGCAAGATTTCACTTAACAGGTGGAAACAGATGCAAGACTCATCTGCCCCCACCAGCAGGTAGTAGGAGCTAGTAGCTCCTACTCTGTAGCTCCTCACTCCTTCCCTTGGTTAGCGAAGGAACAGATGACTCTCAACATCATACAGGCATCCCTTAAGTTAGTACTCATACAACTCAGAAAACCCTGCTTTCACATGGCAATAAACAATTAAAAAGAAAAAAATTCAAAGAATTGTCCCCTCTTTCTGCAGCCCCATCAGGAAGCTGCTGCAGTTCTTGCACCAACAGCAGTAGGTTCACACCTTTTCTTCTCTTTATGTGTGTATTGGACCCAAAATTGTTTTGAGTAATGTGRTTCTGCTGCAGGAGAAAAATTGGGGAGGGTGAGAACACTGAACTTAAACAATACAAAGGTTATTCAGTCCATAGGTGAGGTGACTGATGAAGAAATAACTACTATAAGCAGTTTGGCCAATGTTAAGAAGTTTTTACTAGAGTACTACGTTTACAGACAGGGCAGGTACTGCAGTGAGAGAAGGTATCTAGTTTTGGCAGAAAAGTTTAACTAAACTTTTAATGTTAATATAATTTTTTTTTTTTTTGTAGAAAAAAGTCTCCAAATGGCTGCCTTCTAATCCAAAAGAGCTAAATACTACAAAGATTAGACAAATACTTATAATTCAAGGCATAAAAGGTCTTAAAAGTGCATTATGCTGTCAAAATAGCTAGGAAAATAGAAATCTCTTCATGTGCTCAAAACTGCTTTATATTTCCCTGTCCCAAATTGGAGATCAGAGAGATAAATTCCAAGTGACTAACTTCAGTTAGATAACCCCATAAACCAGGTCATGCTTTCATAATTCCTCTGTTAACTGCTGTTCTGATTTATTTAATCCCAATTTATAACTCCAGAGGACAGGTGGTCAAACTGCACCACATATCTGTTTGGATTTGGGACTTTAAGACTTTAAGATCCATTATCAACATAATGTGAAGCCTCACACAGCAGTTAACCATGAAAAAAATATACATATATGTGTGTGTGTGTGTRTATATATATATATATATATATATATATAAAATGTGTAAGAATGAAAAACTGGCCAAGCAGTAAAAGGTTTTGTTAGTTCAAAAAAAGTCTAAGGAAACTGATTTTTTAAAATTTTTTTTATTTTATTTTTTTTTATTTAAAGAGTATCTCTAATGTCTCTATTCTGAATTATATTACCACCTTCTTTTTCATTACTCAGTTTTCCACCACATATTTTGCTAAGCTGTTTTTCTTTACTTTCTTTCTTGGGTTTCTTGAAATACAAAGGGCCTCCCCAGTTACCTCAATCCTCAACAACAGCAAGAGTGAAGGAATCTGATTTTAGAACTGAGAGCTGTTCCAAAAGCAGCACTGGAAGTACCTAGACGTCTAAGAATTTAGCCTAAATAAAATGTGCTGCTTCCAAAGTTACTATAACATTTCAGAACTMTTTTTCTAGTGACCTTTTTCTGATATAATGGGAAGCAATTTTTCCCCTGCTTTCGGTATCACTGTAGGTATCAAAAGAATTTCCTATAYAACAGCACTACAGATGAGCTGGTGGCACAAGGGCCTTCGTATTTTCTCAAGCTCAAGCAGAAGAAAACATGAAATACACAAGAACGGCCTACTGCTACTAYAGATGCTTTAATTCTGCATTTTGATTTCCAAGTTTTTGCTTTGCTACCTTACTTCTCATTCCTTCTGTTTACTGGAGGCAGCTCTTTTCCCAAGGTGCAGTTCAAGAGATACTAAAAGCTCACTGCAGTCAAAAAAATACATTTCCAGCTAAGAAAATAATGTAAGACCTTTTCCTTGTAGGTCTTGCTGCAATTTTGAACAGCTAATAACTATTTCAAATTGAATTAATTTATTCAGGGACATAAACATAAATGTCAAGAGACATTTCAGCAGATGCCTATTACTCTGGACTGATGCATGCATACACATACTTACATTCTTCCCTGCTGTAATGTGGATGTCTTCTGTGAACACTGGTATGCGAATCACTTTCGGCTTTTTCAGTTTTCTGGGGCTGGTTGTGTTCAGACCACAAAACACCATTGTGACAGAAGGCAGCACCTGCTTCTTGTAACACATCAAGGCTGAAATCAGGGGATTCTCTTTGCTCCAAAAGGCTTTGAGAACAGTTTGAGATGCTTCCCGAATTCCCATCTATCCATTTCGCGGAGTATCTGGGTACTGGGGAGTCAAACTGTGGTAGCAGTTTTCTATCCGTCTGATGTCCAAAGCTAAAAAAATGAGTTTGGGATGTTTTTGAGCTTTCAGGATCAGAGTCTAAATCCTTATTTTGTGCATACTGTATGATCCAGTTAATTTTTTTGCTCAAGATGTTTTTTACTTCTGCATATGTACTTTTAGATAGTTTTGACCGTGGACAATCCTGATTTGCTATTAAATGGAATTTTTCAAAGCAGTCTCTGTGCCCCCTTAATGATCTTGTATGTAGAAGATCTGACTTTGGTACTCCTATAGAGACACAATTAAAAAAAAATAAAAATCACTTCAATCAATATTTCAAAACAAAAGACTCTGCTCACAATTGAAAGAGACAATGAATACTTAATAGGCACGTAACTTCACAATTAACAGTTTAATCAGCAAAATAAACAAGGAAACATGAGTCTAACATTTCTTGAAATTCCATTCAGAGTTTTGAGCCTCTGGCATACAAAGTATTTTGCACACGGTATCCCCTAATGCAGGACAAGAGTTACCTGCAAGTATTTCTTGGACAATAATAAAAATCAAGTTGTCAACTGTGTGCACAATACACCAAACTCATGCCTTAGCACATGGTCTGCAAGTGAATAATCCCAACTACATGCCAATATGCTAAAGCTGATCCATTTTGAAGAGCCTCTGACACCAGTCATTCCTGTTCCCGTCTTCTATGGATAATGTCATATGCCATCTGCTCAAATACTGCAGCGYGCACGTTTATGTCATCCACCCAACTGGTCAAAACAATAGACCATGACTCAAATCAAAACTGCGCTATATTAGTACAAGCCTGCTGCTTCGTTTAGGAACCGAACTCTATTAACATGTGCCAACATTAAACTGTCCTGAAATTAATTTAATGCAAGACAGATTCTTCTGCTCCTCTTTGCTGCTCTCCTTCAAAGACTGCCCATATAAATACAGCAGGTAACTTACTCAGAAATCAAAGAAATTGGTACTGATTGACATGTTAAAAAGGAACACAATCTGTGGAGTCCACAGTTGGTAAGTTAACACAGATGGTATGAAAAAAAAATTATTATTTCTGCAAGCTAACAGAATCTCAGTACAAAACTACTTTCTGCAGCCTCAGTGGGTATTTTTCCTCAAATTTACCTACATACCGGATTCAATATTCAGGTTCAAAATACGGAACAGCTCAACATCTGCCTTGCTACCATTCCCCTTTTGGGYTATCCTATTTGGATATTCCCAATATTAATGCAAAATGATTCTGCCAAGAAAGTCCCTGACTGCCAACAATGACATAAGGCTCATCTGCAAGTCCCTGGAAGAAASTATTGTTTCTGAAGTCAGAATGCTCCAATCAACATGTGATGGAGTAATTTAATCTCTTAAAAGACGGCAGCATAAACTCAGCTGCAATCATTTTATCTTTGAGCACATCAAAAAGCATATATGATTGATTCAGATAAAAAACACAAAATRCAACTGGAAATTGATGACTGAGACTTCAAAAAGCAATTAGTAAAAAGGGAACACACTACAACTACACACCTCAGAAGACAAAAAAAAGTCACAGACGTGAAGGTATCTTAAATACTTTCACATTTATTACTGGTTATGAAGATSTAAGCGGATTAAATGGTGAATCTAYGGAAAGAAGAAATACTCATGAGTCAGACAAGTAAACACTACAGTATCTTTTACTAAGTAGCAAAAAGGCAAAAAAAAAGTAAAAAGTGAGAAAGAATATGGTAAAGTATTTTTAAATAAAATATTATGTTTTTTAAAATGTAGACTGTATACCTGCATTTATGTATATGTATTTACAGTCAAACACAGCTAACAGTAACTGTGCTGGTCTCACCTTAATTCAACTGTGAAAAAGGCTTGAACACGTACCATACAGATGTTTCTAGTATTTGCCTAAACTCTCCCCTACAGATTTTATAATAGGCCACTGTGCATACTTATGCAGAAGCTGGCTCTTCGGAAGACAGTAGCAGAGAATCCCAATTTGTCAGCTTCAGTGCTGCCAAACCCAAAGGAAATCTGGGTGAAGGAAGTTCTACAGTAAGTATGCAGCAGGCAGTAAACAGACACAGACCAGGCTTCATACTCGTCATACTGACCTTTTAGCAGACAGAGAAGAGAGGGAGAAATGAATGAGGGTTGTGGGGAGGGATGGGAGACCAGAAAGGGAATAAAAGCTCAAAACCCAGAGCAGGGAAACCCTCACTCAGGTGGGTGAGGGAGTGTGAATCAGACTTGACACCATCTAGAGGAAAGGCTGTATTTTAAGCTAAATTAAGCCAAGGGCTGTCCTATTAGCCCACAAACCCATGCACCAGATGCTTGTGCAGGCAAGCAAGCTTCGCACAACCACGCCAAACCTCAGGGCAAGGCATAAGACACATTCACCATCCATTCTCTGCTTCTGGCCCTGGCAGCCCCCACATCCCAAGTGGAATAAGGATGGCACCACCTTACCCAGCAGCACTTACGTGGTACTAAACATTTAAACAAAACAAACAGGGCTGCTTAAGAGACTAGCATTTAGGGGGAAAAAGCAAACAACAAAAGTACACCAACCAAGCAACCCCACCACCACTTCGGAGTATTTCAATTTATAACCTATGCCAGGCAGAAACACTTCTTCTATGTTAGTGCAGTTTTCAAGAGTCCAAATTCATTCCTGCAACATGATTTTCTGATGGATTCTACTGAGAATAGAGTAGGAAAAAAAACAGATGTGTAGCTGAATTTTGAGCCCAATCTCTTGGGGTTAACAGGAACATATAGTACAGCTACATATCTAATACTCGGAATATATAYAYACACACAYAYACATAYATATAACTGCATTAGGATTAGTTTCTTATAGTGCTAATCCTTAGAGTGCCCATCCAAGAAACAAGTCACATTTAAATGTAATTCCCAAAATAAAAAAATACTTTTGCACAGCAGGTATAGGTCAAAAACTGAAACAGCTGATAATACCAAGATATCGTTAAAGAACACACACCACGTAGTTGAGCTATCCTGTGCTATTTGAAGCTATACATATTCGAAACTTTTTTTGTTTAGTGACTGCCAAAAGGTTTCAGAAACCTATCTGGCTAATAATCATGTAGTTTCTAAAGCCACACACACTTCTATAACTTTCAGTTATTCACCAGTAGAAAGGAATAGGGAGAATCTTTATATCCAGGTGTGTAATCACACTTCAGCAAACTCTACTCCATTTTCAAGTATTGGTGCTTGAAAACCACAGTTTTCATCAAATTATAATTTATTGAGTCTCTTTTTGGGGCTAAGAAGTTTACAAAGACTTCAGTTCTGTCCTTGCAACTGACATAGATATGCACATAGATACATATGCACGCACACACATGCACATATATATACACACACACACACACACACACACTCTATATAGAAAGAGCGCTTCCATAAGTGTATGGAGCACATCATGAAAAATGAAAACGTTTTACAATAGTCTGTGTAGTGTCACCACCACAGGCGAAATGTTTCTGTTTAAATTTCAACACTATCTTTCTAGTTATAAAGATGCCTTCATGACTAGTGAAGGAATGCTTCTCAGGTACAGCTTGTTTCATCCTAAATAGTTATCCCTAAAAGCACTTATGATGAGCACCTCTGCTTTTTCCTTCAATCCTGTGAGCCAGGAACTCAGTCTGCTGCAGCCTGTCTTCTTTAGGAGCTCTGGCTTCAGCTGTAGTTCTAGAAGAGGCTTTCTGAACCACACTATGAAACAGCTCCTGAGCAACTGCCCCTTTCCACTCAAAACACTTAAGAGCAGCCAAATCAAACCCACTTTGGTTTTAATGAGGGCTTAAAACTGCAGCAGATTGGAAAAAGCTTAAAGACAATGCAGTATCTCTGGCAGCTTTATCTATTTTAGACTACAACTGCATGTTATCAGACCATTCAGACTGTTGAAAAAGATGGTTTCGGATAACAGAATAGCAGAGACCAAGACYCCTCTGGAATCCATGCAACAAAACAAGCCCGTGACAACCATGTGGCTGCAAGTCACATACACGCTGAAAAGGAAAGGGGTGCCCAGAACTTCAGCTCTTCAGTTTTGCAATTCTGCCAACTGTGAAACACAGAAAAGGAGCCTTACAAAAGCACATCTCCAATACCTCTGCCTGGCAACATTTATAGCCAAGTGTTACTTCTAACTACATATATGCAATTTTATTAGAGAGCTAAATCATATGATTTAATAGAGTACCTGGAAGGAAAAGGCTAGTATCATWTTAGCKSCCCTCAAAAGACAGATGAAGACCAGATATTGCCTTGTTCATAAATTCAAGTTCTCTCCTCACCTTCATTTGAAAAATCCAATGCATTCCATACATCGGGTAAACATGTCACTTCCACTGTCCATTGTTATTATCTCATTTATATTTTATTACACTGCAAAAACATCCCGCAGAAGGCATAATAAATATCCAACTGAATAATTTTAAATGTGTTTTCAGAACATGTTCCCTGCAAACTACTAAAAGAGTTTACTATAATATTAAACAAGCCAATACAATGCATGCTGATTTGGCATTACTACAGGAAAAGCTTTGAAAAAGTGAATAATCTTTTAAGGGAAAAGTACATTAAGATGAATTAATAAAGGTTGGGAGCCATGAGATAGTATTTTTTCTTAGTTTGGATGATGCCAAGCAATGAAAAACTGCTCAAATTACATGTTTGTACATTAAAATACCCCCGATTTCTCTAAAGGTTCAAAAATGTGCTTTTAGAATCAACCACAGAGCTTCRACACTTACTGAGCAGTCCTTAACGTGCCCCTTGAAAGTTCAGCTTAACAAGAGCACCTCCAAGTAAGGTCAGAATTGAACTCCTAATTAGGAGGTTTACTGGAAAGTTTACTGGAAGCTGCAGCTAGTTCCACAAGTCTGTTCAAGTCTCCAGAAATGAGTCACAGCCTGAATTGTAACCACACGTTCCTCAGAGAGCTCCCCGGCCGCACGAGCCTCCTGTGATTCCAGGCCAGCCTAGGAACAAGTCCTCATCTCTCCGCCCCGAAAAAGACTATGAAAAGTCTTTAAAGTTCTGTGGCTAAAATATTTTATTTGCTATTATTTCACTAACATGGGGAAGGGAACAAAATAAAACAAAAAAAAACCACCCATACAACAAAAGTACTAAGAAGGTGTATTATTTTGGAGCAGAACAAAATTAAAACTGTACTTTTCATTCTTTTCAGCTACATCTTACAAACTGTTTTATTTCAGTGAAGTATGCTGATACTTCAGCATACTTCAAAATATGAGCAAATATGAGCAAAAAAAGTTTTGAAATTGAAGCAAAATTGAGTACTTAGAAAAATGCAATTTTTTCCTTTTAAAAACTCCAACAGGAACACAAAGTACATAAAATGAGTCTGAACAAAATCAATCTGGACAACAACAAAAAAATTAACAAATCAACACAGCTTCCGGAGCATCTAGTCTTCTCTCCTCGCTATTATATGTAGGTATTTTTTTTCCTTCTTCTTCCTCCCCCTGGAAGAACCTGCTCCATCTAATTTTTAAATAGTTTAATTCTTATTTACTATCTTGCTTATCTGCCGTTGGTAACTATGATGACAGACCTTAGGAATGTTAGCCGACAAGTAAACTGTCTTGCTTGTGTTTAGASTTGAGCAACTACTGAATAAGAAATGCCTTGAAGTGATACCTAAAATTACTGTTTCTCTGTCCTAGGTTATGTTATAAACAGAGATTTGTTGTTAGCATTATGCATTTGATAGCAGAGCTTGGTTAACTCTTCTCCCCCACCTTAAATGATTTTAAGAAGTTCTTGACAAGAAACTAGTCTCCAACACAGAGCACATGATTTCCTGTCTCATGTAATGAGTATAAAATGTTTCCTGTTCCAATCCACAAGTTAGCATCATACATACGCAGAAAAGCAAAACAGCACACAAGGTCTGAGGTTCACTTTGCCTATACAAAACATACAAAAGCTGGTATCAGTTTTCAGTAGTTCCACACCAACAGAATATTCTAAAACCTACCTAAATCTTGATAAACAGCTGTGTGCAAAAACCAGTTTAGAAAGAGTTTAAGAATTGTTAGCATGCTGATGTGCTAAACCACCTGATAACAACCTTTCAGATACAAATTAGTTTTGTGATAAACAACAAATTATTTATGTGTAGTTTAGTTCACTTGGTCTCTCTGGACATGAATTAATAAGAAAAAAAATCTACTTAACTGAATAATTACATGAACTGAAACAGCACCGGTAACAGATGAAAAAAAAAAAAAAATCTTCCAAACCCGCCTGGATGCCGCCCTGTGCCCCGTGCTCTGGGTGTCCCTGCTGGAGCAGGGGGCTGGACTAGATGGTCTCCAGAGGTCCCTTCCAACCTCAACCATCCTGTGATTCTTTCTGTGAAAGACACGTTCTTTTTGTATTTCTTCCTCTCACAGCATTCAGAGGGAATATTATCAGAAGCATTACTAACCGGTCCTCTAACAGAAGAGAGACTTCTCTGGGCCTCAGAAAAGTTGAAACCACCGAATAAGAGAAATTTAATCTGCATCTTGGCTTTCTGTAAATTCTGCATATCTGTTTTCCCCTTTTCTCCTTATTTTGCTACCAAATCTTGAGTGAAAATTAACCAGCCCTATAATCCTTAGTTCTGTGACAGATACCACAGCTGAACGCCCAGCTCCACTCAAACCAATTATTTCTGTGCATTAGCTAAACATATTACTAACTACAATTCTAATTTTAGATGAAAATGTCTTTCATCAGAAAGAAAAAAAAATCTGCTATTCAAAAAGATATAGGCAACAGTTTTTGATTAAAAAAACATGATTTTGCAACAGCATAACTTATTTTCCTTGTTAGATAACTACTGAGTTTCTAACCAATGCAGACTGTAGAAGACTCCCAAACAAAAAGCTTAGTCTACATAGAAGGAATCAAAGAACAACTTGTCTATGTAGCAGTATCAGCTACTGCTAGAACATGATAAAGTTTAAAAACCAACCACGCACACACACACTTCTACTTGTAGAAGGTGAAAGGCATCACAACACTAACCCACAAAAAAAGTCTGTTGAGTCATGCCAGATTCAAGTTTCCTCAGATTTAAGTTCTGCTTGTTTCTAATTAGTCACCTTACTCAACCAAGACCATCAAGAGTATTAATATATATATACACACACACACACACACACACAGAGCAAACTTTATAGCTGCTGAACTCTCACAGATGTAGGAAGGCATCTGTGAGATGGCAACATTAAACTAACTAAACATGAGGTTTATAAAGCAGCCAAGTGCACTCAACATCCATAATATTTTATTTATATACTTTTGAGACAGAGTTTTACATGGGATTAAGGTGGTTAGGTCATGGGCCAGATCAGTTTTGTACGTCTGGATTTATCATAGGCAGCTTTAAGCAGTAAGATGCTGGAGAGAACAGAAACAAAACCATTCAGGGGAATTCTGTTAAAACTGGTTAGTTAATTTAGAATACACCTTTTATACAAAGAAAGATACAAAGAAAGTGAGAAATCGACTTCTGGAATTTCATATGTAGAAAATAACATGGGCTATTACAAATATTGGGAATAGTTATGCATCCTACAAGATGCTCAGCTATGATAACTAGTCTTTTAAGYGAGTTCTTAGTCAAACAGGAAGATGTTGCTAATATTTAAGAAGATATGCGTATGCCTCAATACTAAAACTTAATGAGTCTTAAGCATTGTCCTAATTATTGCATGGTATTTTTCTAGTTTATCAATCTGAAAAACAAGGGCTACTTTACTTCCTGAATTATTTACAAATTCACCAATGAATAAAATTAAACTTAGGCATGTGCTTAATTGCTTGGATTTAAAAAAAAAAAAATCAACTTTAAATAAAGGCAAGCTATTACAAACAGTAAAACCAATACGGAGTTACTTTTAAGTGYGAGACAGCAATACTCAGTCCTTACAGTTCATTCAGTGAAAGCAGGAACTAATGTTACAGTGTTCAATATGCAGTAAAATACAAGCAGAAAGTTAACATGAAAAATCCAGCATATCTGGAATTCATGAATATCTGAATATCTGTTGGTTGATTTTCAATTTCATCCCTTAACTAGGGCTACTGGAGACCACAATTTACTAGCATGTTAAAGAGCAGTCTTTTCTCACAGGAAAAGAAAGGAGATGAATGCAATGGATACACCAAGAATAGAAAGGATAGAAAGAATGTGGTTGCAACTACGGTTTGGCTCACAGCTTAGCTCAGCTAGAAATCCTTACAAAGTTTCTTCCCAGGTCACGTGCACAATCTGCGTGTCACACTTCAGCCTCCTCTCCATATAAGAGTAATAACAGCTCATCTTCAAAGCGATGCACAGAGGACAGATCTTCTGAAACTGATATATTTATTACACTATAATTATTAAAATATCAGTACTTTTACATTACTATGCACAAACAATAAATGAAAACTTTGGTTGTCTCGTGAAGCTTCACATACAGAGTATCTGAATACTAACAAAAGTATATACACTTATGGAAAATTCAGGAGATGGTGTAGCAGACTGTTGCCTTAGATTTGCCACTTGCTACTGTCGTATCTATCTAAAGCTCCTAAAATATATGCTGTTCCACCTAAAATATGTGATCACTTCACGGAGTAATATCCACAGCAGATAACTTGGACAGCACGTCAATTAACAGAGCACAAAAACCAGCCGGGCAACTTTTGAATGCATCCCCTTTCATCTGTATCAACACTTCCACACATAATAGTTTCTGATTATATCTGGAGTACATAATTCCATTTTTGTTTCCAATCTGAAAGCCCATAAAAAAGTTACGATTCCATGCAGCACTGACAATTGCAAACGTGTCTTTTTAAAACAAAAGAATTCCAAGTAGCTGCCAGTTTATTTCATGTCAGACACCTAATATAAAACAATGCAAACACACAACTAGGCCTACTCATAACAAAAGCAAAGCATTTGAGTTACTACTGTATTATAAGAGTACTATTTTGGATGGATTAAAAAGTATATTGCCTCCTTATWAGCAAGGAATCTCAAAGAGGTGCCATTAAACTCCAATCAAAACAATACTTAGCAAGTATTTGAAAATGATTCTGATTTGACAATACAGTTTTCAGGTTTCTGGAGGATGACAACAAAATTGTTCTTCTTGTACATGCATARAAGCGTGATGCACGATAGGAACAGTATACTGAACTACTGAATACTCAGCCTTACAGCTCTCTCCCTTCTAACCAGTTCAATACTTTTAGGATTCACGATAAGCAACTAGAGCACCAGGGGCTCGTTATATCTCAAAATAAACTAACGCCTTTCTGAAAGGGTGTAAGACCTTCAACTTACTCTCATACGCACCACAGACAAAGCGAACACCTACCATCAGGAAATGCGGCYATTCAGACAGCTGCATGATTTTAGAGCCTTCCATACAATTGTCCAGTACYAGTTTGGATTGTTCCAGTTTGGATTGTTCTACGTAGTCACATGCGCATTGAATTGGCAAATACTGCTTTATATAACTGGAACAAGTTACACAGCTGTCCAACCAACAATTTAAAAAAAAAGTCTTAATCGACTTTTAAAAAAGCAACACCCCTAATTAACKAATCATTCATGTCCCTCATTTAACTTATTATAAAAAAAGCAACAAGATGGACAAATTCTAAAACAAAAGAGGGTTGKAACTGTAGACTGTAGTGAATGCACATTATTTTGAAGCCCGGAGTTTACACTTCCTAGAATCACCTATCAAAAGGTGGCCAAAATTTCTATTTTGTGAYTTGCATTGCTTAGCACGTTCATATGCCAAAAATCTTTAAAGAGCTTTGAAACTGAATACAGTTTTATGGCATACAGGTCACCATCCTATGAAAACACAAAACAAACAAAAATAACTGCCTAGTTATTTTCAGCAAAGGTGGAGCGCTAATAAAAATATTTTAATAAAAAAACAAAAACCTGTTACACTTGAGGTTTTACAATTATAATACACAGACCTCTGAAAACCTTGCGTAAGGAGAAAAACATTTATTTTTCAGGATCTGAATGAACGGCAGGGAATTCCAGCAGCTCCCCAAAAGTCAGCGTATCTTTGTAAATCGGTACCTTCCCAATTAGATGAAAGCAAGTTTGGCGGCAAGGGCATCAGGAGAGGTGTTTAATGGGCAGGGGCTCCTCGGGAAGTTCTCAAAGGGGCCAGCAGAGCCGAGGGGCACGCAGGCGAGTTTCCAAGCCCGAGCCCGGGGAGGACTGACCGGCGCCCGCCCTACCTTCGATGTGCAGCTCGAAGCACACGTGGCAGAAGGAGAGCGTTTCCCTCTCCGTGCCCAGCTTGCAGACGCTGCAGACGTTGTCATCGTTCAGGTCGATGCTCACGAACTGCTCCTCGTTCATAGTGCCCTGCGGACGGGCGGCAAAGCAAACAAGCAACAACCACCGTTATTTCGAACGCCCTATCTCCAGCGCGAGCACGGGGTCGCCCGTGGGCGCCCCTCCGTGCCCGTGGGCGCCTCTCGGTGCCTCCCCGCACCCCCCGGGCGCCCCTCACCGCCGCTCCCGCCGCCGCGCCGCGCTCCGCTATTGTTCGGCCTCGGCGCCCGGCGCCGCCCGCCGC
>NW_020454483.1:396871-399924 GCF_003342845.1 Nothoprocta perdicaria
GGCCAAGGGCGCTGGGAAGGAGCACGGAGCGCCCAGGGCTGGCGTTAAAATCGGAGGAAAGACAAGTGAAAATGTTACTGTATCCATCAGGATGCGCATGCCCTGTGTCTTGAATTGCAGGGTTGGGGTGACTGTCCGTKTTGAACCCTTCTGTGTCTGGTATCCCCTTTTCTGAAGGCTGCTCGTGTAAGAAATAAAGAATATGAAAATTAAGTTTCAAGGAGAAAATACTTTTAAATAAAGGTAATTTTCTTCAGGACCAGGGGTAATGGGCATAAGTTGAAACACAAGCAGTTCCATCTCCATGTGAGGAGGAACTTCTTCCCTGTGAGGGTGACAGAGCCCTGGCACAGGCTGCCCAGGGAGGYTGTGGAGTCTCCTTCTCTGGAGATCTTCCAAACCCGCCTGGATGCCGCCCTGTGCCCYGTGCTCTGGGTGTCCCTGCTGGAGCAGGGGGTTGGACTGGATGAACTCTACAGAGTCCCTCTCCAATCTCAACTCCTATGGTTCTGTGATATTAAAATTTCTAGGACAATTCTACGAGAATCTTACCTCTTTTTTTTTCCCCCTATTTTTTTGCTTCATTGTATATTCTTTGCTACTTTCTAGCATAGTAATGTGTTGGTATCTTTGCAGTTTGCATTTTTTGAGTTACTATTTTCATGGTACACTGCCCTGATCAGTGAACAGGACAGAATGGGAATGAGCAATTTGGTGTTACTCATATCTCATTTGGAGACAAAGCCTACAGTTATCTCAGTATACATTTGCATTTAATTAACTGATGATATATAATACACCGTACATTTGGAGTTCATGTTAGGTTGGCTCAGAAATGCAAAATTCATTTGTGTATAGGAATGGAGAACAAGGAAAAGCTGCCGAATGTCAGGGAGAAAATAAAGTCAAGATCTGCTGCCATGTGTGCACACACAAATGACCAATCTGTGCTGAATTTTACCTGTATCTTTTCATATCTGAGGAGGGTAGTATTCTTACTCGAGTTTTTTAGTGAAAAGAAAAAAAAAAGTGGTACTCAATGATTGTTCTTGCTTTTTATTTTGTGTACCTAAGAATGAAGGAAAGGTCAATGTTAAACAAGATGAAAAGTTACTTGAGCACAAAAGGAAAAGGAGGAGCAGAAAGTGAGTATGCATCATTGAAAACCAGGGTTAAAACTGCAGACATCCACATTTGGTGTGGTGGAAAATATCAAGTAGGCTAGGAGGAAGCAGAAAGTAAAAGTTAGCTCTGTGCATACACTTAATAGGGATAAACCACAACTGGTAGATCATGTCTTCATAAGAATTTCCCCAATGCATGGAAATTACCTATATCATATTCCTACATGTCAAGGGTTTATTTATGAAAGAGAGAAATAGTTTCTACCATCTCCTTCCTTGAAGCACTTGTTTTTCTGCAGTATTAATTATCTCTCTTACTGTTTTCTCAGGGGATTTTCTTCAGTTCTTTCAAAAAGAGAAAAAAAGAAATCTCACTCTGTGTCAGACTTCAGTTCCTCACAGCTCGCTTTTAAGCAGTGAGTAGACTTAAGATCTGCTTCTGTTGCAAGATGTGGAGCATACTTTATCCCAGACCTTCAAGAAATCTTCCTCAAATTGCTCCTCTCGGTGGTTGACACAGGACTTCAAAGAGGGTTTTTTTCCTTTTCCTGTTTTTCTGATATACACAAGAGAGTGGCAAAGAAGAAACAGTCTGGTGTCATTGCAGAAGCAATATTAAGACAGAGAAAGGGCATAAGCCTCAGGTAGAGGATTTAAAAACAGGAAGGAGAGACTTCACGGACAGTGGTAGGGGCTTGTAAGATCTGTAACTAACAGAATATCCTTCCCTCCAGACTCTAATAAAAGTCCAAAGACTATTGGGTCTCCTTACCCCACCGTGCATTATGAGCTGTTAAATCCACTCACAAAAAAAAAAAAAGAAAGAAGTCACTAATGTTGCTAACAAACTACGAATGGGAGACAGGATGGTTTTAGATAGTGGTATAGCTTTTCTTTAAAAAAAAAAAAAACACTTTAAAGTAATCGAGGACATTGTATAGCAAGATAAAAGTAATATTTCAAAGACAAAACTTTAAGAAAAGCAATGCCAAGATGAAGACTGTGCAATCTTAGTGCACGTTATTTCAGCTAAAGGTTTCCTTTATCTTGGAAAATTTCATAGAAGAAAAAAAAAAGAAAAAAAGTAGKTTTTTTTTCACTATTGAGATCACATTTTTGTTATAGTGAGTCTCTGGCAGTAATCGTGGTTTAACGAATTCCCATTGCTTCACCTACCCCCAGCTGCTTGGTCATGTTCCCACAGTATTTCCTCATAGTGTTTCAGTGCCTATGAGATTACACAATGAATTTGATCAGTGATTTAAAAGAATGAAAATTAACGCTAAGCCAGTTGATTTCCTACTTTGCTTCGCAGTACAGTCAGTACTATTGTTGTGGGAATGCAGCTGAAGGAATAATGTGCAGATGAAAATGATTAGTGTCCCTTAGGTATCATGAAATCATGGCTTGATCTTCATTAGGAGCTTTGCCCTAAATAGCTAAAAATTTGGCATGAAAGACCATATGTCTGTCTTTCAAGGACATACGGACTTCAAGCTTCCAAAGTGGAGATGTAGACTTAACGGTTATAAAAATTCTAGACTTAAGGGACGTTTTTACTGAAATCCGCAATATTAAACAGGAGGGAAGGGAGAGGTGGGATTGTTTAGGCTTTTTCAAAATACTACAGCAAATCCACAATAGAGGTAACGAACAGCATTGGCGCTGCTCATGTGAAGCTATTTGTATAGGCTTGTGTGTATTTACATTGAAAGAGATGCAGGAAAGGGAAAAGACTTGAAACTCATAATCTAGATGAGTAACATGCTCTAATGTCAAAGCATTATCATTCCCAAATCAGTCTGACATATTTTGCTTTCTTCTCTGCTTTCTTAATGCTTTACCCCGTATCTTTTTCCTCTGTAGGTTAGATGACTGGGGCTTTTCCAGTCCCTTCTGCAGAACTCAATGTTCCTCAGGCAATTCTTT
>NW_020454483.1:399931-451813 GCF_003342845.1 Nothoprocta perdicaria
TTTTTTTTTTTTTTTTTTTTTTTTTTTTTTTTTTTTTTTTTTTTTTTTTTTTACTTTCTTCTTTCTGGCTTTTTTACAGATCTCTCATTCTGTATTCCCTAATCTTTCCTAGTTTATTTTATCTTTCAGCCCTGGAGGGCTGCACATATACACAGATATGAACACCTTCCTCTATACCCTACCATTAGTCCCCTGTTTTGTCATCTATTATCTGTTCCCATTCTTTCAGTGTTCTCCCCATCTCACTCAGTACTCAATCTTTTCTGTAACATTTTATTTTAAACCTTTACTGACTGCTGTTAACCACATCTTAATGTGTGGTATTAAACCTAATCCAAAACAGGCAGTCCCACTTTCCTGTCATTTTCGTTGTGTTGTAGCTGATCRTTTTATGGCTGATGCTAGGTGAGCTGAGTCAGTGAAGGGATCAAATAGAAGAAAATACTTGTCCTGGTTAGCTCATAGAAATGTCTATACCTTCAGCTGCATGACTGCTAGATTTGGTATAAAAGGAATTTGGGATGGGAATTGTGACCACCTTTCCAACACTCTGAAATTATGTCAAATTAGTTGTAACATCACCGCACTTAGCTCTTGCTCATAGTCCTTCTGCTCATTTATCTGGTGTCTTTTTGTCTATCCTCCTTCAGTCTATGATCCCATGATCCTC
This sequence comes from Nothoprocta perdicaria, assembly GCF_003342845.1. Taxonomy (NCBI): domain Eukaryota; kingdom Metazoa; phylum Chordata; class Aves; order Tinamiformes; family Tinamidae; genus Nothoprocta; species Nothoprocta perdicaria. Next base: position 400,602 of record NW_020454483.1, read on the forward strand.
TTTTTGGCAGCAGTGCCATTTTTTTTAGGAAATGTGCTGAAAAGTAACCAGTATCTGTCACAACCCTGTACAGTTCACTGTATGATTGCCCAGACATTTATTTTGGCACAACAGARATTGTGCCAGATAGATAGCAGGAATGATGAGTAGAAAGCAGTAATAGAGACTATTTAAAACAAATGCAAGAACACCTGGGAAGATATCAGTCTGTCTGTCTGTTTTTTTTTTTTTTTTTTCTCATTCACCCTGCATTACTTACTTGCTTCCTTCAGTTACTTTCCTCTATGTTCTTCTAATTCTGCCATATAAACCAGTTTATACCCATTTGAGCAATTTCTACACTGCTCATTCTAGAGATTCTTATCAGGCTACCTATTACATGAAGGTGTTTTAAGATATTATCATGCCACTAGTCTTTATCTCTTATCCTGCTTTCATCTTGCACTCWCTGAATTGTATGCCTTCATTCAACTGAGATCTGCTCCTGTTGAAGTTTAATTTTGTTCATTAATCCACAGGAGAAACTGTAGTCCTGTTGTGAACCCCAAGTAAGTTCAGCAGCAATCCTCAGAAACACTGCTAAGGAAAATATTTAAAGTTAACCTCAATGTCTTATTCACAGTTGTCTTTGTAGAATACAAACTAGAGAATCAGAGATTGTTGAATGTTACATTTTGGGAGGCTTTGGGGTTAACTCTGAAAATTTCATTCAGCTAGAATGAAAAATAATTTTAAAAAATGCTTATAAAAAGYGATATCCTATATCTGAGATTAAAGCAGCATATCCATGATCGTACAATAGGTCGCAGAAAAGAGGAAGCTGCTGAGTCACAGCAGAGGAAGGTGGAACAGCAGCAGTGCGTGTCCTGCGAAGCTTGAGGCAGGCTGTGGCCTACAGTGCATCTGGGAGGTGACAGACCTGTATGTGGCTCTTCAAACACATCCTGAATGGGAGATGGGGGAGACAAATGACTTCTGTCTCTTCACATTCTGGTAAAAGACTTCCTAGTAACTGGTTATCTTGATTTTCCATTTGGAAATACACACAAGATTTCCTAATCCCATAAACAAGTTTTCAGTGATTGATAATAGCGATGATCTGGTGCAGGATTTCTAAGTTGTGTTTGCACATTTCTTTTCATCACAGATTAAATGGCCTTTTACCCCTTTAATGACTAGCAGGTTAACATTGTTGTCTAGTGCCATAGTCTTGTTTTCTTCTTTGATTTTCACAAGCCACAATTTTGGGGATTTCAACAAATCACTGAAAGTGTTCTCGCAAATACAACACACCTTCTTCCCACCCAAATTCCATGATGACCTTAATAGTAGAGGATTTGCTAATAATTCTAGGTTTCTTCCTTAATATTCCTGTACCTCCAAGGATCATYTGACAGCACAATTCCATAATTTCTGTTATCTCACCCAAAACTTAATTCTACATTGTTGCCCAGAAACTAGAGTTGAATGTGTAAAATATGACCATTTTGCTTCTATGTCCTTCATTTTTTCACCAATGCCAGTAGCTGGTACCTTGTATTTTTGTAAATGTATTCCATAAATGTTGTTCTTTTTATTACAAATTCTTATGCTGTTGTTACCAAAACCTTTTGGTTCCAAATGGTGGCCTACTGAAAGTTATCTTAGATAATCTTGAGTCTCTTGTTGCTTGAATGCAAGTGTCATTAAAGGTTTGGCCAGTTAGAAGTTTGGGGAAGTGCCAGGGTTGCACRGGCTCCCCAAGTGTGAAGACTACCCAGGAGCACAGTAAGCCCTGATTTTTGATAAAGTAACCTTTTGTATTAGCATATATAACAACAATGCCGCAGGCCTAACCTTCTGTCTACAGCATTACAAAACTTGAATAGCCTTCCATGTGTTGGAATATCAACCTGCAAAATATTGAATTAGATGGTTATTTATTTTAGAGAAAGACATATATCACTATCTATCATTACACATCACTATCTCTTCACAAGAATTACCTAATTTAATTTCCTTTAGTTACCGGCTTCCCCTGAAAAAGAGCAGCATGAAAGCAGCAAGCTGTCATGGAGTAATGTGTTGTGGGTGTTTCAAGATCTTAGCAAATGCTGTATACTTACCTAGAAGACTGATAATATTACTTGTTTTTTTTTTTTTTTATCATAATACAAAACATACTATAGTCTCTTCATTCTACAGCCTTTTATAGCAGAAAATACAAGGAGAATCACATCTTGATGTGATTCCAGTTTTTCAGTCCTGAGACTGCTCACCGATAGGTTACCTGTAGGGGCAGATCTGTTGAGTTGTACTTTCCCCCTTTGATTTCCTAGAATTAAAACTGATTAACCTCCCAACAAGATAAAAAATAGGTGGGGGAAAGGGGAAATGAACTATTTGTACAGTGTGTAAAATCATAAAAATTTATAAAAACATTAGTAAAGCTTGTAAAAACTGAGAACTACTTTCTCTTTTAAATGCTAGTATTCAAATTACACTCTTTGCTCCAGTGATCACAATTCGCCAAGTGGTACAAAGTCTCTGTGATGATCGTGTTTGCCTTAAGAAATGTACAGCCAACTTGAAATACCCAGAAAGATCACTACAATACCAATTCCAGTCACTAGAACAAAAGAATCTGAATCTCATTCACCCAGTGATAATGTTTACTGTTACTCCTGCCCTTTGTTGCTTTTGGCATTTACATGTTTAATATATACACACAGTATATTATATATATATCCTATAGATCTTTAAATAGATACACAAACTGCTTCAGTGAAAAAAAAAAATCAATGGAGCATCAGAGGAAATGTACTTGCAAAAGTAAGCCCTACTGAGAAATAATATGAATTTCTACTAGTCTACATTGGCATCCTGTTAGAATATTCACTTTATTAAGGTTACCTGTTATGAAGATATTTGTCCCTATACGTAACTGTATGTATACAGTTAGGCTGTAGCATAAGTGCTATGGGGTATGTAAATGACACAGCCCTGCCTTCTCATTGATATGAGTTGGTGTGTTTACACTAGTGATGCTCTTAGAAACTACCTATATTGTCAGGAGTCAGTTAGTGCCATACCAAAATATTAGAAGAAACTTCTATTAGTGCCTTTTAGATATGGAGGACATGATGAAGGGTGAGAGAAGAAAGACATTTTGCATAATAGATGCAGGTTGCCAATTTTGGATCTGTGGTTACAAAACACTCTGTAATGTTTCCAATCAAACACCGTATCATCCAGAATGCCTGAGGTTGGAGGCACTTCTGGAGACTGTCTGATCCAACCCTCTGCTTAGAGGATGGTGACCTCAAGCAGGTTGTTTAGGGCTGTGTCTGACTATTTTGAATATCTGCAAGAATGGAAACCCCACAACCTCTCTGTGCAACATGTTTCAGTCCTTGTTCACCTTTACTATAAAATACATTTTTTTTTTTACATTTAAACATACTTTTCTGTATTTCTGTTTGTGCTTATTGCCTTTCCTCCTGGGCACCACTGAGAATAGTCTGACACCATTCTCCTCATCTCCTCCCARTGAGTTAGACCCCAGTTTGTACTGGTGCATGGGGTTATTCTTTCCCCAGTCTTTCCATTTCAGTTTGTGGAACATCATTAGATTCATGCTGGCCTGTTTCTCCAGCCTATTGAGGTYCCTGACTGGCATCACAACTGTGTGGTGTATGGACAACTCCAGCCAGATTTTATCACCTGCAAACTTGCTGAATGTGCGCTCTGTCACATCAAGCTGTCACTAATGAAAATGTTAAACAGTATTGATCCCTGGGCTGCACCACTAGGGCTTGGCTCTGGCTGGGCTTTGTACTGCTCATCACAGTCCTTTGAGTCTGACAGTTTAGCTCATTTTTAATCTACCTCACTGTCCCTTTGTCTAGTCCCTATTTTAACATCCTTATCTAAGAGGATGTTGTAGGAGACAGTGTCAAAACCCATGCTAAAGTCAAGATAAACAGCATCCACTATACTCCTCTCATCCACTAAGCTAATAATTTTGTTGTAGAAGGTTTTCAAACATGATTTCCCCTTTATAAATCAATGCTGTCTTCTCCCAACCACCTTCTTGTTCTTTGAATATTTGGAAACATGTTCCAGGAGGACTTACTCCATTACCCTCTTAGGGGTTGAGGTAAGGCTAAGCCTGCAGTTCTCTGGATCCTCCTTCCAACTCTATTTGAAGATAGAAGTGACTTTTGCCATTTCAAGTCCTCAGGAACTTCCTTCACTCACTATGATCTTTCGAAGATAATTGAGTGTGGCCTCACAATGACATCGCCCAGCTGTCTCAGCACTTATGGAGACATCCATGCAGCACTTACGGAGACATCCATGCAGGTCTYGCTGGCTTGTGTATATCCATTTTGTATAAAAGTTCCTTAACTTGATCCTCCTCCACCAAGGACAAACATGCCTTGCTCTAGACTTATCCACGAGTCTCAAGGGCCTGAAGGTCAGCCTTACCAGTAAAGATTGAGGTGAAAAAGGCAATCCGTACCTCAGTCTTCTCCATGACTTTGTCACCAGCTCCTTTGTCCCMTTCAGCTTTAGTCAATTTGGTCACATTTTCTCTTGTCTTCCTTTTGCTGCTAACTTACCTGTAGAAGCCCTTCTTGTCCCTCACTAGATTCAACTGCAGGTTATCTTTGGCTTTATTTCCTTGCACATGCTAGATTTCTGACTAAGTTTATATCAAGCGAATTTGTAAGCCCCTTAAAAAATGTAGGCATACATGTAGTGCCTTATACAGCTTTGAAATACATCTTTTTTTTTTCTTTTGAACTTAATGAGAAGACTGTATTTCGCTGTGTCTTTTTACTTAATTAAAATTAAAATGACAAATCACTGTATGTGCAGTCTATGCCTTAATCTCTAAAGAGTGTCAGATAGTATTAGGCTCATTGTTGACAGTGGCCTAGTTTCTGTTGATGGATTCATTAAAAGTTTTAGTCAGCAAAGTCAGGAAAAAGTAGCGACTGATAGCTCTGAACCGAAATGAGTTTAAAAAAAAAAAAAAAAGCAACCTGTTTTGTTAATCCATTCCATGTATATGAAAAGAGCACAGCAGGATCAGAGAACTAATCCCATTTCAAATCAGATGCYTGCTGGTTTTATTTAATGAGCTTCATGCCTTTTTTAACCCTAAAATACCTTAATGTTTAGCAAAAAAAACCCTTAATGCTTAGGAAAAAAAATTAATTTTATTTTAAAAATCCTCTACGGATATCTGGATTCATTGGAATCTCCTTCTAGACATTGTGAAGTTTTGGAGCCAAATAGATGTTTCTCTCTCCTTGTCTCTATTGAGATGCCACAGTTAGATTCCTAACGTTAMGATATGAATGTTGCAGAGCCTAATCACCACTTCCCTTTAAATGAAGGACTCTACAGAAAGATCAAAGAAGAATCTGTGGAATGGAAAAATAACTTGGTGGATACTCTTTCCTTTAAAACTTCAAAAGCGATGTCTGATGGTCATATGGTAAGAGATTTCCTAACTTTCTCATCATTATGAATATTACAGCCTTAGGGAAGAAAATACTGACTCCAGAAAAGCCGAGTTTCCTGCTCTGTGCTTTTATTCTTTAGAATTCTCTGTAATAAAAGGGGCTGTGTTACCTTTTGCTGTGAAGCCTGAAGTTGTATCGCCCCTCAAGGATGTGTGCAGTTTATTAGGTTTCCTGTATTACGTAGTCTTGCCCTCCTAAACAGATAATTTCATTCATGGATAGATAGATATCTATCACAGATAAAGTAGCAACAGACACCAACAACTCTTCAGAACCTTTTGGGACTGTCATATGGATGCAACCTTTCTGAAGTGATGACTTTTTACCTATGAACACCTGTGATTTTTTCCCCTATGAATTTACCTATGAACACCTGGCACTAATTGCTACAAAAGCTGTTACAAAAACTTTTGCTGGATAAATCTTATACTTGCTGAACAAATACTCAAATAAATATATCCAATGATGTACAAACCAGACTACTGAAGAAAGTAAAAAATATATCAGATTAAGAAGCTCTTGTTTATATCTGGTTTAATAATCCATTCTGTAGTGATACTTCTATATTTTCAATGGTTCTAAAAACACATTTAGAAGATAAAAGGTTTAAAACAGATAACTATACCCACTTGTATCACACATATTTCTGAAATAAAGAGAAAGGAATATGCCTTATTTCCTTCTTTGTATTTTTGATGTGTCATTTATTCAGGTAAGTTACTTGCTTCTGTAACTGAAGCTGAGATGCGTTGCTGACTTTCATTCTAACTGCCAAACCATAAAACATGTCTATTGTCATATATCTCTTGTATTTAAGAAGTGTTTAATAATCTGAACACTGCACGCTTTTCTTGAATCAGGACATTGATATGACATCTCCACTCCATTTGCACATTTTCATTAAATTTGCAAAACTGTGATTTTTCTTTCGTTGTGAAAAATGACTGAAATTGAACGATCTAAAAGTTGCTAATTGTGGTTTCGGATGATAAATGGGCAGATGCATTTTTTGAATATGTAGGCATAATTATACACAAACCTACACTGAACAAATGTGATCTGTTCATCCTCAGATATTAACTGGAAAATCACATGTGTTCAGAAAATCTTTCTGGAAGAAATTTGACTTTCATGATAAAAGCTGAAAAGATTTTTACTTAGCAATCATGAAATATAATGAGAATAAAAGTTTCTGTCATATAGATATGACGTGGCAAATGAATAAAATGTGATCAAATGACGGCCATGTGAAATTAGAATGAAAAGATAAAAAAGGTAAAGGAGTAGATATTAAAAACTGAGAGAAAAACTTCTGGTAAAATAAACATTTTATTAGTGAAACACTAGTGGGAAAATTACCCACTAGGATGGAAATATGACTACGATGGAAAAATAAGATCAGTTTCCTAGAACTGCAATGAACCATTGTATCAACCGGAAAAAGGGACATTTGCTGTTATTTGTTTTACAAAGAATGTTGTAAACATATTTCTACTGAGGCGTACTTTGACCAAAAGCTTGTTCTTACACTGATCAAACTACAGCTGTGAGGCAGCTTTCCAAAAACTGGCTCTTTAATGTTTGCCACTCAGCTCCACCTCCACTGGCAGATAAACAAAGCATGACTAAATCTCTGCCAAGATGGGATTTCAAATCTATTCTTTCTAGCCTGTGAGTGACTAGCTGACAGTTCTGCTCCTACAAGATGATTCTCAGTGACTGAGGGATGTGTTAGAATGAAGCCTGTGTTACTTCCTGGAATAATTTTACCACCAAGTTTCCTTTTCCTTCCTTATAAGACAATAGTTTCTCAATATTTTTTCTTTTTATAAGACAAAAATGTTTTCCAACCAACTATTGCTGATTGGAGATCAACATTGTATTTATTTGTTCAACATCTGCTACTCTCATCACTAGTTTTAGGTCTGTTTTAGAATTCCTGGAAGACATCCTCAATCTTCGTCTTCAGATTAGTCTRGAAATACATTAAAATACATTAAAATACTGCAGAACATGTTAAAATGGGCAGAGACTTATGAAAAATTATTACCTGCTCTGACGGATATTTCCTTTCCCAGCTCGAGGTGACTTTTCACAAGTATCCCTATTCAGGTGTTAACCACCAGTGATATTATCTGATCCTGGTAGGTGCCTCCCTGATTTCTTCCCCGACTCAGACAATAGCCAGTAATAACAGTCCTGATGGCTGCATCCTGATGGGGAGATAAGACAAATGGTGCCTACATCAGCCAAAATTCATCTGAAATGAAAGAATGAAAGAAAGGACAAGTGCAGGGTCCTGCACCTGGGGAGGAATAACCCCAGGCATCAGTACAGATTAGGGGTGGACCTGCTGGAAAGCACCTCCATGGAGAGGGACCTGGGAGTCCTGGTTGACACTAAGTTAACCATGAGTGAGCAGTGTGCCCTCGTGGCCAAGAAGGCCAATGGCATCCTGGCCTGCATCAGGAGGAGTGTTGCCAGCAGGTCAAGGGAGGTGATTCTGCCCCTCTACTCAGCTCTGGTGAGGCCGCACCTGGAGTAYTGTGTGCAGTTCTGGGCTCCCCAGTATAGGAAGGACGTGGAGCTTCTGGAGAGGGTCCAGAGAAGGGCAACCAGGATGATTAAGGGAATGGAACATCTCTCGTATGAAGAGAGGCTGAGTGAGCTGGGCCTTTTTTCTCTGGAGAAGAGACAGCTCAGAGGGGATATGATTAATATGTATAAGTTCAGGAAGGGAGAATGCAGGGAGGAAGGGGACAGGCTGTTCTCACTGGTGGCCAGCGAYAGGACGAGGGGTAATGGCCACAAACTGAAGCATAAGAAGTTCCGTCTCCAKGTGAGGARSAACTTCTTTMCTGTKAGGGTGWCAGAGCMSTGGAACAGGCTGCCCAGGGAGGTTGTGGAGTCTCCTACTCTGGAGGTCTTCAAAACCCGCCTGGATGCCACCCTGTGCCACATGCTCTAGGTGTGCCTGCTTGAGCAGGAAGGTTGGACTAGATGATCTGTAGAGGTCCCTTCCAACCTTAAATATTCTGAAATATTCTGAAATATTCTGAATGACTACAAGTCAATCATCTTATCCCATATATATAGGGACAGCCCAAGAGCCCATTGAGCTCTCCTAGCATGGCAGCCAGCTGCATGCCAGGACTGCCCCTTGAGCAGGGATGCCTCTCAAGGATACTCCTTGAGGTTAAGAGATCCTTTCCACAACAGAATCATGGTGACTATAGCGCGCTCTTTATCTGAACTCGTAAACTTTACTTTGTAATTGTGCACAAAATCCCTTAGTCATAAACTGTTAACCAGGTCTGGGACTAGGACTGGATSCAGCCGCATCCAGACTCCTTTAGAAGGAGCTTGGAAAGCAAGAGGGTCCAATCTGAACCTCATGACTCAATGGGAGGGTGTCCCTGATAATTCTGTGTACTATCTTGAGCCTCCATGCAGTAAATAATAAGCAACCTTGGCACAGAATCTCGTGAAACCATTGTCAATATCAATAAAACATATTATTATTTATCTCACACGAGTGAAGTGCATTGTGTCAGTCACACTCCCCACACCACTCGTTGTGTGACACCTGCTACACCTTATTATTTCAACATCCTCATCCCAGATGTTGCCTTTACCATTCTCCATTGGTTTATTTCTTTAATCACAAGCAGCACATTACTATATACTAGCAGGTAAAAGAAACCATTCAATAGCAGGATAATTGGAGTAGCATATTTTCAAAAATGCATGATGTCCTAATAACAGCCAATGTCATGACAAGAAAAACTGTGACAACTCTGTTAAAGATTAATTAAATATAGCCAGTGCATTCAATCACTTCACCATGTAATTGACAAGGTAAAAACAATAATACTATCACAACATTTTTTGCATTTTTTATGTGTTTTAGGATTTCTTGTGCTGTGATCAGCTGCTTATATATGTGATCAGTTGAAGAAGTGTATTAATCATCATTCCAAACTATTGCTAATTTTTGACAGTCTTTGAAGTACGTGCACAACTTAAAAGACAAACCATTTCAGATGGATGAATCATAAACATAACAATTTTCCATTATACCAAGATGTATAATATAACATTCATAAAAGAATAAAGTTTGCAAAAGCTGTGTTGTCACAATTATCAGAAGTCTTAAAGATAGATGGAGCTATGGGATATTGCCACCTACTTGCAGTCTGTAAATAYATGTCACTTACAAAGTTATATTTCAGTAAACCATAAAGACAGTGTATGGACCACAGTAACTGAAAGAATGTGTATGTTATAGTAGCAGCACAGCAGTGCTTACCTACTTGATCAAGCTGTATATTGAATAGTATGCAGATCTGGCTCTTTTACAGCGAAATGGTGAGTGATCTCCCAAACCAGCATGCATTTTGACATGCAGAATGACCAGAAACATCTTTTTGCAATTCAGTTTTTAAATTATCAACTTCATCTACATCCCAGAGGCTMTCTCTTACACACAATGATGCAATATCTAGTAATTGAAGTCACTTTTGTGTCAACACATGTCATTGACTGCAAGAAAGAGCCACAAAGATGTCAGGGATGAGAAATTTTACCTATTTCTTGGTCTCACTTCCTTTCTTCACTTTCCATCCCTCTTTGTCTCTCCGTTTCTCAGTTTGTCTCTCATTCACTCTTGCTCCTCCCCTGCCTATTTAGAAATAATCTTAAATCATAATTTTGCTGTGAGAGAGATGAGAAAAAAAAAGGTGGACTGGCAGTTTTGTATCAACACTGACATATTCTGCCCATATAGTAAGGTATTATGAGAAATATTTTAAAATTTATTCATTGGAAAGTTTCTTGCAATAGTAAACTGGAAAGCAGTTTACCTCAGCCACCTCTTTTTGAAGGACAAGGTAGCAATTGGCTTAGATGAAATCTTGAGAACTGTGAACAAAATTTGAATGGTTCTGATTTATTTAAGGTGCATTCCTGTAGACATGAAAAAAATAGCAGAAAAGATTTGTTCATCTGGAGATTTTATGGATTTTTAGCCTTCAGTAATTGATTAGGTAAATATAGACAAAGTATACAGAGTGGTAGAGGCCAAGAKACTGTATTTTATTTCTGTATTGTCTGTATTTTATTTATATTATTTATGAATTGTTACAGTTTTGTTTGTTTGTTTGTCTTTAAACATAGCATGATCCAGAATGCAGCTGTTCACTTTGGGAGTGACATCCAGGAATCATTTGTGCTAAAATCTAGAAAGTATACTCTAAGGGGATAAAGGTGTGAAGAATGAAAATTAATAGGGCATAACTGGAAGAACAGGGAAACTGTAATTGTAAGAAAGTCAAAATCAGGACCAGTTTTCGGAAGCAATCTCTCCTATCAGAAGTAACMAAAATTGTAGTGTTGTGATATATTCCTGCAGCTGATTCATGTAGACTCTAATGAACTGAATGGAAAACATTTCAGGGAAAGACATTATTTTCAGCAGATTTTGGTGCAGGTTGTGGCAATTTTTTTCAGCTGTTATCTTTCTCAGTTTTCTGTATGGGATGTCAATTGGATTTATGAGAACTTCTCGTTTCTTTTGATTTAATTCAAGTGGGTTTTTTTTGGTTGTTGTTATTGTTTGTTTGTTCTTTACATTACTGGAAAACTAAGTTGTCTTATACTACAAACAGAAGGAATAACAATATGTGAGGACTTTTATGTCTGTAGCAGACCTAACCTTGAGGCACAAGTCACCCAAGTTTTGGAGAACTCCAGGACTTCTTAATAAGAACTCCATTATCTCTTTCTACTCAGTATCTCAGTAGTGTGAATCTGGCTCATCTTTACATTTCAGAGTCCTGAGTGAGGATTATATGTGCTCTGTTCTTCTGCCCTGCTTTTGCTCACCTAGTAAGTATGCTTTACCTCTTTATTTTCTTTAGGCTTATTAGAGAACTTAACACCTTGTTACGAAGTTCAGCAGATGTAGTGTTAAAAACAAGAGAAGCTGGCCTGATTTGCATGCCAATGTTAATGAAGCTGTGAATTGTTTCATATCAGCCTCATTTGCTTCCCATATGCTTACTCTCACAAAATGCTTCCCTCACAAAATGCAACTTCACTTTTTGTCTTCATTTGTATGCCCAAAATGCAGCCAGCTTAATTACCAATTATAACCTTACTCCTTTAAAGGCTAAATCAACTAGAAACAATGCAAAAAAGTGTCTCCCTTGAGGAGAATGAAAGACTTTGTGTTAATTTTCTTCACGTATTTTGATTAGTATAAAGCACTGTGTAAGTTACAAGTTAATCTACCCAAATGATGTTAATTTTAAATCGATATGACATATGCATACTCATGGGAGGAAAATCAGACCAACCTATCTTCTCTTCCTCCTTCAACTCTGACCTGCTGCATAAAAATATTTCTCCCTGGGAAAGGGGTAATGAAACACCATTACCTCCAGTTATGCCAGCAGCTTTTTGTTTATGTCCACCTTCTCTCTATTTTTTTTTTTCATTATTTCTTGGCTGCCTAACCTCTATTTTTTCCTCAAGTTTGGAAGTCCCTTATAGATTTCTTCTAAAGGTAATTTCTTCCATTATTGGGAAATGAGAACTCCATTAACTTCCAGGTAGTTTTCTCAAGACCCTGTTGGGCAATAAAGTGCCCTGTGAATTTGACATATGAGTGAACACCATAAAATAGTCCCCCAATCAGTTTTGTAATACTATTTGACACTCCCTAGCTCCTAAGTTACTTTACAATTCCTAACAACATTCTCAATTACTACAATAAAAGCTAATATAACTATAAATAATAATAAAAAAACTCCAGATTTCTGCAGCTTCCATTATTTATGGAATATTTGCATGCCATATAATTTAACAGCTTTTTATAGCATGTAGTCTCTATTTATGAAAGATGGAAGACACATTTTCCTGATATTCTTTTTTGCAAATAAAATTTTAAGGTATTCAAAATTCTCTTAGAGCTAAAAATAACCCCATGTGAATAATAACAGGAAAATTGGGAATGCTTGAAATACATAGTGTTGAACACAATACATTTAGATGGCATTTAGTGCAAACATGAACAGAACAAAACTGAGTGTAAACTGTGTGTGCTCCACACAAACATGACAGCTTATAGTCTTCATAAGAAATCACACATGCCGAACTCTCATTCTCCTTTGAGAACAAAAGATTACAACCATTATTTTATCTTAAATAAAAAAAAAAAAAAAAAGAAGAAAAGAAGAAAAGGAATGAAAAATATTCATAGCTCTCTTTCTCATACAACTCCTAAAGATTTTACCCTTTCACATAGCAGAGAAGCTCTGTGTCATGCCTGATCACCCTTTTCTTTCTACACAGCTAGAAATTATGAAACATAGCCTCATAGTGAAATGAACTTTTTATTCTGTGGTTAACAAATTCTCTGTTTTGCCTTTTGATTTTTCAACCCATGAGTGATTTAAGTACCATTTGCCTGACTATCATAGATCACAAAGTTACAGAATCACAGAATGGCTGAAGCTAGAAGGGATCTTTAGAGATCATTTAGTCCAACCCCCTGCTCCAGCAGGGACACCCAGAGCACAGGGTACAGAGTGGCATCCAGGCAGGTTTGGAAGGTCTCCAGAGAAGCACAACCTCCCTGGGCAGGCTGTTCCAGGGCTCTGACACCCTCACAGGAAAGAAGTTCTTCCTCACATGGAGATGGAACTTCCTTTGTTTCAATTTATCCCCATTACCTTTCTCACTAGCCATCACTGAGAAGAGTTTGGCTCCATCCTCTTTACATTCTCCCCTCGGGTATTTGCACATACTGATCAGATTCCCTTTCTGTCTTCTCTTCAAGAAAAACAGGCCCAGCTCGCTTAGTCTGTCCTTGTACAATAGATGCTGTAGTCTCTTAATCATCTTTGTCGCTCTCCGCTGGACCCTCTCTAACAGTTCCACATCCCTCTTGTCCTGGGGAGCCCAGAACTGCACACAGTACTCCAGGTGCGGCCTCACCAGAGCTGAGCAGAGGGGCAGAATCACCTCCCTTGACCTGCTGGAAACACTCCTCCTGATGCAGGCCAGGATCCCATTTGCCTTCTTGGCCACGAGGGCACACTGCTGACTCATGGTTAACTTAGTGTCAACCAGGACTGCCAAGTCCCTCTCTGTGGAGCTGCTCTCCAGCAGGTCAACCCCTAATCTGTACTGGTGCCTGGGGTTATTCCTCCTCAGGTGCAGGACCCTGTACTTCTCCTTGTTGAACCTCATGAGGTTCCTCTCTGCCCAACTCTCCAGCCTGTCCAGGTCCCTCTGGATGGCAGCCCAGCCCTCTGGAATGTTGGCCACTCCATCCAGTTTGGTATTGTCCACAAACTAACTCAGGGTGCACTCTGTGCCCTCGTCCAATCATTATCATCATAGATAACCTGAGAGGAGTAAAATAAATGATAGCTTTGCTGTAATTACAAGAGGAAGTATGATTTTACTCTATATGTTTCCTATCAATTATAGTGGCCTTTCTTAAAAGGCATGAAAATAAGTTTCTGTTCTCTTCAGTTTGCAGTAGGAAAGCTRGAAGCAATGTGATTACTCCTTTCTAATAAAATGAATAGATGAATGAAAATCTATCAGAGTGTTTATAACCATCAGAAAAATTAAGTTACTTAAAGCAGTATTGCAAGAAGCCTCAAGAATTTTCAGAAAGGCATTTCACAGGTTTATAAAAGAAATGATATGACCTAATTACCTCTGAGAGCAGGAGGTTGGATTTAGTGACTGAAAATTTCCATTCTGTTTTTTTTTTTTTTGTTCGCTTGTCCATAACATCAGTATGTCATACATATGCACACACTCAAAAAGGAAATGAAGAAACAGTGCAAGCAATATACGTTTGCAGATTAACGAAGTAGGCATAGCTGCTTTCATCAATTCCTTTTTGCCTTTCAGTGTTCCCAATCTGCAATACCTGACATTTTTCTTTAAATCTAGTTTCCTGGGATGTATGTGATATTGGTTTTCTTTAATCTAAAAGACAGGTTCTCAAATGCCTGTGAAAAGCATGAAAAGACTGAGTGCCTGAAAAATTGAGAGACCTCTTCCCCCTCTCCTTCCCCTTCCCTGCCCAAAAATCCAGAATTTAAAAAATAAAATGATATTCAGTCTTAAAATTCTTGAGGAGGCTGACATGTAATTTTTGAACTTTTGGAGGTACCAAAAGAGATAATTTTCTATGAAGTTCCAGATAGTGTCTTTAATTATTAGTTTTGAGGAAATTTTCACTCTGGTGGTTACCAAGAGAGCTGATTCTTGAGAAGAGACGATGCTTTTGGAAACACTACAGATGAAATTTGCATTTACGTTCCACTTACATTTCATTGGAGACAGTGGTATAGTTCACTAGCGTTATTCTGGTCTTCTCTACGAGCCTGTTTTTAGCATGAGGGAGGAAGCACTGTGAGCCATACCATGGAATTCAGCACACAGTTTTGATATGCATCAAAAAAGCACATTTCAGGGATTTTGCTGCAACAGGGGTTTTCTAGCAGCAGTGCCCTCTGGCATTGCCCTCACCCATCTCTCAGTCTGCAGTAGATCAGCTTACTGTGTGAGGATCTCTGTGAGCTTTCTGCTTCAGAGTATTTAGCAACTTGTAGGAGGATTAAACTCTAGAAATACAATAATAGGTATGCCTCTGCATTTAGCTGCTATATTTGTAACATTTTCCTACAATTATGAAAGTACAATTTCCACTGACATGAAGTCTTCCTCGAATCTTGCATAGTACCTAGTCAGGGGGTATAATAAACATTTTCCTTATGAACACAGCTTAGAGAAATCAAAATTAATTACCTGAAAATACTGTATAAAATATTATTATTTTATACTTATTATATTATTATTTTATACTTAATATATTATTTTATATTTATGAAATAACTTTAAATTTAAACCTTACAACAATAATAAGTGGAAATTTAAAATAATGCTACAGTTTGTTTCTTAATTTTATTTTCAAGTGATATATTTATTTAAAAATGCTAGTGAAAAAATAATATAAAAACTGAGAGAGGCAGATTGATTAATAATATACTGCATATAAATAAAAGCACAGGAGAAGTGATTGCATTTTAAAATTGTGAATAAGCATTAGCTATCAGGTATTGGTAAGATAAGGTGTGAGTTCAGATAGACCAATGTGTTCATTTATTTTTATTGAAATCGATGAGGCAAAATTCAAGTGATTCAGAGGCAAGGCATGAGGAGCAAGATATTAGCAACCCAAAATCTTGTTCTATCTCCTATCTTTTGTGTTCAAGATATCTAAGCAATGACATGCTCCATGACATTTGTAAAATAAAGGCTCTGAGCCTCTTGCAGAAGACATAGTTATAATGTACTCTGCTCCAGTTATATTTCATACACAAACTTGTTCTATCCCTTACACAGAGAGCTAAGACAAAGTCAGTATACAACAGCTAGCCTTCAAGCAGATATTTTTTTGTTACAAGGACCACTTGCTTCTGGGGAGTCTGTACAAAACCTTAGGACTGTGGGAAAAAAGAAAAGGAAAAAAATTAATAAAAATGAAAATCAGGTCTGTTTATTGAAATCAACTTTGTGGTTAAGGAGAATTATATTCTATCAGTTTAGACTAAGCTGGCATTTTGAAGAATTAACAGAAACAGGACAGAAATGTAATTGTTATTTTAGCTAAAGGCTTAGATTCTGGAACACAAACATGGAATGAAGACTGCATCAAATTTCACTGCAGCAATGTTAAAAGAATGGGGCTCTGACTTTAAGATAAATAAATGAAATTCCTTTTTTTTTTTTTTTTCCCCTTTAGTAGTGGCATAACATTTACATTTGAACAGATAATGACCTAGAGCTTTCAAGCACACCAGCCCCACAAGGGGACTGTTTCCAAAGCTTAAGTATTATTATTATTCATGCTATTTGCTCCATGTAGATCTTGAGGTAAAATATTCTTAATGTCTTAGGAGGATCACGATTTCTTGAAAGCAAATGCACTTTTCATTTTCTTCCTTAAACAAGAAAGATCTTATTACTGCCTGCCTTGTCTTCTTGGCTGCAGTTGCCATTACTGCTCTTAACTGGTAATTCATTAGATTTAGAAATCAGATTTCCAGGGTTCATAAAACCACAGGAAATTAGCTCTTACTCTAAATGGACCTTCTGAAAGCCTCAAAAATGTTACTTATATCACACAAAAGGCCATGAAAAATAATATCTATTAATTTAAATAGTTTCATAGTCAACTCTTGCTCCCTGCATATTATATTATATTATATTATATTATATTATATTATATTATATTATATTATATTATATTATATTATATTATATTATATTATATTATATTAATTTCCTATTTGTTAGTTCTTAAGTATATTGCAAGTAGAAAATCAAATGAATGCCAAGGGAATATGCCTTCCGCAGGGATCTCTCAAGACAATCCCTTTGCCCTCATCTACCTGAAGTGTAGTCTCTATAGAGGATTAGCTTAGAAATCCATATTAAGAGCCAAGAGATCTGTCTTCCCCTATGTAAATGGATTCAGTAGGAAATTAATGGCAGGCAATTGCAGTGCCAKCCTGATTCAAAGGACACTTCAAAGGCTGGAACTTTGAGGAGCCCTTTGTCCTTGCCTGCTCCRCAGGGGCAGCTTCCCAATCGTGTATGCTCTTTAGTCTCAGCACAGCACTGTCAGAGGGGCTGTGCACTGACCCATGCCGAAGGGAAAATCCTGTTGGCTGATGCACAGCAGCTATCAGTCTGGAAAGGCAGAGGGTCAGAAGCGCAAAGACTAATAGCGACACAGGYAATGCACGTCTCCAGTTGACAGCCAACTATGCTTTAGAGGCCTGCACGCCAAAGAAAAAGCGTAGCAGCTGAGACATGAAACATCCTGGGAAGGACAGGCTGACTAAGACTTCTTGTTGTTCAAGCTGGGCTTGTAGCAGTGCTGGAGAAAGAAATATTCCGAGAGCAGTGTATGTCCCCTAACTTTCCGACTGTCTGTCAGTTGGCTCGCTCACTCTGATTGCAAGGAAATTTCTGGATACTAAGGATCTGCAAGCAGAAGGTCGACAGCTCTTCAGACACCTCTGTGCACCAAATACGTTTACAGCATGATCGTCTGATATGCTAGCCTGTTTATATTGGACTATCTCTCTGTTTTTCAAAAAAAATCCACTTTTTTATTTCTAAAAAAACCTTCAAACTTTCTAAAATTTGGACTTCTGCAGCCTTTCCTGAGCTTCAATAACAGCCTTAAAGCAAACTAATGACAAGCCAGTCCTCTTCTTGCTTTCCCATTTCTACGTGCCCTTTGTCCCTTTGCCAGCATAATGACCTATGGTCACATGTCACATCATGGGCAGTCTGGGCACTAAACCTCAATATATGAACAAGTGAGACCAAGGAAATTAACTTGATCAGGGTGACCAAGATAACCATCTGGTTGGTCCAGTAAGGTCTGTGGTTCTAGAAAGTTCTCCTTGATATTGCATAGCCCTTTGGTGACACAAGGAAGCAGCCCCTGCAGTCAAAACCATCTGGCTGAACATCACTGAATCTGCAAATACATGACACTAAGAAAAATTAGTGGAATTGCTGCGATGATTTTTCATACTATTTCACAGACTTATTGCTGTAGTTCTGTGATCACTGTATACTGGCTGGCTTCTTACCTATGCCAGCCTTTTAAATATCTTTTAAATATCTTTTTTTCTTTTTTTTCAGTGAAAATTGCTTAAACTGAAAGATACAGTGAATTGCTGTAAAGAAAAAGGAAAACTCAGATGAAATTAACCATTTCCCACCTTTTTCCATGTTCTCTTATTTTTCTTTTCTAAAGATATTTGAGTTTAGGTGATAGTACTGTAGCCTTGTAACTTAGCAAAACCAGCATTGCCATTGCTAGTAATTGGCCATGGGATATATATTGACGTTACAAGGCCTCAGGACTGGGGCTTGTCAGGCATACTTTGCTTCATCTTGTCTTGACTAGCCTGGAGCTTTGTTTTGCTGGGTTTAGACACAAGGATGTCTTCACATCCTTGTGAAGACACAAGGTTTAAACTAGGATGTAWTGGCTTTTTAGTGATGCCTGATTTCTTTTACTTTGGTTATCCTTGTACAGCCCTGGCTGTAATTTTATACAGTAAGGAGTTTGTGCAGAATGAGATATTTATGATTAGCAAAGTGAGGAGTGTAGAGGAATCTGAGCCTGGTACAATAAGAGTCTTTGGGAACTGCAGACACAGAATGTGGCATGGAGGACTTGCAGGCATTGCACGGTAGGAGTTGGCTATGGAGCCYTGGCACTGGAACCTCCACAGTTATAATCAACATGATCAGGTAAAGATATGCAGATCTGGAGGGAGGCACAGTCAGTTTTAGGGTAACAAAGAGAACAAAGAACAAATATCTAAGCTATATAGAACATAGTGAACTGAGATATCACTAATAAAAGTTAAAGACATAAAAATGACTGTAAATAGACCATAAGGGGGGGAAGAAGAATGTATCAACATAAATCATAGAATCATAGAATCATAGAATCATTAAGGTTAGAAGAGACCGTTGGAGGTCATCTAGTCCAACCCCTGCCCTGCACACGCAGGATCACCTAAAGCACGTTACACAGGATCTTAAACTCTTCCTTCCAAAACACCCACTGACCAAAACACTGACCTCAGGATTTGAGGGCAGTGAAAGGGTAGCACAATACCAGAAAGAAAGTAGATAGTAATACTATTTCTATATTTATATAGAAATTGTAACTGTCTTATGTTACTTTTATGATTCAGATTTTTTTTTCTTGTGTGAGTGTAATAAGTATCATTTCCTTTTCTTACTTTTTTTTCCTTTTTTTATTTCTCCTATCTGAAAGAGTTAGATCAGGACAGATATTTATTTGATTAGACTGTTAAGATTTCAAATAATAATTAATGTTTCCTTTTTGCTCATAACATTATCTTAAGCACAGCTGTGTTGTCTGTCTGCTACCCCCCTCCACTAACTTCTGAAGCTGTTAGACTAAATTTGAAAAAAGTTTCAAATMAACTGAGTTAGGCACTGAAATCAGTACCTAAGCAGAGTTGAGACCTTAACTCTTGTGTTGAAGAAAACACGGGAGAACTGCGTTCACTGTCATCTGTTTTCTTTGGCAGCAATCAATACACTGTAGACTAGCCGTAGAGTGTTAGACCCTGCCCAGAGGATTGGCACAGGAAACTATAGAAGAATGCAGAAGATGTTGGCACTACAATAATGAAAAAAGATAATTTAAAGGAAAAGGTCCCATTTCTGTAAAAAACAGCTTAATTAATTTCCACATTCATAAAATAACACATCATTCTCATGAAACTTGTCGGCGTTATGTTACTATGTTATATCATTTAAGTTAATGAATTTTTTTGGTAATTTCAGTGAATTTTCATTTCAGGACCTGCATATGCATTAAAACTCAAAGATACTTCCACTTACAACATGAATTATATGAATAAAATTTTATGTAAAACTTCTTTTTTTTAAATCAATGACTACTGAATGTAGTGGCATTCACTAACTCATTGCCATTGATTTCAGTGATTTCATATTCTTTTTATTAGCCCTGATCATTTCTAGAACTTTCATTTTTAAAACTAATAATGTAGATTGGAGTGAGGAGGGGCATTTCATTATGAAATATGAAACAACATTTCATCAAGAATCTTAAAGAAAAGAATATCCTTTGAAGTGTAACTGAATGCCCCAATTACTATAATTTTTGTAATTATTTTTTCTCTTTTGAAATTGAAGCAGATTAATTGCTATTTCCTCTCACTGAATCAGTGGGAAGGGAAAAATTCAAATCAAGCATAAGGGAAAAATTCAAATCAAGCATAAATCCTCTTTGCACAGTGGCAACATGATCCCATAGCCACTGCATGATTCCGAATGTTGGATTTTGCTACAGAATCAGAAAGAGCATTAGAAGTGTTTATAATATTCTGTTTGTGCAGAAATGAAAGTGTCTTATAGAGCATTTAGGTCTCAGTGCCCATGAGAAGCCTTGTGCAGGACCTCAGACTAGTTCATTATCTCCTGCCCAGGCAGGATAACAAGCCCTGCCGAGCCAATGAATTCAACAGCAGCAGGCCTGGGCTCAGAGTCCCTTGGCAGAGACGGATATTAAATTGATTTCTATAGTTACATGAAATAGCCTCATTTGTTTCCAGTGGGGATAATTTTTCATTCAAGGAAAGATCTTGGCTCGCATACAAATGTTTCTTTATAGTCATTCAGTGCTATGTTACATACATAAACTCATTAATTTGTTTATGCAAGCTCTCTATAAAAAGAATTAAGTATTGTATACCTAAAAATATAAAATAAGAACTTTCTTTCTATTATCAGATGTTAGAGCAATGTRGGTAGGTAACCACATCCAGGAATATTATGGCCAAGGTGTTGTGTCCTAATCAAATTATTAATAGTTTTTGTTGTCATGTATATGAAAGGGTGAGTGAACACATTTAAAATCTTAGTAAAATTACTTCCAGTATTTTAAATGAGTAACAGAAATGCTGAGAGAGCTGTGATTGTCCTAAGAGCTAAGACTGCCTTTCTGTGACAGATTTTACAAAGAATGATAATTCTTATTTAATTTTGCTCTGATTCTCTTTCACCATTGCAAATCATTGCAAATGATTCTAAGGATATAGTAATCAAAGTCTGATAGGAGAATTAATACAGTACACCAGGACAGCTTGTGGATTTGGGAATTTGGCTTCTTTTTCCAGTGATATCCATCACTTTAGTAAAACTTGGCTGCTTCTTCTTTATGTTATTATTATTACACTACAGACAAGTTCAGAACTACATGTTAGAAACTATTATTATATAAAGCTCATCTAAGAAGACAGATACAATTACTTCTTTGAATGCAGTTGCTCACTATTTAAAATTCTCATCAAGTKTATCAGAAAGCTAGGATCAATAACTTCCTTTGCCTGAAGGATTGTAAACCTACTCCTCTCACCTCTTGCAAATGGCTTAACAATCAGATCAGTTCTGAAGGGATTCTTGTTGACTGTCCTTGAAAATGTTTTAATTTATGGGAAGTAATTCCAGATGCATTTGTCCCAGTGAAAGGCTGAAACAAAGAGGGAGAAAGCTCTCGTTTGATATCAGAACACTGCCCTGCACAGGGAAAAGACTTGAATTTCTTTCCTTACTTAGAGACCACATCAATATTATGTATGACATCTATTTTACATAAAATATATAAACACTAATGGAAGCAGTGCCTGAAATTAATGCAGTTAGTGCCTATAAAGTCATCATTTCCACTCAGCTCTGCAGCTGAGAGATGGAGTGAAAAGATAGATCATGGCTCACAGTTAGACTGAGATGCTTATTTTGCACAGTACAGCCTTAGGCAATTGCAGACACATGTGTGTTTCTAAATGTCTTCAGAAGTCTTCAGAAGTCTTGGTGCTTCACACGACAATTGAGTGGGGAATTCCAAAGATGGTTCTTGAAAAAAAAAGAGATAATGCTGCATCTTTGCTAGATGTGGRAATCAACAGCACCTGAACCTGAAGTGTGAAATATTGACTCTGCTGAATTGCAAAATTACCTTGGTTTTAACAGGATATACCTAAAAAGCAGAAAATGAGTGCAATGGAGAAGAAATGACTATCAAATTGAGAAACATAAGTAACTACATCAGTGAATATTCTGTTGCTTGTCAGACCAGCTGAATTATAAAATTCATTTCCTGCGTAAATTAGTTCCATGGGCTCCATTTATAGCTTCATGTATACCTCCACGTCTGCCTGTACTACCCCACYTATCTTGCTAACTTATACTCACATTGTCTTAATCAAAGCAAAAATAGAAAATAAAATATTCAAATTAAAAGAATACATCAAAATAGCAGGATATAGCAGAAGCTTGATAAAGAGACTTAATTTTTACAGCTAGAGAGAAAATGAGTAAGTTAGAATACACCGTAAATGAGAAGGCAGGCACAGGCAAAGGATGGTATAGGTACTCCCGTCTAATAGAATGATAACATAATAATTCAAAAACCTGTATGTTGCTTATATACACACGCATAGCTGTCCTGTGGAGCTCATTGCCAAAGCACATAGTCATGTTTGGGCACTCACACCACTTATTTGAAATCAAAGCACTAAACAAAATATTTCAATTTATAAAAACAAAATGATCTACAAGTTATGTTAGAGGACATTGAAAGAACAAACCTCAAACTGTTATGTAGGACATACCAACTCATGTTTCAGAACGTTTCTAGAGAGGCTACTCTTAACTGTCCATAACAGAGACTACTCTGAGGCCTGCAGTGGCATGCACTGCCAGGGACAAGCTTTTGGACCACTTGTTTGATCTGCTGTGGCAGCTCCTGTGCACTTCGAGCTAAGCACTGACATTGTGATATGAAAACCCCATGGGGATTTCAGTTGGATGTTTTGATGAAAGTATCAGCCATTAGATATGTCGGAATGTGTACTTGAGGTCTGGGCAAACGGCGTTTGACATTGTTATGGACTCATTAAGGAGCTTCAGTACCTTTCAAGTTAAGCTTATTGYATTTTCTATTGACAATACAGCTTCAAAGCTGTCTAAACTAAGAAATATCAATCCAAGCACAGTGAACATGTAGTCCCTTGTTGCTTGGGGATTAAAGGTCAGTCATTACCAGCCAGAGAAACAGTTTAAAATGTTTATTGCTACTTTTCCCTACTGCACAAGCAAAAACTTCTCAAAGATCATGTTATATATTTGCTTGGATAGAGGATATTTGGAAAAAATGAAAAAGAAAGATTCCCAGAAGGTGAATGAAATATAGGTAAAATAAGTCTGGTAGTTGCTTATGTGTAATATATACAGCAAGTTTGATTGCCAGAGTAGAACTTCTGTGTCAGCAGCAGCAAAATGAAGCAATGTTCATGGTCCTAAAAAATATGTGTGTGAAAAAGAGTTTTGTGTCACTTTAGTGCCTTTGCTTTTTATAAAAATAGCAAGGGAAACTGAGATGCTGACTGTACATACCATGCCATGTGTTTTTTTTTTTTTTTCCTCCTGACAAGTTGCTGAAGCCAAATTTTATGGTTAAAAACATTTAACAAATTTGATCTTGAATGTTATATCTTGAGCTCTCTTTGTCATCAAAGTGAGGCACTGTGAGGTGCTGGCACATTAATGAAAACAGAGGATGCAGGCACTGTGCTGCCTTGTAGGATTACACCTTTCTTGGGACTATACTTTAAGCAGTTCTCAATTAGAAGCAAATTATTACTGTTACTATTCTTCTTACTACTCTTCCAGTTATATTGAACTGTCAGCTGAAGCTGAGGGCTAAACCATTATTTTCTATTGTGAACAGAGAAGCTGATTAATGGATGGAAATAATTTTGATGTATCAGACTGCAGATGATGAGGGGACTCATACAGAATGCAATATTCACCGRGACACATAATGTTGTGGAAGGCGTGCTGAGGTCCTTGCTGTACTGACCAAATTTCAGAATAAAGCTTGTGTGCACTTCAACACATGGCACATGAAAGAAAGACTTGTAGGAAGCATAAAAGTCCTGGGTTCCCTCCTGCCAAACAGATGAATGAGTTCTGCTTGTGACTTTTCCTAAACTCAGCAACCTAACAGAAACTCAGGTTTAAACAGTGGCATAAATACATCTGAATGTCCATAGCTACCTGTGTAGTGATCCTGCTTCCAATGCAATTTAGATAATAAGAATTAAAAGGTCAAAACATTATAAGATTAAACCTTTTATCTCAGCACGTTATAATGCTTCAATGTCTTCCTTTTTGGAATACCTCCTTATAGGAATTACGAATGTACATTTACTAAAACAAACTTGAACACCGGTGATCACAGGATCACACAACTTTTGCTAAGTACAGTTAAATGAATAATGATTAAACTAATTTTCTATCACTGTGCGTTCTTTGGGAATTTTGTATGACTGCATTTTTCAATCGGCAGGTCACTTTTCACTGATGAAACCTTTTTTTCTTGAAGAACCTTTAACTTTTTCTCCCATTGTTAAACTGTATATCCAGAAAATAATTAATGCTGTATTCAAACATATTGAGTTAATGTATTTTGTATTCATAGACATCTTCCTTTTTTTTTTTTTGTCTAAACTGTGTGTCTTGTTGCATCTCTTTTATCTTTAAAATAACATACCTCAGATTGGAAGAGAAATTCAGAATATCTAATCCATTTAGGAGATCATGACTCCTATAACTCAAACATTGATATTCCCAAGAATAGAAACTGTCAAACAACAATGAAATGACACATTTCAACATTTTAAAGTTCAATTTGCTCATAGATTTCCATTTCAGGAAGAAAAGAAGGTAGAAAAAGCATGTTTTGATTCTTCATTTTTATCTGAGACAAAAAGACTCTGAATTTCTTTTCCAAGTAACTTGGAATTTTAAATAACTATTATGTGGGATTTTAGATTTCTTGCTGCCCTCCTGCGGAGGAAATGAATAATTACTTCTGCTTTAGCAGAAAGTAAATTCCAAAGAAATTAGGAGGATTGATGTCCTGAGRCATGGATCTCCTCCTCAAGAAAATTGTTGAAATCTAGGCATAGTTCTAATCTATAACAGAATTTTCTGTATAGGAAATAAGTAAGCAACTGAAAKGGTGGGTGTGAAGATAAAATTAACAAAGAGTATTCAAATTTGTAAAAGAAAGCCATTATAGAAGTTCAAACACAGGTGTAAACCAGTGCTAGTCTAACCTGGTGCTGCCTGAACTACATGAAGAGAACTTTTGTCCCAAGGCCAACAAGTTCCAGGATGACAGAAAACCCTGGGATTATCTAAATAGCCCTTAAAATTACATTTTGTTCTACCATACAGATGCTGAAGAATTTTCAATTTTACTTCTATGTTATCATAACAGAAGAAAGTGTTGAGTAAAAAGCACTCTTGAATCTTGGATCTAGGGGATTCCTAGATTTAGAGCTTCTGTCAAAACACTCATTATTAGAAGAGGAAAGGAGACATTTTACAAAAAGTTCCACCTGAAGCTAACAAAGTACCAAGTAACCAACTTGACCACACATATACACAAAAATGTCTCTTAACAAACGTCTCTCTCCTTCTTAATCACTTAAGGCCCCTTTCTCAATAACTCTTTCTAGTCCAAAATGTCTCAAAAGACAACATCACCTATAGARGAACAACTTTTCACAGTGGCGTGATCTGTCAAAATAACATCGAAATTGAAATAGCAATTTTGAAACAGAGCAAAGTTCTTCATGTAAATTTTATCAGAAATCAAATATATTTTTTAAAAACACATTAAGGAGTTTGGAACCCAAATGCTGACTGCAATCTAGTGTTTGAGATCTTTTTGACACTTTTCAAAGTCTTCTACAAAGTAATCATGGTTTGGTCTGGCTGTATTGAAACACAAATGGAGTTTCATCTGTTTTCGGAGGCTGAAAATCAGGCTGACAACAGTAAATAGCTATTAGTTTGCTAATAGTGAATGCATATTAATAAGAAGTTTGTCACATATCTGGATATATTTCTGTATGTATTCAAATCCTCAGGACTATCATCTCTGAATTCTTTTGTGCTAGAATTTTGTCTTATTTTCAAGGTATTCCAAATACAAACTCGAATTTGTAAACTATTGTTCTCCTTCTATATTCCTTAAAGCTTGAAATCCAAACTCTGGAGAAATCAGGAGCAACCTCTGAGGACTGGGCCCTCAAACTTCGATATACAATGTTAGGGTTGTGGTTGTACACAAGCAATGTGATACATGAAAGTTTGAAATAAAGAAGATGATGCATTACAGCAGAGCGGATTCATAACTGCAAGCAGACAAAGGGAATTGCAAAGATGATCTGCTAAATTAGATTGTATTATTTCCCTTTATTTCACTCAGTTTTCTCTGCAGACCTATAGAATTATATTTTCATTTGCATAGTGCTGCTGATTTAAAGGGCATTTGAGAAAGATATAAAAATAATAAAGGTGGTTCTGGCAGTCCTCATATTTTWTTTTTCTTTCAGAGGAAGATGAAATGAGGAATGGCAATAAAGAAAATCAAAACACAGAATAAGTTGTGCATAGATTAGATAGCTTGTTAGTCTGGTTTCTTTTTTCCCAACTATATTTTGAGAGGGTTGTTTGTTTCAGTTACATGTGTTACATTTTCCTTTAAAAAAATGGATATGCATTTTAGTCATATATATTTCTGTTTAAATATGAACACTGTAAATCAACATATCCATAATCAGTTCCAGTTGATTGAGAAAAAAAAAAAATCAAAATGAACTCAGCAATTTAATGCATTCATTTGAGCTTAATATGATCACTGTTTAGCATTTAATCTGATCAATACTTCTACAACCAGATCATTTGCACCAATGATGACAAGAGTTTTACCCTTCATTTAATGCATTTTGTTCCTTACAAGCACATAGGTCCTGTTTGTTCAGTACTGGATCCCAGCAAGGTTGTCGTTTCATTAATAAATGGACAATGTGAAATGGAGAAAGAAGAAAATAGAACTTAAACTGCACAGGAATGAGTTATGAATTCTGTGTGACTGTATTCAAGCAGTCTTGCTGACACAAAGCACACTATACTGTGCTCTGTGTGTTGTGCTCTGCCCTCTGCTGATTGTATGGATAAGAAGACTAGTTACTTCACTCTAGGAAGAGAATATATTTTATCTAAGTTCCTCTTCGGCCTCTTTCAAATTCACTTCTGCTAAATTTAGGTTAATCTAATGGGATTCAATTTACTCAATCAACTGAATAGCTTAAGAAGTTGTTTAACATTAGACACTAGCGGCCAAAGAATATTAATAGCTACTTATGATTTCTTCCTCAGAAATACTCAGTACTGTTATGCTCTAGGCATATGCRGCCCCCCAGTTTTAGCAGTTTACACAACAAGAATGCAGTTCTCATAAATGTGCACTGCCAGTCTCTGTAAGCAACTCCAGTTAGGCTGACCATCGTATCTTGGCSTGGAACAGCTTTCAATACAATTTCAGAACTGGTAGTTCTCCAAAACCAGGAAATACAAGAACACTGAAGGATAGGAAAAGTGAGCTTTTCTGATTCTCCACAGATCCTGTGATTTGATGGTTATTGCTGAAGTAGTTTGAACATTAGAGGTATAGGGCCCCAGAATTAAAATCAGATTAAATATTTGGGGATAGTGTGTCTGTATTATGTATATTATGTACTAGACTTGGTCAAGATTCTTATGGAAAGCCTAGGTATCTCTTTTCCTTTATTTTTTTTTAACAAAACTTTTAGGAATAGGCAACAGCATGTAAAAAGATTTCATTCAGTTAACTACATATCTTAAAGGAGAATGTACAGCTTTAGTTTAACCTTTAATAACATCAAGATACCGCAAGTTTCAGAAACTTGTGGAATTATCTTAGCTTTGCTAGGTTGTTATGTATAGATGAGTCACAAAGGGCACAGAGCATTTTCAAAAATCAGATGTGTTCTGAATGGAAAATTTCCGGATGAAAATTTGTCTCTGCATATTTTTTTTAAAGGTATTAAATCCAGAGTAGCTGTTCTCCCATTATCTGAGGCATAGCAGAGGGAGTGGAAGAAACGCTGCAGTGTGATGGGGAAGACTTGCCCACAGGAGGGCAGCAGGGCTGCACATTTAGCTGGAAAACGGGCAGCCATCGACCGAGGTGGGAGGAAAAAGGCTTATTTTTACTCCCCAAGAGGTCGAAGTCCCCGTTCCCAGAGCATTTAGGGCCAGTCACTCAGCTATCCTGAATCTGGTTTCACTGACTTCAGGACAGGCTTGCTAGAGTGTTTATGTCAATTACATTTGGAAAATATGGCCTAACCCATTTTTAAAATACTTTTGGGTGTATATAATGTTTGTAAGCAGATATCTAGTGCAGTGTGTGGGCATTATAGTCCTGACTAGTGATGCACTGAATGTATATATTATCTACATGAGCCCTTTGGGTCTAATTATATTCATAAACCAGGTGTCCAGAAGTATCGGGGATGCTCACACAYGATGCTGACAATTTTCTGCTGAATTTGCCATCTGCTATTCAGATAGATTTAAAAGGACACCTTCAGAAGTAAATTGTTTCCCTGTGTCTCCAATATTGTTACAAATCAAAAGAATAATAAATTTGAAAACATGCTAATCCTTATGTTTTGGATATTAAAATACTCCGTAGAAATCATAGTGAGATATACATGAAGATCATATGTACTGGCCTACTTTGGCAATCTTTCTTTCCTCCAAAATACCTAATACTCGTAAGTGTCAGGAATGAGATTTTTGGTCAGACAAAATGTGAGATGTGGTCCACTAAACCAAGTTCAGCATTCCTAGTCCCATACACATATTTTAAACTGATTTGCAGTGTTGCTGTAGGATAGAGAAATGGTACATACCAATCAAACTGACACAACCTGTAGTGTCTGAGYCATATTTTTCCTTTGTAAAGGAAGGATGTCTCTAGGGTATGATTCATATTCCTACGTGTTCAGATGGTTTCCTCCCAAATGGCTGTGACCAAACAAAGAGGGAAGAGCACCTGTGCAACTTTTCTGTCTTCTATTAGCATTTGCTTTCTCCCCTTTGAACTGCTGGGTCACCCTTGCTACAGCTTTAGTAATTCCCAGCAATAAAAATTTGAGCTTTGACACAAGCAGGTGTTTGAAAAATGACCCACAGTTCCTATCTTCCCCACCTTTTTTTTTTTTTAACTGAACATAGACTGCACAATATTTCACATTATTGCTACATTTAATAGGTTTACCCGGAAAAATCCTGATCTTTTCCAGCAAGTGCACTTGCTGCACATGCTTTTGTTTATCAAATAGTGTTCCTGGCTGCTCCTCAATCACCGACGCTAGAAATTACTTACAGATTCTGATCATGATTCAGCAGAGCTTCTCGATAACAGTAAGACATCTAACTCCTTTTTGGATTCTTTCTACGTGCACAACTTTCTCAAATAGGAATTAGATACCTACCTACACACCTTTGAGAATCTGGCTGTTAAGGCATGTCTTCGCTGAACTTAGGAGCCATGAACAGATCACCAAACTGGTAATGATCAAGCTAATTTTGAAACAGGAAACAATCTGGCTGGGTTCATTAGACTTATTACTTTCTCAAATGAATGCAATTAAATAGCTTGCAAGACAGCCCGATACATCTGGAAGTACCTGCCACCGCATAAAGTCTCATGTTTCACTGAACCTTTATAAACAGTTTGAATAAACTTGAATCAACAGAATTAGTTGATAATCCATCACAGTTTAATATCATTTTACTGAGTTTTGCTTTGTTTTGCTTTTGTTGTCTATTTACATTTTTTTTTAGAATAAAGAGTTTTAAGAGGAAAGTATTGTACTGTTGAATTCAAGACTGAACGTATATTTTCTTTTGCCTGTTGATATTTGACTGCACATCCATATGCTGTCATGAACAATAAAACTGCAAAAACCTTGAACAGAGAATTTGTAGCACATCACAATAGAGTTTTTAAGGTCAATATTCCTGGTTAGTTTAAGAATAGGTTACTCTTGTAGTCAGATAAGCCCCCTGATTCTTAAATCTCTAAACAAGATCTGCTTCTGCTTATGTTGTATGAATTGTTCATCCTTAAAACTGATCTTTTGGATTATTATTTTTGTGCTCTTTTGAGTAGACAGCATGAACAAGAATGGAAACAGGAGGAAGCGTTTAAGAAAGAGACATTTCACAGATGGTGCTAGGAGGAAAGCTGCCTTTGTAATGAACTGTGATTAGAAACCTTGTTATATGAAATAGTATTTGGGAGATAAAGACATGAAAAATAATTTCCATATAGCCTTCAGTTTTGTCATCCTTGTTCTTTTAAGTTTTTACTAAACCTTGTTCTTCTCAACTACTTGTTGCTTAAGTCTCATTCTTTTAAGAAATTAAAAACATTATCTTAACAGTCAAATTATATCTGATTTAATACAAGTTTAAGAAACTGCGTCTACAGCTATATAAACCTGTTTGCGTTTTATGTAAATGGATAACACTTCTGAAATATGTAGCAGGTGGATCCTTAATAATCATGCCAATTAACAGTCCCAAAAAGATTAGGTGTAAAGAAATGCCCTCAAAGTTGTTCTGCTAGGCCTATGCTTGTCAAATTTTCTCTTAACAAAAGACAAGAGGAGCTGCAAATGAAGTGTTACTCACCTGCCTAAACATCAACCCACCATGCATGGAAGGTTATGATGAGGTGCTAATTGATTGTTAGTCACTTGTTTAAGRTGTACAGCACTAAAAAGCTGTACTATACAGAAAGGATTTCTGTGTACACGTGTATTTTTGGCATTTCAAGATGCCTGTCTTGTTATTGTATGGGGTATCTGGTAGCATCAACATTAATAATTTCATGGAAAAATCCTCTCACATCTGCTAGGCATTTGTTCTATGAATGAGAAAAGACAAGGCTTTTCTTAGCAATAGCATGAAATGGTTTCCCCGGATTCCCTCTAGCTTTTAAAATAGCTTTGTGCTACAAACATCGTTACATCAGACTTCCCATTAGAAAATTCTGTAAGAGAAAAAGGGGAAAAAAGGCCATTTTTTATCCCAAAGCACAATATACTCTGTGTTCTTTCCACTTTATTTAGTAATAAATTAGACAAAGGATTTTTTTTTCCGAGATAAATGAACAGCAGCAGATTTGGMACTGTAGTGCCTGAACAGAAGAGAAGGATCTTTTGAAAAAGAAATCTCCTTCTTAATGAATATTTACTAAATGAACATCATGTGATACCTTTAAATATAGCCATATAGCTCAGGTCATATTACTAAAAACAAACAAACAAACAAACAAGCTCCAGAGATTTCAGAAGATTCAGTTGTAGGCTTTTTAAATGATTCTTCGAAAATTACACACAAGAAAATATTTGTTCTTTTGTGAACAGTCTGACAGGGACAAGAATCTCTTTCCTGTTACTCAAAATCCMTATGACTTTTTTATACACTTTTTTTCTTCCCTGTTACTACCTCTGTCTTCTATAACAGTATGTCTTCCTTTTGCTTTAATCTCTGAAGGTGTGGTTGGATGAGCATAACTGAGTTTGTCTAAAACTGAAGTTGGTCTGTTGCCTCTTTTCTCACAGATGTCTCTTGAGGCCCCTCCCTGGGGTTGGCTTGATATTAATGGTATTGGAGACCAATCCATGAAAGGGGGATTATACCTAGTCAAGAACTAGTGAAAAATAGGATATGTAGGATAAGACTGTTTCATCTTTAGTATGCAAAAGTAAGCTTTTATATCCATCACATTAAACTATACCCTCATCATTTCCTCTGCTTTATCACTTCCATTTAATTCCTACCCCACTTTAGAGTTGTTACCTTTGTCTTTTGAATTCACATCAATTACTATGGACTCAGTTCAATTTGTATGCAAGTTTTTATTTTATTGGTATGCAAGTCAGCCATCTAAATAACTAACAACTAGATATTATCTCTGAGAAAGCATTCTGAGATACTGGACTAGGCCTTCAAATAATAAGGCAGTGTAGAGTCCATTCATACCAACAACATTAATTTTCAAAGATGAAGTATTAGGCTCTCGAAGATTAATTTGTTCCTATCACTTCCATTATTTTTAGTGGAGGGGCATTGATAAATAGTAATTATTTAGCCAAGTCTTGCCAACAAATGCTAATTACATTTATGATTAAGGATCATGAATCATTCCTTTATTTTAATTAGAACCATAATCGGAAAATTGTACTGGTCATTTTATTGCTTTTATTATTTACTTTAAGCCACTTGCTTTGATATGCAAGACAGCTGTTTCATTTATTAACTCTCGGATACTCCCTTTTATTACTTTTTTTTATAGCATTTGATTATCACTTTTGCTTACTGTTTGTTAACCTAATCAAAATGAGTGAGATCTACAGAAAGACTTCAGGATTGTGGTGCTCAACTCCTCTAAGCTTCAATCTACCTAACATCTGATGACCCACCTTGAACAAATTCTTAAGGCTTTCATGTCCTCATTACCTTCAAAATTCTCACTGACAACTGGCTTCAAGTGTGGTCATGACTGGCATATTTTTGGAAAATCTCAGCTGGCCAATTAGAAAATCTGAACAGTGCTATATATCACCAGTGTGATATTCAAAAATGAAGCTGTAAAATTGGGATTTGGCCTGCTTAGAAAACATTTGTCTTTGAATTACCACAAAAACTACAAGTCCCTTTTATGCAGAACCRACCTTATAACATCTTGCACTACTACTGCTCATCTTCTTCAATTTCAGCAATTTTTGATTGTATTTAAGCTATAAATTACCAGACTCTTGAAAAGTGTACAATGTATAGAGTGTACAATGCTCTAGTTATTGTACATGGACAATAGTGATGTTTTGTTTATGATTATAATATAAATGTTAATTTTCAGCTCACTTGAATTCCTACTTTGAACAATTTATGGTTAAGATGCTTCAGTCAGAGTGGTTATCAGAAAAGGAGCTTTCTTGTTGAGGGATAAGAACTATCTAATAATTTTTTTCAGCACATAAGTCTGGAGAGATACATATATTTTTCAGACTCTTTGCAATTATATTGAATAGGTAAAAATTATAACCGCCTGGGAATTACTCCTGCTTCCATCTGGAAAGCATAGGATGTAATTTAATTTAAGAAACCTACTGATATTACTTTTTTTTTCCCCTTTCCTTCCTGCCTGCCTCTTTGGCTATGCTGACTATTATAATACAGTATTTTATTGAACCTGGATTTGAAATAAAAGTCACAGCTTACCAATTCCCTACAATAAAAATTAAGATCTGAGATACAGTTTAGGAAACTATTAAAAATGTGCCATTTATATGACGCAAAATGAGCAGACATGTTATTAGCTTTCAGATTTTCCATTAATGCGGAATGTAGGTCTTGTAAACCTAGTGACAAGTAACATCATTTCTATAATTTTGACCTGAGGCATATGCTGAATAAAGCCACTTAGATGTGTTTTTTTCTGACCAGTGAAAGAAATGGTCCTTGAAAATGTATCCATTTTAATGATACTTATGGTAGGTTAGAGCACTGACCACTGCTGAACTGCAAAGAGGAGTTTACCTGGAACATGTTTCAGAGATGACAGAGAAGTGTAATCTTTGTTTTCATAGAGCTGATGTAATCTGTGACATTAAAATACTGGTGACTGCCAGATCCTTTTCTGTAAGAAGGCTCTCACATCACTCATGTAAATATTTAAGTGAACATCACAATCCTGAAGCCTTTTTTTGAATCTCACTAATTTTGGTTAGGTTAGCGATAGACGAGTAAATGCTAGAAAATATTATTTAAGATGAGAACACCATCCTGGTATTGTCATAGACTGAAGATTAAACTAATAGACTTAACTCAGAACCACCAAATAGCTTGTTAAAGAAAGGACTGGYGAAGATAAGAGCTATACTGAGAGAGAGTTCTTGACTACATCCAAAATACTACCCTGTTTAAAGCATCTGAAATAATGTAAGGGCTGTGTTGTACTGAGAAAGTATATTGTCTACTCTGGGTTACACCATAATGGCAAGCAAGTGATTTGAAAATCCAAAAACTTGCTGAGTACAAGCAATTCAGAAACAGACCTCCCTACGCAGTGTATTGGTAGTGTCTTTCCTTGAACATACCCACCTGACACATGGACTATTTATTAGCTGAGATAGGCAAAAATGCAATGGGGAGCATASAAACAGCTAAACAGACTGGACAGCAGGCCAGGGCTTTAGCCTGAGCCTGACTTTTACTTACTAGTAGAGACATAGCCAAAGGTTCTGATTAGCTCAAAATACTTCTCTCTGATGTGTCTCACTTCCTGGGTAAAAGATACCAGATTATTTTCAGAAATACTATGCTATTACAAAAATGTATCTTGGATTTCTTCTAATSTCATCCTGTGTATACAATTGCTTATGAGTTTGGCTGCTTTGCTTTATTACTTTTTTCTTTATATACTCATGGGTGTTGGGAAATATCATTTGAGATACACACAGAGATGCTTTTCTGGCCTGTGTATCGAATCGATGCCTTTGACTAGGAGAGATTCCATGATTCCAGTAACTTTTCTAGACCTGAGTCGAAATCCTTATACCTTCTCATTCAGAGCAGGCCCTTGAACCCGCACCCTAACTTACTGTTCTAGCAGTGGGCTATTATCCACATGCATATGACAGGAACTGTCACTTTTATAGTCAACCTCATCTGAAGCAATTTATTATCTGACAATTCTGTTGCAGTGTCTTTTCTTGGGAGCTGGAATAAGGGAATAATTTGAGAAAGCATGATGAAAGATGTATGTTTGAAACAAAATAATTTGAGGTGAAGATTGGAAAAAAATAGCTGAATGATTTTCAGGCATATTACATGAAATCATCCTGCACAATTTCAGCGATCTCACTTCAGTTTTATGGGAATAAGAGTGACAATGAAAATGTGCAAATTACAAGAATATTTTTTTCCTGTGCACTTTTAAGAGCAAAGAGAAACATCTGTGGTGCAGTGTGAATTCACTGTAGAGAGGAAGAGAAAAGGAGGCTAAAAATGGAGTTTACAAAGTGTGGCAGAAAAGGTCTACACTAGCAGTGAGTATCTCAAACTGTTGCCTCAACCTAATTTTCAGTTACTTGAGTGTAATCTACCTGTTAACTCCTTGAAGTTATAGAGATCACAGGAACTAAGATTTTTAAATATATGCCATTCCTAATAAATTTTACTTTGTTCTTATTCTCACTGTTTGATTTTATCTGCAAAGCATGTAGGAACTTATCTGCAAAGCAGTTTAAGAACTCCTGTTTCAAAGGCTAAGTGGCCTTTTGCTGGCCCTCTTCACTGAGAGTGAATTCATTTTCAATTGGTAAGAGGCTGACTTTTGTGCTAAATTTCTTTAAATTGAGGAGACATTGTTATTGTGAAAACAAACACACCTCTTTCTCCCCCAAAATTCAGCAGTAAGACCTCTTATCCGTGAAAGAACAGAATATATTGCTATCTTAACACCATTATTTGTAACAAGTTGACCCCTATGATGATTTGAGGCAACCTGTCTATAAAATTTATGAACACTGTTTGAAACTCTGCATATAATGTGACCAATCTGCCAACACCATTTTGGATATATAGCCTCTGTTGTGTTTTCATCTCAAATCAGCTGAAATCCCAAGGGGGTATTAAATAGAGATACTCCATAATTCAAATGCCAACATCCTAAACAGTAAGATAGCTCCTCAGGGGAAGAATTTAGTTGACAGAAAGACAAAGTAGTCATTGGCAGAGATCTGTAACTCCCCAGGGAGGCTTTCAATGCTGCCTGGCAGAGGGACTGTAAGGATATTTTAGGCTGTGGACTCAGCCACTTCTTGACTTTCCTTACCAGTTTAAGTAGATGAGGGATATGCCAAAGAACCCCAAAGGGCAGATAGGTTCAGCCCTGTGTTCAGAGAGCAGCCTGACTTTTTCTGAACACATTCTTTCATTTATATGCATTTTCAAGCAGCTCATGGCATGCAGAAATGTTTGGAACATGCTGAAGTTGAACTTTGAAGGCACTGTCCAGTATCCAATCTTCTACCAGCAATGAGCATGTTACCAAAAATCAGAAAAGATAGCTCCTTAAAACTAATGTATTATTAAGAAGCAGACATTATTTATTCACAGAGCTGGGTGCATGGGGGATCTCTCCTCCTAGCATGCACACTGTAAGTTCCATTAAACAAATCTTTTATTTCTCTATTATCTACATATGCATTACATTTCCCAGAATGATCATACATAATCATGCAATTTCCTGGATCCAACTACAATATGCCCCACCCTTATGAGCATGTGTCCCCTGTCCCATCAGTGGTCCCTGGCAGTCTTTTGAGATTCCTGGTCTGGAAACTGCTTTCCAATGTTTCCTTATGGTGGTCCTTGTCTTTATCTTCAACTGTTTTTTTGCTATTTTGTCCCTACTTTCTCATAATATAACAACAGTGATGAAAATTATATTCCTGGGTACGTTCTTCTCTGAGTCTTCTCATTACACCATCACAGAGCTAAAATAAAGCTGGTGCCAAGTCAATGGAAATATCTTTTGATCATGAACAGCACTGCATGTGTATGTTCTAACATTAATGTTGAAAAGGACAAATACTATTTGCTTTAACTTATCACTAGTCACTGACCATTACCCTGCCCTTACTTGTACCCCTGCTAATCTACTCATTTGAATGGAACCTTGCAGTAAAAATTGGTTTAGTAGAACAGTTGTATCAGTTATAGAGAGGTCTTTTTCTTCATCATTTCAGTAACAGTCTTTTGAAGCAGTCATTGCAAAACTTTCCTCACTAGTATTCCATTTTATTTCCTGATGGTATTTCTCAGTTATCTTGAAGGTACATAATTCCTATTGCAAATCATGTCTGCTCCTGTATTGCATCTGGGAGATTGAGTTACAGTTCTGAAGCAAGGCCAGGTAGGCTTGGTCCATTAACATTTCTGATTTTGTAAAGATTCTGTCACCAAACTTCATTAAAGCTGTCTTGAAACTCTGCAGATTACCTGACTTCTATCTTCACATATGTAAATGCCTGTGAAAGTCTGTCCTGTAAGAACATCTCTAGCAAGTTATACAAATTAAATTATATCATCTAGGTTGCTTAGAAAATGCACATGCATAGTGTACAAGGAAATAAGGATCATAGCCTGTCCTAGCAATCTGTTTTATTCATAGAAATTATTAAAACTGAGGAAAAAAAATTCATCAATATTACTTGCACTAGTCTGCCTAATGTATATTTGTACTTTGTTGAAATGAAACTAGATGAATGTTTGCAGCCTTTAATGCTCGTGAAAGGGTTTTCTCCCTCGGTTTGAGCAGCAGATGCTTCATACAGCTTTATGTTTCCTGTATGGTTTTATAGTGAATAAAGATTATGTGTTTGTTTTTGTTTTGTTTTTAACGAATCTGTCAGACAAATCAGACAAGTCACCTGTCTGGACAAATGATATTTTCACTAATTGAAGAAGGCTGATCCTGTACTCTACAGAGTGTCAAACACACAGCACTCTGAATTCTTATGGTGTCCGAAATCAGTATCAGATGAATTTTAGGTGTGCTAGAAAACTATTGTTTACCCTTTAAATAATGGAATTTTCCACTTAGTTCAATAAGAGTTATGCCATGAACCCTCAATAATGTTTATGTTTTCTGCATTTTTCTGTGTTTTATGCAAGTGAAATAAAGCAATAGCATATTTGAATGTTTTATGAGCTAAATGTGAGGTGTAGACTCATCTTCAAAGCTTAGTTCTTTCAAAATAGATCCTCATAACAGACAGCCTTGGTTTTGTATGTCCCTCACATGCTCAATTGTTCTATGTTTTGCTTTGCTTCCATTCATATTAGTTTAATATCAAGTAGAAAGGGAACTGGTGCTATACATCTAGCTTAGAGTACAGTTTTCTGTAAATTTTATTCCTTGTCTTCCTTTTGGTATAATGGAATTATAGGTAGCTTTTTGCTGATACCACCTGAGGATATTACCTGTATGTATCAAAAATCCTACTTGTATGTATAAGAAGTATCATTGATCTGATCTCATAAGACAATAACACTGACACTGAAATCATGTAGCATGCCTTTATTTTGAAGTACAAAAGAAAGCAAACCCACTCTAAGCTAATTTCATTATTATTACACTTTCAACCACATTTATAGGATCATGCAACTTTTAACTTTCAGCTGAATGGGACTACAGTTAGAGACATCTATGAGGCTCTGACTCAGACTGCTTTAAGTATGGAGGTATGATATATACATGATCTGGACCACTGAATCCTTTTCCTCGGATTGGATCCATTCCCATAAGTGAATTTAAAATAATATTTATAACAATAGATATAGTCACCATGGAGAATGGCCATTATGCCTGAGTGGGTAAAGGGTGAGTCAACTCGAAATATGCCAAAATAAGCAGCAAAGACTATTTAGTACCTTCCAATTGGGTTCACCTTGTCCAAAAGTTGGTCACCTGGCTGAAGATGGCTGTTCAGCCTACTCAGGGCTAAAATGAATTGTTGTCAAAAGATAAATGCAGCTTCAGAAGGTGCTCATTCCACGAAAAGGTAAGTATATGGTACAAATGGGATAAACTGAGAGATTCCTGACTCCACTGCCTCAAAGGAACAACTAGTCTACTCACATTTTTAGTGTACCTTTATATGTCTAAAGATAGAGCAATGAATCTTAGCCAAACAGACTTAAGTAAAGTACAAAAAATGGTATTAAATTGCACAACCTACCTCTTTGCTCATGAAACCCAGAGAGAACAAGATGTAAAGTTCAGCAAGTTTTGTCTTTTGTAAAGACAGTGGGCACTGCAGGAAAATGTTAAGCACCTCCAGTTTCCAGAATCAAACCTTGATTGGCCAAATAAGATAAAAGCCTCATAATCAAAATGATTTATCATAATCACGAAGTTATTTATCTATGCAATATCCATAACATACAG
Organism: Nothoprocta perdicaria; assembly: GCF_003342845.1. Lineage (NCBI taxonomy): Eukaryota > Metazoa > Chordata > Aves > Tinamiformes > Tinamidae > Nothoprocta > Nothoprocta perdicaria. Next base: position 439,716 of record NW_020454483.1, read on the forward strand.
CAGGAATGCATAATCCCAATGCAGGAATGAAATGTGAAATAGGAGGGTAATGTGATGAATAGATAAAATAGGAAGAAAAATATTTGCATATTTCAAGCCCATTTATTCAGCATTCAGAATGGTTTAAAGCATATTATATCTTGCTCAATAGCCAAAAAGAACTTTCTATTCTATATGTGACTTATTCTTATGTACTAAAATGTTCTGAAATTAAGTCATAGATCTATTGCCATAGCTGGAGCAAAGAAGAGARAAGCATTCAACTGTGTTCCCTTTTGGCTGGTACTTGGCTCCATCCTCCTCTATATCCCTTTGCTTCACCTTTGCTGTACCTCTTTAAAACAGCTAATTACAATTCAAATCACAAAATCAGAATATAAAAAGTATGTTGTCTGCATGTTTTCTTTGTACATGTAAAATCCTCTCATTCTTGAATATTTATTTTTAAATATGTTTTTAAACCAAAGATTGCTGTCCAAAAACATCCTTTACAAAATGGTTTCTCTATGTTGAATTTTCCCCTAGAGAATTTTTACCATTATGATCTATTCATAACAAAGCTTTTAATGCTGGTTCTTGTCAGCTGAGAGTTGCTTGAATCTACTCTCTTGCTTCTGTGCTGTAGTTGTATCAATGTTCTTATCTAAAGGAAAACTGACATTTTGAAACATCTGTGATCTGACCAACTGATTGCTGTAGAAAAGAAGTTCAGTTCATCCTTTCCATTTCACAGAACGACAGTGAACTGTACTCTGCTGAAAAAAAAGAAAAGTTTCTCGCGGTAGAAAATTCGTCTACCAAAATGCTTTGGCAGAATCTAACTTATCACTACTTTGGCAGAATCAAACCTATCACTCCCTGAATATACATATGGTCTTGGCCAGATACGCAGACACACCAACTGCACTCCGTGGTTTATCTGCATTATGTTTTTTTCTCAAATATTTCAATCTTTCTGTCAATGGAAGAAGTGTGAACACTGGAGATCTCCTGAACATTATTACTATTGTAACTGCCATTGTCTAACTGTGTATTAAAAGAGGAGAAACAGTGCTTAAAACGTAGGCTGTTAGTTTATATAATTTTTTCTCACCTTTGTTGATCCACCTAGAAATCTTTTAGATAGCAAGAGTGAGAGACACTCCCACAAGTGTCCACAAGAATCCTTATTTATGTGAAAAAAATATTTAATGTAACAAATGTTACATTGTTTTCCCCCATACACAGCCCTGGTAAGGCCACATCTGGAGTACTGTGTCCAGTTGTGGGCTCCCCAGTACAAGAGGGATGTGGAGCTGCTGGAGAGAGTCCAGTGCAGGGCTACGAGGATGATCAGGGGCCTGGAAGATCTGCCCTATGAGCAAAGGCTGAGGGAGCTGGGCCTGTTCAGCCTGGAGAAGAGAAGGCTGAGAGGGGACCTGATCAGTGTCTATAAATACCTCAAGGGAGGGAGTGAGGAGGAGGGGGGTGGCCTCTTTTCAGTGGTGGGCAGGGATAGGACTAGAGGAAACGGCCACAAGCTGAGGCACCAAAATTTCCACAGGAACTTGAGAAAACACTTTTTGACAGTGAGGGTGACAGAGCCCTGGAACAGGCTGCCCAGGGAGGTTGTGGAGTCTCCTTCTCTGGAGATCTTTAAAACCTACTTGGACGCAGCCCTGTGCCATGTGCTCTAAGTGACCCTGTGTGAGCAGGGGGGTTGGACTAGATGACCTCTGAGGTCCCTTCCAACSTTAAGCATTCTATGATTCTATGAAATGTTTTCATAACTAAATGAAACACATCTATCTCACTAGAGAGATTTGGTTCCAGAAGACTTGTTTATACAAGCATCACCATCTGTAGGTACCTTTTATTGTTTGTATTTTATTTCCATTCTAATCTTTGAGTCATAAAGATTTGAGTCAAAATTTGAGTCATAAAAATTATGTCAAAAGAAAAAATGACAAAACTTATTAATGTCAAACTACATTTATAAAAGGATGAAATTCTATGAGAAAAAGAACATTCTTTTTTAAAATAGATATTTCTCCATTTTATTTTATTTGGGAATTTGATAGCAATAATTTCTTTTTTAATCCCATTTTATAATATATGGCCTGATATATAAGCAGATGAGAAATACTACAATAACTTTCCTTCAAGCATATCTAGGCTTTTGTTTACCATCTTTCATAAAGCCGAATTTCAGAAACTAGTGAAATGTAAAATACATATGGTGAGGCCAATACTCAAGGATTTTTATTCACTCTAATTACATTTAATTTTCTTCTTACAAACAAATTCTGAGGCAAGCAACTGGACAAATTCTCCATTTTTACTTTATTTTAAAGGTAAGCCTTAATGGAAAGTTTTCCTTAGGGAAAGATTGACTGAAATGCATCTCAAGACTGTAAGTAGCTGTAGACAAATTAAGATATCCTAGAGCATACTTTTTTTTTTTTTTAATCATGTTTTTAAAGCCAGTATTATATTTCTGTGATCTATCTTGATTTTTGAATACTAAGGATAAGTAAGAAGGGAAACTAGCAAAAGTCCAAGTGAAAACATCATCTAATCAAAACTAATCTCCTAGACCTGCCACAATCTGGATTTGGGCCAGGACATAGAAACAAAAATGCTTTATTGGCAGTGACAGATTACCGCAGTTGTCAGTGAACAGAGGGCACTCATACTCTCTCATAATTTTTGATTTCTTGAAGTATTTTTTTCTGATGGCCATTAGATAATGCCATTTCACCTGAGAGGAGTGGCAGACCCTGAGCTTAGGCATAAAATAAATGGAAACCTATTGAGTAGGTAATATACAAGAAGTCATGAAGGGAAAGTAAGGCCACACCGCTATTCTTTTACTGGCTAAATCTCAGAAGAATCATTCTCAGAATTATTCACTGTTTGGAAAGAATCATTCCCGACTGAGTTTAATTCAACGCATTATTGCAATGATTCTAGTTGGATCAAGGGAAGGAATTAGGAGGGGGTTTAAATACTATCAAAACCTCCTGTGACTAAAAGCCACTGTTTTGCTCCCAAGTTGGTACAAAAGTCTCCCATACCACTATCATTGACTAATGCTTTTACCAGTATAATACTTAATCTGTCTTAATCACTACTACTTAGTCACTCCTATCAGAGTATCTCATTCCTTTCTTAAAAAAAAAGAAAATCTTATTAAATGGGAATGATTTTTTTAAAGCTAAGAATTAAAGTAACTACCTAGTGTTTGAGTGAAGAAAAAAAAATTGGCTGAACTAGGAAAACAATTAATTTATTTGGCACAGTGGCTAAATCAATCCTTGATAAAGCCTAAGGACTGACACCTGAGGTGAACTTAGTCCATTCCTTTTTAGGAAGTTTTTTTTTTTTTTCTTTTCCGAATAATGAATGCCTTTTAATCTCATGAGAAGTTAAGAGCAGATACTTAGTATATCGGCAGTGGATTGGTTATTGTTTTCATATTAAGAGGTTTTTGTGAAACCTCTTAAAGTGAACTTTAACTCATTCAGAAGCACATTTCCCAGCTCTGAGTGACAACTCCAGGCCATGGACACGTAGAATAAAATTATTGGTACCTATATTAAGGATGTTCTAAATTGAAGGGGCAGTCAGAAATGGGTCAAAAAAGTTTGCGCAGAGAAGTATGGCATTTTGGAATTTACAAGAYGGAGGTCTATACGTTTAAATTGGGGAAATTTTAATATTCAGTGGTATAACAGTAGGCTCTAAGCTTTACCTTTAAAATTAAAAAATACAAATGAATGTTTAGTTTATAATAAGTAACTGCCTAAATAGATCATCTTTTTCTTTAGAAGGATGGTCCCTTTAGATTGGTCGCTTTAAAAGAGTCCATTCATAAAGTCTAAATGTTATATGGAATAATTGCAGAATCATAGGTGGAGTGTGAAATTGTTAGGAAAATGTGTCTTTTTGATCAGGCTTTGCTGCTGAAGCTTGTATGCAAGGACATTGGCCTTTGATTTATTCTTCACTGTTGGTCCAGAATAGGCTGATGTTAGGGTCTTTGCTATGTCCAGCTGGCTGACTTCTTGGACTATGGAGAATAATTATCAAACTAAAAAATATCAGAAACAGTACAAAGTCTCTATTCTGGAAAATTTTCTACTTGGCTCAAAATAGGAATTGAGGTCTTTTATTGAAATTACGTCTCCCCCCCTTGTTTTTTCCACTCTCCTCAGCTCTACTGCATCAAGAAAAATTTGGAAGTTCCCCTACTACCTTCATGAGAATATTTTAATTACAAAATTGAGATGTGGAGTCTAAGATGGTGTGAAATATTGTGTCAGCAAAATTTTCTAAAGTTAAGAATATTATATATGGAAAACTGTGACATTTGACCATGGTCATTACTAATCACAGTTTTTAACTGTCTAGTTCTTTTTGTAAAATAAAATAAATATAATCACCCTTAATCATATATTCTTTTTTTTTTTGGTAGTAATTTTTAACCGATAGACGGTTTGCAGGTATACTATCTTTTCCTTTTTATATTAATTCCTAAATATTTTTAAGGTATTCAGTATTTTCAAGTTCTAGAAATATCTGTAGGGAGTGATTAAAATCTCTGACTAGATATATAGCTCCACATTGTTGCTCAGAAACAGAACTATGATGTTACTATAATGCACTGACAGTAAAATCAGCTGTTATTTAAAAGTACTAAGACCTATGCCACAGACTTATTCTCTTTTGCTGAGAGATTAGTTATCTATGCAGAACTGGCTAAGCAATTGCTTTACTATTCAGTTTCACATAATACATTTGAAATTGATTCCATGTTCAAAAGGATTTGGGATCAAGTCTAATACTTTTTTTAGTTCTTTCTGCATGTATTGAAAGCAAACAATATTCCTTGAGGAAAAAAAAATATTTTATAGCAAATTTTTGAAAATTGAAATAAGAAGCATTAAGATTTTATCGGGGCTCTAGCAAAAGTTAGGGATAACCCATCAACAGTAAAATGGATAAACAAGGTTTATAATCAAGACTGAACTGTATTTAATCTCTGTTGCTGATCTCTGCGCAGCTTTAGCTTGTTTTCATCAAACTAATTGATGGCAAATGGAGCAGATGTATGATGAGATTATAGCTTCACTTTATGGGAGGATTATGAGAAAATATGCCTTTTTTTTTTTTTTTTCTCCACTACAAGTATTAGAAATTTGGAAAACGGACTGGTTTGAAATTGAAGTAATCTCTCCTGCCTTGCAGATTTTCCTTATTATTCTGAGCATTGAATTTAGCTTAATTGTAGAAAAATATATCATTTTATGTTTAAGATCATGTATTTTATAATTAAATTCTTGTCATTGACACTTGTATTTAATTCTAGAATATGTTTAAATACTTATTCCATCTGAGTTATTAAAACTGTGACACATAACAACTGATCTAGAATACTATACATATTGGTAAAGAAAGATTAGGAAAAGAAAAAGCATATAAAGATACTATTACGTCCACTGTCTTTATTCACTCATAATATTAAATTTGCATACCCTTGTTAAGACATCTGAAATGGTGACAGTACATCTTCCATATTTGTACTTCTTACGAAAACAAGTTACTTTCAGGTAGCAACCTTTCAATATCTTTTTTTCCAAGTCAAAGAAAAATGTAAGAACAAAATATTTAGAAAGAAAGTAATTTTTTTTTCTTTAACATTAGGACACAGATCTGTAGAAAGTATATTCTGAAGCTACTTCTATGAGACCTCACCCAGGATGCAGTGAACATTACAAGAGGAGAGCTTGAGGTGAGTTGCAGCTTCCCTGTGTGTTGAGATGAGTCTGCGAGGACCAGGGGCACGGGTACAGCAGTGAGGGTAATGGGGAGAAAGCATTGCAGAGGAAATCTGGAAGGCATGAAGAGAAGAGAGACCAAGTTGAAGGGCATGAGCAAAAGATGCTCCCATCAAGAGGCATTCAGCCTAGGGAGGAGGGTAGGGAAACATGAGTGTGGATAAGAAACAGGGCAGACATCAAGAAAGTCTTATAGGTAGTGATGAGAATGGGAGGGAAATGAGACCAGCCAGCTGAGCAAGAGTGTGCTGAGTCATATTTGGGAACGGGGGATGAGGTGCAGTGGCTGAGCTGGACCTGGCTGAGGAGATTAGGACTTGRACCCTGTGCTGGATACTGAGACTGAAGCTGGAGTGAGAGAAAACAGGGATGAGGACTGGTTATTTTGCAGGCATATAGCAAAATCCTTAGGAGCTGACTACACTGCAGAAAAAGTATTTAGCAGATTTCTATTCAGTATCAGAAAGGTAGCACTATTCATTAGAAAAGCCCCCCATAACTTACTTTTTAAGGTATATTAATAGGCACTTACTTGAAAGACAGACATTGTCTAGATTGAAAATGTAGGATATTACAGTTTTAATAAGGTTATGTTCCCTAATGATTTCACAGTTTTTCCCTTTTTCATGGAACCTGTCAGTTTCTGCTCCCAAAGCCCTTATCCTTTCACACATTGTTATCTTTAAAAAGGGAATAAGACAATATATAAAATTCACTTAAGTAAAGGTCTCCCTTCATCCAGCATTACTGCTGAGATCCTTACACTGGCAGCAGTTTACCAAAGCACAGGCAAAAATCAATTTTAATTAGTATTTTTGGCTTTAATGAAAAGTGATTACCGAACTGGCATTTTAGTTAATACTGTTGAGATTTATGGTGGGGTGATGCTAATTAATTTTCTGTTGAATTGCTATGGGCCTTGAATAACTGCAATAAAATGGCAGATTTGCTGATACCAGGACTATATCAGCACTTCAGAGCTTCTTAAMAAAAGGAGCTTAATGGGTTGCAGGTATAATTTACATTACTTCTCATAAACTACACATTATTACTCCTTTATAAAAGTGTTATGAAAAGCCAAACTTTCTGTGTTTTATAATGGGAGCAATGTGTTTTCCTGCAATTTGGTGTCAGCATATGCAAGCTTTCTTTAGAATCTGATATATTTTCAGAACTGTTAGTTAGAGAAGATTTTATTGGGTCAGAAAATCAATCTTAGCCTAAATCCATTTCACTATATATTGTTGTTATTCCTTTTTTTAATTTTGCTGTTTTTGTTATTGGAATGATGCAGTTGAATAAGGCATCTACATTTTGACTTCAAGCTCTGTGTGTCAGGAGGACTATATTTTATCGTGTGCCTCTGCAGTGCCTAGTGCTGTAGGATTTTGACTTCAGTTCAGGCCTCCAGGTATTGGCATGGTGCCTGTTGACTTGGGGAGCATGCGGCCCCATCTAATTTTCTTTAAGTCGCAGTAAAACTGGCATCATCTCACTGTCTCTAAAGTGGTCATTATTTCTGAAATATGTACTCAGCCCACTTCAGCCAGAAGAAAGCACTTCATACTCTGTGTCAAATTATACCTGCCCAGCATTGCAAGTCATGGAGCCGATAGGAAAACASTGAAGTACTGTTTTCTTTCTAGAGCTAGAGCTAGAGCATGGGAGACAACACTATCATATTAGCGAACATTTACCAAGCGTTCATATTACTGACCTCAGAATCTCAGATATAAAAAGGTGTCATCGTAAGCAATGCAAAATGAATATTCTTGAAGGTGCGGGACAGCATAATTCCTCCTTTACTCCAGGATTCATTCAGATATTATGAAAACAGCATCTGCTCCTGGTGAAAAAAGTACTGCTTGACCAAAACATTGAGAGAGCCATGGCTTTCACTCAAAGAGTGAAAGTGGTTGAAAAATTAAGGCTTTTTTTTCTGCTTTTTTTTTTTTTCCTAAGTAAATGGTTAAAGGTAGAGACAAATTCCCCTGTTAAGCGTGAACAGAGAATGTTGTTGTTGTCCAAAACTATTTGTGGTGGATAGTGCACAGTGAAATTTAATCAGCTTAATCACCTCTTTAGCATATGAAGCCAGATCTTTTCATGCTTAATATAAGTGGCAAAAATGATTGCACCTTGTTCAAGGTAGGTATTCTAGTGACAACTATAGTTTTAATTAAAACAATTAAAAATAGTGTGTGATACAAATATAGAGGTTTTGGACCTACCTGCAGTGGATCCTGTAAACCTATTTTCTGTTCCTTTGTTATAAATCTCAGAAAGAAATATAAAAATAAAAGCAAATTATTTTTATAAAGATATAAGTGCTTTAGAGATTGCAGCAAGAACAATGGTGAAAGAAGAAAGTAGGATCCTAATTACTGAAATCACATAAAGCTAGGCAGGTACCTAAATATATTTGAAAATCTTCTGCAAAACATAGATTTGAAACAGAAGCATATGAGATATATCTTGCATTCTCAGTGTTTTATAGTGATGACTTTTTATTCTGGTTTAATAAGGAAATGACATTTATATAATTACTCTATGTATGCAGGCATATGTGTGTCTATTGCTACTCTCCCTCCAAATATCTTTAGAATCTCTTGTCCAATTTTGATGAAATCTGACAGAGGAGAAGTTATTAAATTACTAAGTTCTTACAAATGGCTGAAAAGAGGCAAGAGACGCTACTTGGCTACAGTCAGCGTCTCTGCTGAAGAAAAGGCGCAAGTATGAGCTCACCCTTCAACAAGCATTGGAGAACAATGGTAGAGAGACTTTCAGATAAAAATGTCAGGCATCGCTAGTTTTACTGCTCACAGAGTCGCATTATTTTTTCATAACCAATGCAAAATGTCTGTAGGCTATTTCCTGCTTTGTTTAAACAATATCAATTTGCAAGACAGATGACACATTAGACACCACATTAGGCTCTGTCATTGCCATGATAATCTTGAGGGCCAGATTGTTGCTGGCCCTGCACAGATGCACAAATGGAGAGAGGTTGTGAGCGYCATTCTTCCATTATGTCCCTTGTCACAGTGGTAGCAAAACAGCCCTTATACATCTCGGTCATTAAAGCTACTCACTGCTAGTCTCCCCACAGCAAAACAAAGAAGTTGCTACTGGTTTACATCTTACTGAGCAGATCTGAAATGAAATACTTTTATCTTTGTCTAAACAATTCCATTAAGACATTTGTATTTAGCAATAGAGAATCCCATGGTAACACACAATACAAACATTAAAAAGATTTTGATGGTATATACAGGCATTTATAGTCTTTTTTTTTTTTTTTCAGAAAAAGTCATTCACTGCTGCTTTAAAAAAGATTCTAGGAAGTAGTAAAGACTCTAGAAATTATGCAAGAAAAATCCATCTGGGCAATAAGCAAGTCAAAATATTCAATCTGTCACAGAAAGCTGTAAAGGAAAAAGAGTAAGCCCACAGTAATACTGTCACCTAAAGCTGAGCATTAAATTCAATTACAACTAATATCCACTACACTACTAAGTAGCTAAGTACTTAAGCTACATTAGGATGCTAGGAGATAATAAGAAGTTAGTGTGCTTAATGATTTATTCTGTTGTCCATTATCTCATCTGGAGTTCTAGACATGTGTGCCCAATAAAACATTCATTTTACCAGGCACTTTTACTTCAAAATGTTTTTAGTCTCTGGTGGATGCTGGTCTTTTGGCAAACACAAAAAGATTTTCAGGATGTGCTGTGGTCATTAGACTAAGCACATTATCTAAAAATGACAAATGTTCTTCTCGTGAAGAATACTTGTGGTTTTCTTCACTACTTTTCCAGAGGACAGTGTGTCTACCTTACTCTAGGGAGATTCATGCTCCAGCAAGTGACTCTTCAGTCATTGCTGAAGAGGCCTGGTCAACAGCAACAGATACACAACTCAAAGCAGGTCTGAAATCACCCCCTCTCCAMCTACACAAACACAGCTGAAAAAAAATGCAAACCCCTACTGCTCATATCATCCAAAGCTGTTAAGGATGTCAGCTGTTTCCTGGAAGATCTTGCCTGAAGGGACTTCGATCCATGACTTTTGACAGTTGTAATTCTTAAGTGTTGTCTTTGTGTTTAGCCCTGTGTAAGACAAGTGGCTGTTTCCATGAGAAAAAGGCCATAATTAAAAAAGAGCAGCTCGCACACTGGTGCCTCATTGTGCCTTTTTTTTTTTCATTGCTCTTTAGCCTCCTTCTGTGGCTGCATTTTTTTCTTGGCTATGAAAAGCAACTGTAAGCTCCAAAATGTTTTCCATGAGAAACAGTGCTTGCCAGTTTTGCTGCTCTCCAGCTGGCCGCGTTTCTCCACTCCTGTCACATTCTCCTGTYGTGGGGGCACTGCCAGGTTTGAAGAGCAGGGAAGAGCACAGAGCGCTAGCTGCTCTGTTGGAGAGCCCTTTCACTCACCTCTAGCACCAGAACATAAGCGAATGTGCAGCTCAGCAGACTGAGAGATGGAAAAGATTCTTTGTGATGGGGCTTTTTAAAGTGTGTGCTTAAATCTAAGCTCTTCAGTGTTGGAAGATTAAGGCACATCATTACTGGCTTTTGGGAATTAGTGCCTTGGCTCTGGTGTGTTCCTTCTTTCACCTCTCTAGTGCCACAACTCTTAATTTAGTATCCTTGCTAAAGTTCATTAACATGTGGTTTCCTAGAAGTTAAATCACTGCTTATAGATTTGAACCCTGAAATTGTACAATAGGGAAAAAACATCACTCTCTACTTTGAATTTAGAATAGTGGGTTATCATTTGCACTCCTTTGCTTATAGCCCTTTAGCTAAATTTTGTCCTATATGATTCTGTTCATATCTTAACCAATTAAAATGATTATGAGAACAATTTTATGATATACTGGATTAAATGCTGCATTTCCTAAAATAGCCATAGTGTTTTGCTTTCGCTACTAATTTCATAATTATGACAAAGAAAGCAATCAACATTTCCTTGCAAGAAATATGCTTTGTAGATTGGTATTAGTATTTCCAAGTCCATCTATGCTTCCAATGTATAAAGCTGATCCAAAGTAAAAGTGTTTTGTATAATCAATACCATGTAGCTGTGCAAAAGGAAAAAAAAAAATCCCACAGGCCCACAGGAATCTTTTAGGAAAGGAACTACTTTTAGAGAGGTATAGTTATACTTAATCAGTCTAGTATCCTATCTCTATGGTGGGGAAGTTTACTTTTACTGGTATAGTAACAAAAACCTTTGTTTCACTGTCTCATCTGTACAACTTCTTTTTTGAGCATACTGGAGCATACAGGAATTGAAATAAATCTCCCACTTTTATTTTCCCTCTTCATCACCTGCTTCAGAGACAGGAACATCAGAGCCTGTGATTCTTGCAGCAGTCGTAAATCTTTATTTATAACGAACACGGTATTATCACCACTGACAGAGGGTATGGACCACCACAGACAAYTTACTAAGCACAGGGGGAAAAAAATGCACTCTCTCTTCAGGAACTCGGGAGAAATCAAAAATTATTAATGAAATATCAATGAAAATATCAATGAACTCTGGAAATACTTTTTGTACCCCTCCTTTGTTGATAGTCAGGTACTACCTGAGGAGTGGTGATCATAGTGGTGTCAATCACAATTTGGATAGTGTCCTACTTTCTAGCATGACAATTCATTATTCTGGTGAGGGATCAGAACCTGCTTGTCAAAGATAGCTCTGAGTTTTGTTGGGATGTGGATGGAATATTCACAAATGAAATATTTCTGGAAAACTGGCATCAATTACCTTTTAATATTATTTAAGGAAGTAAAAAGATGTAACACAGTACTTTTAAACTGTGACAGTTGCTGTCAGGAAAGAGATTTTTAGTCTCACAATAGTTTGCAAAATTCTGTAAATATGTCTGTCCAAGCTTTTAAACTCAAAATAACATCTTATTTAGATGCTATTGAAAAGCAATTTGAAATCAAATACCTCAGTCTCAATCAGTGTTTGGTTTGTGTTGCTGGAAATATTTTGGTAACTTAGAAACAGTTCCTTTTTATTTTAACTTCCATCCCTTTTAATTATAATCACTTTATATTTCTAAACAAGATAACCTGAAGAAAAAAAGATTTCTTACAATAACCTCATCTTTTTAATGTCATATTTTTCTTACCTCTTTTTTATCAGCAGTAAAGAGCCTCACCTCCATCCCCGGGAAAGTGATGGAGCAGCTCATCCTGGCTGCTCTCTCCAGACACATGGAGCAGAAGAAGGTGCTCAGGAGTAGCCAGCATGGATT
>NW_020454483.1:452893-471826 GCF_003342845.1 Nothoprocta perdicaria
TAAAACCCGCTTGGATGCAGCCCTGTGCCACGTGCTCTAGGTGACCCTGCGTGAGCAGGGGGGTTGGACTCGATGACCTCTGAGGTCCCTTCCAACCTTTGGCATTCTATGATTCATTCTATGATTCTATGATATTGCTTATGGCTAGTGGCTGAATTAAATATAGAATTATATAGAATTATATATATATTTATAAGGTAAGTAAGCTACCAGGCAGCTTATTAATATCATATACCACTCAGTAAAACTAATATTAAGATTATAATTTTTCAAGATTTCACCAGATGGATATTTCTAATGGCTAATTTCTAAGCCAATAGCTTTAGCTGTCCATCCTGATAATGCTGATAGAACCCTCACTGCTTGCATACTAACTGTAGTCCTTCTGGAAGACTTCCTTATTTCAAGAGATCCATACACATAAGCTTGTCAGCAATTTTTCACCCAACACAGCCTAACAGGAAAAACAAAACAGTGACATAAATCTCACAGTATGTTATGACTGCAACATAGACCTTCTCAAGCTGGTGTCACCAACAACACTCCCTTTAAACTATATTCTAGGGTGCCACCTACTCACAAGAAGCACATAGCTTGTGGCAGGCTAAACCATATGGGAATTTTACCACCATTTTAGACTTCTGCATTATGCACTGAGCTCCATATTACTATTCATTTCTGTGACAGAATTTATGCAAATATTTCTTGTTTCTTATAGTTCCTCCAGATGTCCCTCAGCTCTGTCTTTTTCTATCCTCCAGATTCCAGTTCACTAACCTCTAGCTGTACCAATTCAATTGTCTATCCATTTCGCACCTCAGATCATGTGTACAGAATGATTCAGTGAATTTTGTTGAAAAAGAGAACAGTGCTCCATGTTTCAACAAGCTAGTTTAAAATCAGTTAAAAGATGTAATGGCACAGATACCTTCTAAGTATGTGCATTTACTGTTCTTCTAGTCCAGACTTGACTCTGCAATATCGAAAAGCAGAAGTCGTTTAATATATATATGCTTAAGTATACCTAGTACTAAATATAACTCTGATTTATAGTAAGAGAATAGGAAATCATAAACAGGTGTTGCATAATTTGGAAATAATTTAAAAAATCATTACATGTAAGCTTAATATTTACACTTTAAATTGTTTTAACAATCAACAATTAACAATAATTTAACAATTTAAATTTGTTTTAGTTTGTTAAAATAAATTGCATTAAAAATTGCATATGTTTTTCCGTAGTTACTTAAGGAAACTAAGGTAACTAAGAAAAATTGCATATGTTTTTCCTTAGTTATCTAAGGAAATTAAGGTAACTAAGGAAAAACATATGTAAATTTTAATGTGATTTGTTTCTAGGAATTTCAGCAGGTCTACTGTAGATAACACATAAAGGTTATATTCAATGTTACATTCAATGACATTCTTGTTTACATGAGGTCTGATTTTACCTGTGGTGTCTGCAAATCTATTTGTACTTGGAAGATACAGGAGCAGATAAGAAGTTACAGGTATATCTACATGACAGGATTTGGTACTGTCTAAAGGCAGATGAATTAACTCTGAATTACCTACGTCAGGCACAGAAAGGAGCTCAGCACTTGTCCTGGGCTCAATATCCTTGTTGAGGGTGTCATATTGCGTCAAGAATCTTGCTAGATATATACTTATATACAGAAATAAAGTTCTAGATAGTGTTTCTCTGGCTTTTCTCTGTTGAAGGCTATGAGCATGGCCAAAACTCATCAACTACTCTAGCTTAAATTATAAAAGAAGATTTTTTTCAGATATTTAATGTTATTGTAATACATGGTGTGCGGGGGTGTGAAAGTTATTACTCTGAAATAACAGTGGTCTGCATAATTCCTGTACTGTTAAATTTGGGGTGCAATTACTCATGATCTTCCAAATTGAGAACTGAGGTCAATTTTGTGAACATATTGTAGGCAAATCTCTTTACCTGTTCCCAAGTCATCCACAATTATGCAATTGTTTATAGCTCTTCCATATTTTGTATTTGCATTTTTTACTGTAGCAGATTTTACTCTAAGCTTTGGAAATCTCTAAGCTTTGCTGTATTTATAATGAAGAACTGAATTTTGCAGTGGGACACTGTGATTAAGTTAAGAAGCAATTATCTAGTGACTTGCAGCATTTCATCCTTAAACTTTTATCTACTGGAGAAAGAAAATCTATTTTTTATAGATACGTAACTACATGTATTTTAATCATGGTGAAGACAGCAGAAGCCTTGCAGCTCCAAAGAAAACTATTTAAAGTGGATGCCATTTTAAAATAAATTTCTATCTGCAACGAAGASTTTTCCATTATACAATTTTTCAATTTCCCATTGCTCAATTTCTGGTAGTAAAACTAACTTTATAGAGGAAATGATTTTTTTTTTTTAGTGCAAATGACCTTTTCTACTCACAATAGTGCTATGAAACTGTCTGAATATGATTATTCATGGCTTTTGGCAACAAAAAATTTTCTGGACGCAGCAGTGAGGGGAATTTATGATTTTCATCTCAGGCCTAACATTTTAAACTGATAAAGGGTGTTTGATACCAGAAAGCACTGCTGTTAAGGCAAATGTTAGATAGTGAATATCGAATTAGTTCACTGACACAGCGCAGATCCTAGTGGACCAGCGTCACATCACAAAACAATGCAGCACTGTGACTTCTCAGCAACGAAACTAAAACCTAATGGGCCTATCCATCACCTTGTCCAGTCTGAATACACGCAGGCTGGCACTCTGCCACTGCGCTGCTTCACTCCTGCTCAGCACAAATGCTGTCTCTGGCACGGACAGCCCCCTCGTCCAAAACAGCTCCATAAARTTATGGACTTTTTCCCTCCATAACCATTTCTTTTTGTGCACCTTAAACCTAGAGGTCTGTAGATTTTCTCCTAGCAGTTTTTCTGGCATTTACTGCTGGAATGTCTGCTTTCAGTCCTCCTTATCTGTTGTTCCCATGTGGACTGTATTCCTGCTTTACCACTTATTGGCCCTCCAGAGTTAAAGGATAAACAGATCTGATAGGTATTGTTCCATATGCTTTTTGCCTCACTTCTCACCTCCYCTGCTTCCCCTCATCCTCCATGTAAAAGGTGAAGCTCTGGCTCTGGTGAGGTTTGTTGCATTTCCCCAGGCAATTCAACAGAGTCAAGTTGGCTTTCTGGGGTGATCTGCCCATGATAAGCCTAAAACATAGTCAAATATGCTTTTTAATAAACAAAAACCCTACACTAGGGTAAGCCTACATACAAATGGGCAAACTTAACATAAAAATTTATGTTCAAGGAAAGCAGCACTTTGCAAGAATATCATYCTTAAAGCCTGTAACTTAAATATGATGTATTGGTAAAACCAAATTTGATAACTGTACCTTGTTTACCTTGTTTGTTGTAACTTCAGATCTCTTTTACATACATCAAAACCCTTTGAGACTTTTTGTAATCGTCTCTCTACAATTTTGGAAAAATCTCCAGCACTAGATAAATGAAATATATTTAAATAATAAATTAATATCTGATGAACGGAAATGGACATCTGTGATAAAGACAAGTTTCAAGCAGAAGATGACTGTGTGGGAGGAAATCTTTCTCCAACATCTGCTTAGCTTGTTTGTATTAATCCTCTCCTGTTATTCAGCACTGGCTCTCTARGGAGGATCGATGGGTGGAGAAAGTGTGTTCCAAAATCCAAGTGATTGATCTCATGTATACAGGAGTTTGAAAGGTCAGCTTGACAAAAGAGAGCCACATGAGAAAATGACTAACAGAACAAGATGCTGTGTGCACTAAACATGAGGAAAAATAATACTGTCTTTCATTTTTCCTTTGTCAYGGTAAATGGCAAAGTGAAGGAATGAAGTAAAAGGCACCTAGTGTATTTTCAGTATCTCCCATTCATCTTCAAGGCAACTAGAAATGACAATGTGGCAGCCTAAGTGATCTCATAGCCATTCGTTTCCCAACTTGTGTGTTGGTAATGCATGTTTTCACATTCACATACTGTTCTGGAAGTCATTGTCACTACTTATATTATACCAATACTTTAAGGGCCTTGACTGGGTTGATATGCCTGATGGACAGATGTCCTTACAGATAAAAGCAAGTGACTGTACCAGAATGTTTAAGACAAAAATAAATGCCAGTCTCTGTATTGGCATGTTTATTTATAATARATGTTTATTACTTATAATAAACATTCCAGTACAGAGACTGTCATTTGTTTTTGTCTATTTTATAATAAACATTCCAGTCAATAAGCCCATGTAAACCATATTTATCATCATAATGCTATCTGAAAACCTAATAGTGTATCTATCTTATTGGACCTCTAGTCTGAGTAAACAAATTAATAAATAAAAATAATGTTATAATTTCTTAAAGAATCCAGAACTACTTAAACTGGCTCCCATTGTACAAAATAGTTTTTATATAAATCCCTTTTCCAAAACCTTATAATTTAATGACAAATATAAGGCCTCTTCTACCTCTGTCATAAGCTTCCTTCAACAAAGTTCTTTAGCAGTAAGTGCCTTGTGTGCCTTTTTTTTTCAAAAAAGCCTTTTTTTAGCATACCTTCCTTCACTTAAAATGGAATTAGGCTTACATTCATAAGCTCCAGGGTCAGACATTTGGAACAAGGTGTCAAAGTAAAGAAGTCTTTCATGAACCCTCTCTATCTCTAGTGTACCACAGGAAGCCCATTACCATCTAGGCAGAATGCCTACCACTGATGTGAATGTGAGCATCTGAGCTAACCTCTGCATATAAGAACCTGGACTCCCAAACAGCAGTTAGATAAAATCCATGATAACACTGTAAAAATGAATGAACCCAAACTTATTTTACTTCTGTTTATTGGTAGGAACTGTTAGCAAAATGCTTGGGGTCTGATTTTGTATGTCTAAATCTGACAAGATTTGTGACAAGCTCTTGATCACTTTGGATTTAAAGATTCAAATTTGATTAAAGTTTTTGTAAATTGTCTAACTCCTTGGAGTGGCAGTGGGTAATGATGACAAATTGTTTCATTGATTCTTTTTAAATACCAGAAACAGCTATGTTTAAATACATGAAAGGCTGGAGGGTATTCTTTTTTTCCTTGGCTTCTTAATTTAATTTTTTTTGTCTGGAAAAAAGATGCTTAGACTACTAGACTAGAAGTTATGGGGGCGTATGACAAAATCTTATATGCTGGTAGCAATTCCATTTGTTGAACATAATATAAACCTATGTTAAATTGCCTATTTCTATTAAGCTCTCAAAGAAAAAGGGAGGAAATAAGAGCAACAGATATTTAATCTTCTGTGCTGCATGTTCAAATAGTCTATCTAACCTATACTCTATTGCACTTCATCTTTTTTTTTTTTCCCTCTCTCTTTTTTGTTTTCTTTAAAGGGTGAAGTGGTGTATTGTCCAAAAGTTTAGTTTTAGTGCTTGCTCTCTGAGGAGCCCATCAGTGCTAACTAAGGCAGACAGCTGGCTGCAGAGATCTATAAAATGTTTCTTCATCCCCAGTATTTCCAGTCCTGTCGGCTAAAAAAGTGAGGAAGCAGTGACAATTAAGATGACTATGCCAAGTAATTTGGAGTGTATGCATGTACAGTTAATTCTAAAGGCCAAAAAATAATGTATGCAAAATAAATAAGTCAAGCTAGATAATGAAGAGGTCTGATAACTGCAGTTATAGTTATTAAAAAGAATTATATCTGATGAAAAGGGAATTAGTAGGAGTAAAATAGCACAACAGGGAGATGAACAATACTCACCTAATTGTATCTCCTACACATTTGGAGATAAATTCCACAGATTGCAGGCAGAAGCTTCTTTTCAGAACTTAGCATTTGGGAAGAGGATAAAATCAGTGTGTAATTGTATTAGACTTACATTTTACTCCTTTTGCAGTTTTGCAACCACTTTATTTTGGGATTGATAAAATCTGAGTCAATGTCTAGTATAATAAAGCAAAGAGATTACTCAAAAGAAGACATACATTTAAAAATCGTATCTGATGCAGGAGTATCAGTATATACTACTGATATACTTTCCTATCTTTGTCGCCTGTCCTTTTAATTGACAGCTCTGGTATTTTTATTGACTTTATAGAAGAGAATTCAGTTTTGTAATCAAAAGTAACAGCACCAGCTTTTGCTGCCAACCATGGCCAGCCAATGKTTGAAGAGTAACTCAGTTAGTAGTCTCTCAACAATAAAACATCTGAGGCTGTCTTGGTGAGGTTAGAGAAGCAGAAAATGTCACCTCAGGTAGTACAGAAGCTTAAACTAAGAACAGCATAGGATTGTGAGAAGAAGGTGGGGAACCCAAGAGGAGGGGGAGAGTGGATGGGAAAAAGTACTGTCTAGAGGCAATATAGGAAGGAGAACATGCTGATGWGGAGTTCATGAATTCTGCACAGGAGAATGAGGCTTTGATGCTGGAGTGTGAGCATGTGTGTGCATGTGTGTTTTGGGGCAGGGGGAAAAGGCAATAAAAGCCCATACCAGCTATGTAAAAAGAAAGATCCATGTGTGAGAGATGATTATGCAAAACACAACTGCAGCAGTTGTAATCCTGTTGTCCTCCTTTTTGCCCCTCTACCAGAAATGCTTATACATAAGACAAGGTAGAGAGAACTGATAAGACTGAGATGAAGAGGGAAGGGGGAGCCCAGCTGTACTTAATGCTCCCATCTCTATTCAGCATGTCCTGCTACTGAGGCTGCTGATCACTGCAACTGAATGCAAGTCAATAAGGCAGACTAGGGCAAAGCTAAATAGATCATAGAAGCAAATACCAGCAGTTATATAGAGATCTCAGACTGATTTAATTGCTGCTCTAGCTTTAGAGATCCCTCGCTCAGAAGGGACCATTACTGCTGGAGGGTGAAGAGATTTCTATAACAGGCCATCATTTGTCCTTTCAGTACTGAGATTCCCATCTTTAATCTACATTTGAATAGGAAAACAGCTATGGTAACCTCACAGTTTATATTGGCAAGTAAATACCTCTTAATGTTAATGAGTGTARGGCCTAAAAGACAAATGTCAATTCAAATTCTAGTCACCTATTACAAGGCAGAATTTACTGCTATTACATATCGTGAAATTTGGATCTGCAGAAATCACAAAAAAATCAAGTAGTACTGTAAAGATGTGCCAGCTCACTCGTAAGAAGAAAAGTATATTTTGTGGAAAATGCACCTACCAGAAGACATAGCAAAATTGGTGTAAAGCTCACTTAAGCTGCCAGTTATAAAATAACAACCTCCTGTCTAGAAATGCCTGTGCCAGAAAGGCATAGAAGGAAAGAAATCACTAGAAATAGAGAAAGACTATCACTAGAATATAGAGGAGAATATAATCACTAGAAATAGAGGAGACTATTTCTCTAGAAGGGACCAAAAAAATCCCAGAGAAGGCATCAATGAGGAAAGGAGTGTTTTTTGCTGTGCTTCTCATATGCTTTTGCTGTGGAAAAAACAAAAGCATTTAATTTTTGCAGTTACATGTGAAGAGCAGAGATATGCACCTTTGGGAAGCTGGATGCCAGTGGAGGAGGAATAGACCAGAAAATCTTTGATTGCTATTTTCCTCTGAAGAAAATTTGCACTTGAATGATCCTTTCTATTATTAATTTCATCTTGTTTTCTGAATGCCATAWATGTTTTTGTTTTTGTTTTTCTTTTTTAATCTGTAGAGTATTATAGTAATTCACTGCCATTAATAAACTTCAATTCTATTCATGTGAGATAAGGCGCTGATACTAGACTCAAGTTTCAGATAAGGGAACTGAGAATGAGAAGGAAATTGATTATCTATTAATTTTAGTACCCAATAATAAACACATTTAACTTGACTTTTCAAGGCATCTAGCATSGCTTCGCCTGCTGCTTAAGCTAGTAACCCTGTAGGAGTGTGGCTACATACTACAGTCACACTGCATTGTAAATCAATTATTCAGTTTTTATCCCACTGATTTCAGTTGAAACAGTGACTGCTCAGTGCTTCTGCAAAAGAATTCAAATTGCAAGACAAACAGCCAGAACATGAAGTCACAACTGGTGACTTGTAAAAATGCTGCTGATTATATTATCTAGCATCACACATAAAGTCCTCCTCCCTGTGGCTGGGACCATTATTTTTCCTTCTGAAGCATTGTCTTCTGTTTCTGATACATCATTCAACAGAAACAGCAAATAAGTCCTGCATTTTGTAGGACTTCCTGACCAAATATTCTATACGAGAAGCTTATCCTGACAACTCACCATATCCTCCTATATATAGGCTTCCGTAATAGGCAGAGACCCAAATCATGCAATTATGTGCTAGTGCTACCCAAGTCAAATGACTTGCTGGCCTGGACTCTGATAGATTCTGGGTCACAGATAAGCATGGCTTGACTGTAYTTTTTTCTCCTTTAACACCTTTCATTCCACATGTCAGCTAATTTGGAAAAGATTGGTGTCAAGATCTTAATCTGTTTATATCACACATGCAATTTTTAATGATGTTGTAAATCCTGACTTTCTGAGGACAGCAGTCAGTGGTAGCTTTTTATGCACATAAGATTTCCTTGCAATTTCCTTCACAAGCATCTAACCTAAGGCACAAACTAGTTCCTAGCTGAGACAAGCTATCTGCTCCAGGCATCTCAAAAACTACAGTATCTACCAGACTGACTAATAATTTCAGATGAAAATATTGAGAACAAAGTCTAGGACATGATAAAAAATATACATAAGAAGTGTGATTCTGTGAAGAAGAATAGACGAGGACCCAGACAATACCTTTTTAGACTTATCAGTCTCAGATTACGTATTATAAAATTGTCTCAAAATAAATGTACCATTTTAGAAGGAAAAAGACTAATACCAGAATTTCAGCCCAGCTAAAGGACATTTGTCACTCAGATACTCACTTAATCTGGAAGGGAATTAAGCACTATTTGAAGATAAATTTGATTGAATACAGGAGATAATAACACTTAGAGTTCTTTGGCTTGAAAACAAGGTTGGGCATTGGTTAATTGTTTAAAAGCATAATTGAATCTAATTTTTTACTAGAGTGCAGTGGTAAGTTCAAGGCGGTAGCTGATAAAGGCACAAATTTATCAGCTGATACTTCAGTTAACGTAGGGGGAAAAATGCTGTAAATTTCATTTTTGAAAGTAATCTATATTTAATCTATTAAAAAATAATGAAGCCCTAAAAAATCTGTACTGACCAGTAAGTCCAAAGACTTTAATCAAGTAAATTTGATTTTGTTTTCTAGTTGTATTGTTGTTGTAAAGCTACAAATTCTTAGCACATGATTACAAGCTGTGAAAGGTATAACATGACATAAGTTAGTTGAAAGCTTCAGAAGTTTCCATGTCAGAGTTAAAAAAAAGATCCCCAAAGCCTAAGTACGATTTTTTTTTTTTTAATCAGTGCTGATCTCACTCCGAGAAAATGTTAGAAATCTTGCACATGGAGAAGTAATGTGGCCAGAGGATTTCCAGATGTTTTTCTGGCGTCAGTCAGTTATTGTCAAATTATAGAAATGACTTGTTTACTAGGTTGCAAAACTCTTTATTATCCATGCTATACACATCTCTAGCACTGATCAATACAACATAAGCAAACATTGTACAAATTTAGTTTGAGGAACCACGATATGATCAAGGGATCACAACCTTCTGGGGACACGTGAGGATTTTTTTTTTCTGAAGCAGATCAATGTCAATGAATTTCAAGCATCAGCCTGACATCAAGCGAAGTAGCATAGTCACTGCCTGGCTCAATAGATCCTAGAGCTCTATAGATTTATTATACTGCTGCTTAGTATCGGTGGAGTGACCCCTATTGAATTTGCTGGGCTAAGCCCTAGGAGCCAATAGCTTTTGCCATTTTTTAAGAAAACGATCTGAAAGAGCCTTCTAACAGAACCCCGAAAAGAACTGTGAAGAGGTGGAAATAGGGGTTAGAGAGCAGCACTGAAACACTGCTGATTTGTGCTTTGACTTAGAACTAGAAGAATATTTACCAAAAAGAACAGATTAAGGGAAAAAGGAATTGGATTACAGCCAGGAAGCAGTCTGAACAAACCTATTCCTAGGAAAACTGCACTGGTAACAAATGGAGTGATTGGTACTTTAGGCTGGTGTTTAGTTAGAAATTATATTTTCAGCTCTGTGGTCCCTAGAAAGAGGAGCTGGTACTGCCTTAGAAGAATCAGTGCTATCAACTGAACTACTACTTCTTGTGACAGTTCAAGAAGTCATACAGTGGAGGGTAAATTTTCCCTGCTCCACATTTAATAACTGGCAGTAYATTGTGGTAAGACTTCAGCTATAGGCCTAAGCTATTTCTGCTGCAATGATTTTTATCAATATACAAGAAAAACCTTGGACAAAAAAATCCAGTTAGGAGGAAATGGGGAATAATACACAAAAGATAAGGAAAAATAAATCATTATTCCATTGACTTTAAAAAGTGAGGAAGGTAGAGATTTCCATACTCTAGGAATCAGATTATGAAGGCAGTAATATGAGGAATTAGGAGCAGAATAGATAACAGTTGAAGAAATTATTAGAAGATTACAGTGTCTAGAAATTGATGTAATAGAACAAAGTCTACTTAAGCTATATAACAGACTTTTAAAGCAGGCTAGGAAAATTTTTTCAAATTAACCTGTAAGAAACCTTTCTTGAATGTACACAGTACTGATTTATTCAACAAAATAAAATACTGAGAAATGATATATCTGACTGACTAAAATATCACATACTCAAAGGTAAAAAATGTAACTATAGTGCAAGATGCAGATAAAAGAATGGTGGGTACCTAAAGCAAGTAATCACGGGTACCTCAAGCAASTAATCACATTAAGGACTCCAGTGGACATAGGCAGGAACTGGTCATTCATATATGTAGGCATATGCGTGCATGCACGTGTGCTCCTGTGTGCACAAACACACACATATATAACATAGTAAATGTGTACTATTTCCTGTAGCCTTCTGGAAGAAAGAATTGTGTTTTTCTATGAAGCCTCAATTTTATTATGATCCTCATCATATGTAACATTTTTCTTAAAGCCTAGGTCTTGGACTTGAAAGATTGAAAAAATGACTGTGGAAGAGGGGAAAAAAAAGGGATTTTAACACTCTTGGCTATTAGTGAAAAGTTGAAAGCATTAAAGAAATGCAGAGAAAAAGCTCAGAACATCAAAATGATCCTCCTTAAGCAAAAATATCACTTCAGCTCTAATATGATTATTTTTTGCAGGGCTTGCCCTAGTTTTTTTAAAAAAAACTTTTTAGGATTAGTTATAGTGTTATCCATTCGCCCCTAAGGGCCATTTTGATGATATAGAATGCAAATGAGATTAAAGTGCTTTTGTGTTTGCCTCTCTGTGACCCACCAAGGATTTGGCAGATTGGTAACCAGTTTATTCCTGCTCTAGGCACTATTTGGGCTGTAGATACTCGTTTCGCCTAAAGAAGAGAGAAAGAGGAAAGATGATACTTTAGCCAGAGCAGGATCAATATTATTTTCTCACCTTCAAAAAGGGCTTTAAAAAATATCAATGTCTTGGGAAAAGTACCTGTTGTCACACAGATAACAACCACAGATAATGCATAACAACATACAATATCCTCCTTCTGTGTATTAGCTAAAACATAAACACTAAGAGTAAAACCTTTGTGTCTTTAGCCTTAGAGGATATGACATTTACCTACTTTGCAAAAGTTCTACTTTTGCTGCAATTTTACTGCTTCCAACCCTATATTTCTATAGATACTCTAGGAAGCATTTCCAGACATCCCTGATGATAAACAAATTTGGGGCAATGTCACTGAAGGCCTTATTTTCATGACCAAGCCTTTCGTGGCAGCACTGTGTTAAAGCAGACCAGCTTCACCAGTGGCTTATTTCTCTTAACTACAACAGCTGCCAGAGGATTTGAGCACCTGATTGTGAAGTTCTCCTTCAGTGTCTCATACTCCTTCTGAGAAGGTTTACTGTCACCGCTTTCTATTCAGGTTTACCAGCTATGCTTGAGAACTGCTCAACTGAAAACAGCAAGATAACATTGAAAACATCAATAATTACATTGTCTAGAAATACTGTTGTAAAATGGAGTTAAGTCAGAATGATTTCTTTGTCTGGTGAGTCTAAAAATGGCCAAAAATATCTAATATAAATGTAATAAAAAATGTTTCTGTTGAATATTTTATTATTTCTAAAATAAAAATAGTTGGGGATATTTCAGCATTGAAGATGTTTTGCATAGGAAACAGCTGAAAATTCCATTAAAAATCTCTGAAATTAGTATTTTAACTTTTCAGATGATCTCATTCACCCACCAGGRATCCAAAGGGTTCTAAACTTCAGGAAAAGAAAAAGAGTTACCAAGTTTGATCTTTTAATTCAGAAAAGAAAAGCCTTCCTGCAAATTTTTAATCAAACGGTAATATCTATTGCAAGGGTATTCCTGAACATCAGATATCTTGTGGTGATTACCTAATGGGAAATGCATATAAGAAATTCACCCTTCTCTGCAGGACAAAGAAACCTCATGAATATGATATAGCATCATTTGTGGAAATGGAACAGAGTTCAGCTTCTAATGGGCAACACAACTACTAGGCTTGGACATTTTCCAGATAGTGATAGTAAATAAAAGTCTTAAATACAAAATGCAGAAGAAAGCCAAGAAAAATCAAAATTTCCAGAAAAAAAAAGTGAAAGAAACCTTAAAATCAATCATGATGCCTGCAGACATAAAATTCAGTTAATTCTATGGAGCTGGTTTCAGTTTGATATGCTATTAAGGTGAATTGCACACCTGTTACAGAAAACACTTTTACTTTCCCTATTACTGCACTGAGGTAAGTGCAGTAAGTGAGGTAAGGAAAGGGTGCTGAAGGCTCTTGACAAGCATATGTGAAGAGACCAGAGTCTAACTGCTAAGSCTCTGAGCTAAAACACCATTTCTGAATCTGACACCTCCAGGTGCTGAATAAGCAAATCTTTTTAGCAGAACACACAGACCCTACTAAAGCCTATCCTGGAACAGGATACCTAAAATTTCTGTGAAGTTTCCAGGAGACATTCTTTTGAGGATGTATATACATCACGGATCTTGTGTCCCCTCCCCAAAGAGTGTTCCCTCTATTACAAGATGTACCAGTAACAGACATCTTAGGTGTTGGAAATATGTACACTACTCTCCCTGCTCCTTGGCTTCAAATTTGTCAAATATTTGAAGCACTGAATAGAAAAGTACAGCTATTTGCGAAAGAAGTCCAGCCCAGCACAGGGTGCTATATTTTTGTCCTGTAATCTTTTTTCAAGTGAAACTACCTCCTCATGACTGTCAACAGTTAAACTTTAACTCATTAAACAAAATTGGTAAACAAGGGAAAAAAGCCCCAGACAAGACAGTAATAGCACAGCAACTGCATCTTTCAGAATATTTTGCAATGTTTATTTTCCTTAATTTTTTTTAGACTTTTCAGCCTAATCATAAAAAATCATAGAAATCTTAAAGAAGGAAGTCAAATTGTTATTTTTATTCCACTTAATTCTTATGACTGCTAATTTAATTGTCAATAAYTATATTTCAATAACTGTTTTGGCATTATGACGTTACTAATAAAATAATATGTAAATATTATTACTGGTAAGTCATTATGTACTGTCTAAATATTAAGGCATTTTTTCCCCACGAAAACACCATAGCACAAAACAGTCTACCTATGATTTGATAGTAAGCCTGAGCAAGAAAGAAGAAAAAAGCTTTTTATCCCCACATTTATGTTTTTTCCTAAACACTCACAGTGCTTCTTTGAAAGTAACACAGATCTTCTATGCATGCAATATACATGACAAGCAATTTCATAWGGGATAAATCCTGCAACACCATAAAAAGCTACTGGATCAATGTTCCTGATCAGACCCTCAGAAGAGCCAAAGAAGGAATTCATACCTCTAAAAAAACATGACTAGAACTGTTCCTTTGAAGCATAGATCAGGCAAAAATGAGGAGCAACGAAAGCAAGCCATTGGTACAAAATAGTAATTTTTCACCTAAGTAATGCTCATGTAAGAAAAAAATGACAACATTTCAACATCCCATGGACATACAAACAAGCTTTCAAAATACTTCAGGCTTACCTAGAGTGTCTTAATTACTCTTCCCATGCTCTCCTTCTGTTCTCTTTTACTACTTAAAAAAAAGAAAAAAATCTCTTCCAGGAAGAAAGCAAATCTCCTGCCAGCAGTGACGCTCACCTATTTTAAACAYTGACATATTTGATGCATGTGGGACCCATATTTTACAAAATTATCTGACATCTTTCCTTTGAAGGCCTATTAAGATKATATTTCTCAAAATAATTATACATTTTATGAATATGCTGAATAAAACTTTACCAAACTTCAGAATAAAATAGAGAACTATAACAAACTTAAACATTGCATTAAAATCGTTTTCYAATTGGAAGGTTCTTGAAGTTACTTTTTACTTTGAGACTTAATAAGACACAAATCCTGCTGCAGAGAAGGTTAACAATTTAAGTATTAGGTTCAGAAGAGTAGGAGTTGAGCCATTCATATAAGAAAACYTGTGGTAAAGGTTGCCTGTAACAAATAACTGTTCCTTTCCAATTTCAGATACCATGGAATAGAAACTATTRTGGATTAATAGATGTGGCAACTCATTTGGATATCTGGACTTTAATGTCCTATTCCTTGCCTTCACACTGGTATACTTGAAAACTTTAAAAGATCATTTCAGCCTAAAGAAGTTACATACCTCTATGACATAAKTTCACTTTTTCCGTCTGTACAATAGGGTAGCTATGATTGTTGTCTTTGTAAAGGATTTTGCTATCTGTATATAGATATGTATGTAGATACAGATATGAAGAAAAATGAGTTTACCAGGTTCAGTAGTTTTTAATGTGGCTCTGTACCTTGAAGAAGTTATAGACTGAAGACTCAATCACGAACACCAAAGTAACAGCAAGTTTCTGGTCGTTTTGGGAAAGAATACAAGAGCACAGTGAACAGCAGTGGCTTTTTATAACAGAATTAAACAATAAACCACAGTGTGTATATATCCTTTCATGCCAATATGGCAACATATGAAGAAATAAATATATATTTTTATCTATAGATAAAGAAGCGACCATTTATTCCAGCCTATCACAGGAGCCAGTACGCATTAGAGACTTCATATTCAGCACTGTCTTTTGTTATAAAGCATTAAGGCAAAGGTGATGAGGAGCAGAGAGGTTTCTGATAGGCCACTAGGGAATGGAGTTAATGAGCAAAGCGTAAAGGTAGAAATTCTTGGCACAGTATTYAAGACAGACTCTAAGGACTTTTAAAAATATTTCTTTAAATCTACTTACAGTCTGGCTGAAACCAGATTTACAGTCTATTTTTGCAGCTGCCAGTCTCCACGTAGAAAAGCTTTAGCACTGGATATGGATATAGATACTTCAAAAGGTAGATAGAAACCTTTGAAGTACATGTAGCCTGATGTGGAAAATAACTTGAAAATGTAAGTTTCCTCAGACAACAAAGGTATTTAGAAATTTTTGGATCTCAGAGATGTTCCAGATTTCATTCAGCTAAGTGGGCAAAATATTACATTTTACAATCAAATATGTTTCCATAATTTGAAAGCCTCAATGACTATTTTCCATACTTGACTTGTTTAGGGAAAGTGAGGGAAGGAAGCCATGTATTTATCTTTTGATATGTTTCCATTTAAGAAAGTGTTGACAATTTTTGAACTTATAGGGATTACACTCAGAAAACACTTGTACAGGACTAACAGCATAAACCAGAATCGATAGTGGCAAATGAGCATATCTTTTTACTTTCAAAATTAATATATATATAAACCACGGAGCACCCTTTGCTTGTTACGAGTAAGTTTTTACAATGCTCATAGTATTTATAAGAGTCTGTAACTGAACAATGAAGTATTTTAAAATATTCAGTGAAACAGATTATTTTAGAAAATATGTGAAATAATCTGTCTGAAAAGGACTTAAGTATTCTGTTGCATTGTGAATAACCATTGCATTGTGAATTGCATTGTGAATAACCATTACAGGCAAGATTTTCTTGCAGTGGAATTCACCTAGAGATGTAACAAAGATTAGAAGGTAGATAGCTGAGTATGTTATTGAGTTGTTGATTTTGTATAATAGATCTTTTGTAATGTTTTAATATATTCCTTGTGAAAATGACATTTTGGAATAATAGGTGGATAATTCCAYCATAGATGGACCTGCAAAGCAGCATTTTAACACTACATCCTCAGCTGAATTTTCTGCCACAGTTCCAACTGCAGTAATATTTAATGTTGAAAAAAAGGGGAAAAAATGGTAAATTTTATTCAAAATAACAAGGAAACAGATAAAAAATTAAGAGAACGTTTTCTGTGAGTGGGTGAATGATGATTTTGATAAACGCAAACCAAACCAACTCTAGGAACAATCTGTCCCTAAATTGATTGATTTTTTTTTTATATCACGGAGGTCCCACTGTAGTTTATTGGGGGAATCTACCTGTGACCTGCCTTGTTACTGAAGTTTAAGGATTTTAATATGGTTTAGAAAAAATATTTTTGGGCTGCTTAGATCTCCTACATCTCACATTAATGAATTAGATGTGGGGTTGCTGTATATTTGGAAGTTTTCCTTCCATATTACTTAGGTCTGTAGAGAAGTTATTGCAAAAATGTTGAAATTCTGACAAATAATATTTTGAAAACTTTTCATCCAATTGACTACAATAGTGTAATTTTCTCTTGTGATCTATTAAAAAAATACTTATATGAAGACTCTTACCCATTTTAGATACCATTTTCAATACAAGACTGCTGCTAATTCTCATGCTGATCTATATCTAATCTGTGGTACCATTTAATTAAAAAATACCATTCTGACTAGTAAGGTTTAAAATAACCTAGCTTAAGACGTCTTGAAGCTTTATTTGTTTTATGTGAGGGATTTCCCTGTAGGATCATTTACATTTCCACAGCATTGAGAATTAAATTGAATTGATGAATGTAGCTCACRATTTTAGAAAATAAACAAGCACACTTTTTTTTTACAGTCAGTCTTTTTTTAGCACATGATAGAACAAAAAAAAAAAAAAAGCATCAGGAATCAGAACAAGAAGGAAGAAAAAAAAAAAAAAAAACATCAGGAATCAGAACAAGAAGGAAGCTAGACAAACTGTGGGGACAGTTGTGCAACAGCTCTTTGGGTCAAAACTGATCTAAAAACTAGAGCAGCTGGAGCAGCTTTGATTCTATCCCATTTCAGAAATTCTCGAGCTGCTGCTGCAGTAGTTTGTTCACCTCTCTTTTCCTCCCATCAGCATAGATGGTGGTGGCCAGCATTACTTTGCTCCTGGCTGGTCTCCAGTTGCTAGAACAACCGGCCCCCTGAGGCTACTGGCAATCAGTGAAAATTAGATCAGCCCTACGCCTTCGTGAACTGATGCTGGAGTGAACTGCTGCTGGGAAGCTTGCAGGGGTAGGGMGGTGCAGAGCTGGTTTACAGCTTCTTCTTGGACAGAAAGGAAGATTGGAGTCTTCAGATGCTTCTTTCTGTTCAAGAGGAGCTTTATTTTCCTCTAGTATGGTGTAGGAAAATTGCTCAAGAAAGGAGAATTTAGAGAAAAACTAGGGAATGACAGAATTTATGGCATTACTGAAGCTTGCTTGGAGTGACAGACAATTAACAGTGTTTTAGGGTAGTTGATATGTACGGGATCTACTCTTCCACGATTCTCTTGGCTACACAATCTACCAGACCTACAGTTGACAGACTGTTCATGAATTCAATACTGCCAGAGCTGGACTTACAGTTACCACAGTATCTGATATCCTTATTGAGAGATGAGTTCAGCTCCCCCCAGTGCCTCTAACATTTGAGGGTCAGCTGGACCGCAAGGGGATCCATCCTTTATCAAATTTCACCCCCTTCAAATGGCAACATATGGGTTTGTGCTTTAGAAACTTCATGCACACACGACACGTTAGTCTTACTCTAACAAAACCCAAGAGGTTAAAAACTTTTAAGAGAAATCAAGTTAAAGTTTAAGCTAGCTTCATTCCAATAAATTTATGCTAGAACAAAATTTAATCTTAGGAGATATGAAGAGATATGTTTCACCTTGCCTTTACATGGCAAGGTGAAACATTAATTGGGCGAGATGTTCTGGAACATGCGTAGACAGTCAAATGACAACAAATTCACAGATATGTATTGCTCCTTGTTTTAGGTTTGGTCAAGTTGGAAAGACAAGTTGGGTTTTTCTTTTGTATGAACAATTATACAGTAGATGTACGGTTCTATTGTCAGGCTGTGTAACTCAAGAACCAATTCTGACTTCACTTTCACTCATCTAAAGTCTCTCAAAGATTCAGCACAATAGTGTGAGACAATATGGTTAATGTACAGAAACTGCACTCTTGCTTTTCTCCAAAGGACAATACTTGATAGACACAAGATTCTTTGATTCTCTTTTCCTTTTATTCTGCTGTTCTCATTCTCCTATCATTCCGAAAGGATAGGGAAAAGGAAAAATAAAAAAAATATATTTATTAGCTTCCTTACTTCATCTGTTATTTTTCATAGAATCATAGAATCATAGAATGCCGAAGGTTGGAAGGGACCTCAGAGGTCATCGAGTCCAACCCCCCTGCTCATGCAGGGTCACCTAGAGCACGTGGCACAGGGCTGCATCCAAGCGGGTTTTAAAGATCTCCAAAGAAGGAGACTCCACAACCTCTCTGGGCAGCCTGTTCCAGTGCTTTGTCACTGAAGAAATGCTTCCTTAAGTTCCTGTGGAACTTCYGATGCTTCAGTTTGAAGCCATTTCCTCTAGTCCTATCCCTG